>NC_059362.1:47126091-47438591 GCF_019703515.2 Myxocyprinus asiaticus | reverse complement strand
GTAATATTTTCTGATTGACCACCTTGCTTTAAAATATATCCCGAGGACATGCCGCCCAGGGTCACGTGATCAAAACAGTAAAATTACTTCTATGAAGTGACCATCACATATACCCTTTGCTAACGGCCTTGTGGAAGGGCCCTCAGTAGAGGGCTTGAGTCGTTTGGAACACCCTTTCCCGCAGTGCCCTTCAAGGGCGCAAAAACACCATTTGGAATTTGCCCGAAGTCTTACCAGTGACCAGGAAGGTGCAGCGTCCTGGCCCCGCCTCATTGATGATGTCACAGGTGTACTCGCCGTAGCCCTCTCGCGTCAGGCTGCGTATAGTGTATTCTGTATCATCCCGGGAGTCGAAGTGTCCGGCGTGCAGCAGTCGTGAGCCCAGCCTCCACTCATAGCGCAGCACACGTGAAGGATGCGCCCGTAGAACGCGACAGTTCATCACCACTGGCCGACCCAAACCCTGCCTGACCTCCTGCCAAACAGGCTCCACTGCCGGTGGGTCTGTGCAGTGAGAGAGAGGGAGTTTAATTTAATTTTATATTCTGTTCCCACACATGTTAACCAATACATTTCCACAGAAATCACAATGTTCAAAATATTATTTCACTGCCATAACACATATGTCACTGGAATGCAATAAAGATCCAAGCATTATTTGTAATCTTATTGTAAAATAATGTTTTAAAACACATTACCTAAAACATAAACTAAACAAAAAGTCTAGAAAAGCTTGACACCAAAACAGATCTCCGTTTAAGAAATTATATTCTGCAGAATTGTATTATTAGTTGCGATTTAGCTAATGAACTCATAAACAAGGAGCTGATCTTTGGTTTGATATCTGATCTGTGTCTTCAACAGGCCACAGTTAGGGACTCATAAAAACTGTAAATAACATTTTTAATTTCAAATTGCCTGAAATTAAATGTTCTTTATCCGTATAATCCACCTAAAGGGTCGTTTAAGCACTGCAGCAGGACTGCAGTACGCAGTACCCGGTTTATCTAAGAGGTTGTGTTGATCTGACCCCTCTTTAGAGAATAAACAATTGGATTTTAATGACTGGATTTGAGTAAAAGGCTAAACAAAAAACATTTTAGGGAAAAAACTGCAAACAGTAAAGAAAGTAACACAAAAATTTAAACAAAACCTGAAAAATAAAGTAAATGTAACACAAACAAACAAAACAAAAACAAATCAAAACATGCAAACTAAAACTAAACAGAATAAAATAACATAAAACAAAACAAAACATGCAAACCAAATAAACTAAACAGAATAAAATAAAACAAAACAAAACCAAAACAAAACATGCAAACTAAAGAAACTAAACAGAATAAAATAAAACAAAACAAAACAAAACATCCAAACTAAAGAAACTAAACAAAAGAAACACATAAAACAAAACATGCATCCAAATAAACTAAACAAAATAAAACAAAACAAAACAAAACCAAAACAAAACATGCAAACTAAAGAAACTAAACAGAATAAAATAAAACAAAACAAAACAAAACATCCAAACTAAAGAAACTAAACAAAAGAAACACATAAAACAAAACATGCATCCAAATAAACTAAACAAAATAAAACAAAACAAAACAAAACATGCAAACTAAAGAAACTAAACAAAAGAAACACATAAAACAAAACATGCATCCAAATAAACTAAACAAAATAAAATAAAACAAAACAAAACATCCAAACTAAAGAAACTAAACAAAAGAAACACATAAAACAAAACATGCATCCAAATAAACTAAAAACAAAATAAAACAAAACAAAACAAAACATCCAAACTAAAGAAACTAAACAAAAGAAACGTATAAAACAAAACATGCATCCAAATAAACTAAAAATAAAATAAAATAAAACAAAACAAAACAAAACAAAACATGCAAACTAAAGAAACTAAACAAAGGAAACACATAAAAGCAAAACACACAAGCCAAAGGAACTAAACGTAATAAAATAAAATAAAATAAAATAACACAAAACAAATAATGTAAATAAAGAAACTAACTGAAAGAAACACATAAAACAAAACATGCAAACTAAAAAAATTAAACAAAAGAAACAGAATAAAAACATGCAGGCCAAAGAAACTAAATGAAATAATTTACTCCCCCTCATGCTATCCCAGATGTGTTTGACTTTCTTTCTTCTGCTGAACACAAATGAAGATTTTTAGAAGAATGTCTCAGAATATTGTGGGTCCATACAATGCAAGTGAATGGTGACCAGAACTTTGAAGTTCCAAAAAGCACATAAAGGCAGCATAAAAGTAATCCATAAGACTCCAGTGGATTAATCCATGACTTCAGAAGCGATATGATAGGTGTGAGTGAGAACAGATCAATATTTAAGTCAATTTTTACTATAAATTCTCTTCCCTGCTCAGTCTAACTTTCACATTCTTCTTCTTCTGTTTTTGGTGATTCACATTCTTCATGTATACGCCCCCTACTGGACAGGGAGGAGAATGTCTAGCAAAAATGTACTTAAATGTTGATCTGTTCTCACTCACACCTATCATATCACTTCTGAAGAAATAGATTAAACCACTGGAGTCTTATGGATTACTTTTATGCTGCCTTTAGCACCCATTCACTTGCATTGTATGGACCTACAGAGCTGAAATATTCTTCTAAAAATCTTCTGCAGAAGAAAGAAAGTCATACACATCTGGGATGGCATGAGGGTGAGTAAATGATGAGAGAATTTCACTTTTGGGTGAACCAAAAACACTACAACAAAAATGAATATCAGTTGGAAAGGCTCATGAAGTGAACTTGCGAGTCAGAAGATGAGAAATGTAAAACATATATTTGCTTTTCATCTTGATGCAATAACATAGAAGTCATTTGCTAACAGAAAAAAGAAACATCATACAAGGCCAGCGCTTTTACAGAAATTGACAATACGTGCGCTGCAGATATGAAGGGTTTTCACATAACAGATGTAGGTTTTGTTGTGTTCTGATGGACACAAGACTAAATTGAAGCAGTTATATGATGGAGCAGTTTTTAACAGGAGCACATCGCTGTCTCCTAGAACCCGCACATCTGTCACACATCATCAGAGCGTCAGCGGCAGAATCACTGGGAGTTTCACCACACCTGTAACTGGAGTAAATGTTTTTCTGTTTTTCAGGAGGTGAAATCTGCCTCTACATGGTACCAGAGAGGAAACTGTAAAGTTGATGACAAGTTAATAAATTAGCCAGGGCAACAAAACTCTTCCAGCACAATATTATTTACTGATAATCTTCCCCTTGACTGCAGCGCTCAAATCTCATTCTCATAATGACATCATCACCTCCGTTCAGAAATGAGCTCTTCAAGCTCTTCAAGATTTCAGGCCAAATGTACAGTACGGTGGCTAATGCATGGAATATTATTGCACATCTGTTCCAAAGGTTCTTTCAACTTCACTGATGCAGAAAATGATTACAAACAATATCCTTTTAATTCCCACTCATTTTGAGATTATAACATAATTTTCTCTGTTTGTAGCTTATAATTAAGATAGATTGTGATAGAATGAATCAAGATATATCCACCCACTTCTATATGGTGGAAACAGATATATTATAAAATACACCAGTTTTCAATAACTAGTACAATTGAGATTTAGTAGAATTTGGAGTCAGAACTATTTGGACGAAAAAGCATGCAATGTATGTGGACCTCGTGTCCACATGCGTGGACGTTGCATTTTGGCTTTGCTCTATGCAGCGCATACTTTAAATAAATAAAAACCGACTGAATACGGTTCACAAGACTCTAGACTGTCATTTAAGGGTTAAACTTCTACCGCACCGAGTCACATGACACAACAACATGACATTGATTTCCGTGAAGCGCTTCTACGGACACAGCGCCAACAAAAGTGTCTCTGGTAAGAAATCTATTTAAGCCTTTTCTTTGAAACCTGATGTAAAGAGGAGAGTCTGTAGTTTCTTTTGATATGCTGCTTTAAACAATCTGTTAATTTTTCGCACATCAGCGCGCTGATAAACATGATGTCCACATACGTGTACACTGGCACTGCATTTCCTCAAAAGTAGAAAAAAACATGTTCAACTCTAACACATCTGTGGGTCATTTCACTTCATTTTAATATACATTTTGTTATATTTTATTTTGTTATCACACATACAATACGGTTCAATTCATTAACATTAATAAATGCATTCCTATATTTACTGTGTATTATCACACTGAGAATAAATGAGTTCATCCAAAAACTGGAAAATGTGTCTTTCAGAGGATTTATATGGAGTTAGGATGAAAATAAGGTGCATTCCAAACTGTTCTGAGACCAGTGCAGACAGACAGCACAGGAGAATGTAAAGGGAAAAATATTTACGGAACCAAGAAGGCTGAAAAAGTTATTTTGCGTTCTATTGAGAACCAATAACATACAGAGAAGTAGGAAGTGTCCGCATCATTCTGATGAGATTAACACTTGATCACACTTCAGTTTTGAAGATTCATACATCAATCCCATCATTCTGTCTCTAAAACACGCCGCACCACTTTCCCATCCATTAGTGCGCTACGACATGGCCAGAAATGCGACACACACATACTTCCCTGTCAAACCTGGTTGTGCAGGAAATGCAAGCATGCTTTTTTCCAAACACATCAAAGCTGTTGATTTGCTGAAACTTATAATGTGAAGAGAACTGAAGCGCAGCTCTTCAATGAGATACTAATGCGACTTTGTGGCACAGATAAAAACTAAAAGCAATTGCCTGCAGCCCGCTGGCAATTGGCACTGCATGCGCTGAAAGCTACCTGAGAAAACCTGCAAAGAATGATCCGTATGCCAGAAACATACGCCTGCAGAACGACTCTCTAATAGGGAGAAAATAATGACACCAGCACCTAACTAGCTGTAACTCAGTCCAGCAGAGTGCTAACACACAACTCCCAATGTCAGCTATTATACAGGTGTAGATTAAACCCCCTACTGTGCCTTTGTAAGAATGATTCTGCTATTTCAGCTAACCGAAAATAACCCTCAGCCCCACAACTTCAAGAGAGAAGCTTCACTTACACTTTAAATAACATTCCTTTGCAATCCAAAGACACTAAAATGAAAGAAACACAAAACAAAACGTGCAAACCGAAAAATGTACACACAATACTCAAGCTAAAGAATCTAAAAAAAAAAAAAAAAAAAAACTGCAAGCAAAAATGGTAAATGGAAAAAACAAACAAAACAAAACATGCAATTCATAGAAAAGAAACAAAAGGTGCAAGCAAAAAAAAAAAAAAAAAAAAAAAAACAAAGACAAAGAAACTAAGCTGAAACACAAATCAATACGTGCAAGCCCTTGTATGCTACAGCGATAAATCAGTGCGATCTGATTTAAAGATTGTCATTTTATTTAACCCTTTAAGCTCTGAAGGTGTTTTTAAAGATGTCCTGTTTCAGTGGCATACCCAAAATTAAAGGCTTAAAAGGGCAAGGGTCAAGTGTTTGGTATCATTGTAAAGAAAACTTTTCACATTTTTAATGATATAGATTATGATACATTCTGAGACTCTCAGCCTAAGAAACTGATGAAAAAAATCACAAACAATTAATTAATAAATTTTTTTTAAATAAGAAAAATAAGAATTTTTTATTTTTTTTTGCTTTGACATTATATCCACTGGCAGCCAAAAGTTTGGAATAATGTACAGATTTTGCTCTTATGAAAAAAAATTGGTCCTTTTATTCACCAAAGTGTCATTCAGCTGATACTCAGGTGACATTTCACCCCACACTTCCTGTAGCACTTGCCATAGATGTGACTGTCTTATTGGGGCACTTCTCACACATCTTACAGTCTAGCTGATCCCACAAAAGCTCAATGGGGTTAAGATCCAGAACACTCTTTTCCAATTATCTGTTGTCCAATGTCTGTGTTTCTTTGCCCACTCGAACCTTTTCTTTTTGTTTTTCTGTTTCAAAAGTGGCTTTTTCTTTGCAATTCTTCCCATAAGGCCTGCACCCCTGAGTCTTCTCTTTACTGTTGTACATGAAACTGGTGTTGAGCGGGTAGAATTCAATGAAGCTGTCAGCTGAGGACATGTGAGGCGTCTATTTCTCAAACTAGAGACTCTGATGTACTTATCCTCTTGTTTAGTTGTACATCTGGTCTTCCACATCTCTTTCTGTCCTTGTTAGAGTCAGTTGTTCTTTGTCTTAGAAGACTGTAGTGTACACCTTTGTATGAAATCTTCAGTTTTTTGACATTTTCAAGCATTGTATATCCTTCATTCCTCAAAACAATGATTGACTGACGAGTTTCTAGAGAAAGCTGTTTCTTTTTTGGCCATTTTTGACCTAATATTGACCTTAAGACATGCCAGTCTATTGCATACTGTGGCAACTCAAAAACAAACACAAAGACAATGTTAAGCTTCATTTAACGAACCAAATAGCTTTCAGCTGTGTTTGATATAATGGCAAGTGATTTTCTAGCACCAAATGATCAATTTATCATGATTACTCAAGGATAAGGTGTTGGAGTGATGGCTGCTGTCTAGATTTGATCAAAAAATACTTTTTTCAAATAGTGATGGTGCTGTTTTTTACATCAGTAATGTCCTGACTATACTTTGTGATCAGTTGAATGCCACTTTGGTGAATTAGAGGAGCAATTTCCTTCCGAAACAGCAAAATCTGTACATTACTCCAAACTTTTGGCCACCAGTGTATCTCTGGGTGTAAATAAGGTGGCTCTGAAAAACTGCTTTTGTTTTGTTCCCAATCATGTCCACTGTATCTGAGAAAACTGTCGATCCGACAAAGAAATCAAAAATTATAGTCTAACAAAAATCAATTTTCATAGTGTCCAAAAACGTCTCCATGTGTCCAAAAGCCTCTCCAAACAAATAAAACATAATAATTGTACATAAGAGCTAATTACACATGCAAACACAACAATGACTAAAGGTTTGCATAGCATGCAGACATGATTTTAGTAATGAGATTTCACAGAATGAGTTTCATTCTGTGCCATTTGAGTCATCATTGAGTCTGTGTCATGTATTTGGCTCCATCTCCTGGTGGTCATATGTAACATCGTGCTTCATGTGGATTATCTAATGATCTATACATCTGATTATCTTGTGTGTGGGCTTGTTTGAAAGATAATCACATCCTCTAAGTAATAGTATGTGATATTTTGTTCCATTTATTTTTCGTGAAGTTATAAGCGAAAATGCGGCATATAAGCAACACTATCATAACTGTCAAAGACATATACTTAGCTATTACTCACTATATTTGTGTCTGTGAGTAAAACAAATAGGCTGGTTGTATTCTACTCTTTGAGATCTTTCCAACAACACACGGCACATGACTATTTGATCAGTTTGACATTTTTTTACTGATTACAATAATATGAACAGTGCAAAATTATTAATACATTATCAAAACGGAACACTTCTGATTTGTCTGCAAATTTCAAAGCACTTGTTCAGTTTTGGTCATAATGTCTACATGCATTGGAAAGTAGAGCTTCTAATCTTTCAAACGATACCTGTTTTGTGTTGGTCAAGACTGTAGTTATTAATATTTTGACAATTATATATTTTTTCTCCCCAGCTTAAAAGGTTGAATCAACACCATTTGATCAATCGATATTGTATAGAAATATATAACGCTGCACTGTTGAATGCTCGATTCTGATTGGTTGACAGACATTCTTAATCTAAGGTGTTGATTATTTTTTAGTAAACAGATGGCTATAAAGTAGTTCAAGGTCTGTTGATCACCAAAAGTCATTTATTTTAAAGAGCCGTACAGCCTGCTATAGCAAAATAACAAAATAAAACAAAAGACAATGGCTAAAACAATCTAAAAAAAAGTGAGAAACTATTTCTCTTTCATCCAAACTTACACCACAGGTAAATCCATTGTGCAATTACGGCATTTGTAGTCTTAGATTGGCATAAAAATCACATGAATTCACATTGTAAGAAATCTGTTGTGTATCCGATTAACTTTTTATTAATAAAATGTACGTAAATTAATCTGTGACACATGAGACAAAAACATCACATTCAGCTGGTGTGAATGAAGTCACAGAGTGTGTTCAGAATAACATACAACCTATTATTTTTAAAACAAGTAGATGAAGTATGTGTATAGTGTACAGTATGTACATTTTCTGGAACCATGGAATAACCTACATTAGCCCAAAAATGCAATAACAGAACACACTGCATGAGATACTATATCCTACAATGAATATGCCCGACCTCATTTTCCATTTCCCGTGTGATGAATGAACTGAAATGAATATCAACCCCAATATTTAACTACAAAAAGACAAAAGTTTAGACATTTTAACTCAGCAATAGATTTAAATGCAAAATAACCATGTTTCCAGATTCTGCCAAATAAGAGAAAGAAATCAGCTCATGAAAAATGCATTTACAAGACTTAATGATATTTTCCAAAAATGAGGGTCAATTCAACCATTATTGACCATAATTTTCTAACAGTCATCCTAGCCATATTTATATTAAAGGTGCTGTAAGCGATTTTAGCTGTTCTGCTTCCATGACACTGAGCAGTTGGATTAGCCACACCCTCTTTCCAAAACCCCGCACTCCAAAGAAAACAAATTAGCTTTATTGAGACTGACATTGTGCAGAAACGATTGTTAAAAATAACAGCAGCAAAATAGTGCCCTCAGCTGACATCTGTTATTAACAACATGGCATAAAAATGGCATTAAGCCTCAATAATTCACTGCAACTGGGGTCTGGGTAGCTCAGCGAGTATTGTCGCTGACTATCACCCCTGGAGTCGTGAGTTCGAATCCACGGCATGCTGAGTGACTCCAGCCAGGTCTTCTAAGCAACCAAATTGGCCCGGTTGCTAGGGAGGGTAGAGTCACATGGGGTAACCTCCTCGTGGTTGTGATTAGTGGTTCTCACTCTCAATGGGGCGCGTGGTAAGTTGTGCGTGGATCGCGGAGAGTAGCATGAGCCTCCACATGCTGTGAGTCTCCGCGGTGTCATGCACAACGAGTCACGTGATAAGATGCGCGGATTGACAGTCTCAGAAGTGGAGGCAACTGAGACTTGTCCTCCACCACCCGGATTGAGGTGGGAATTGGGCATTCCAAATTGGGGAGAAAAGGGGATAAAAAAAATAAAATAAAAAAATAAATCACTGCAACTACAACACTATGAGAATGTGCAAAATTATTGACAGGTCAAAAGCATCAAAGACAGCAGCCCATGGACACATTTTTGATTTCTGTTTACATAGTCTACAGCTGTCACATATCTTACGAAACTTATTTCAGTACTATCTTTCAGGATGTAGGACATTTTTTTGCATACCTTTCCATGAAAAACGGCACCTTACAGCACCTTTAACTTCCTCATCTGAGTTATAATCATGAATCTAAATGCAGAACTACTACATTATCTTTGGAGATTAAAAAGTAATTTGAAACAAATTCAGATTGCACAAAAACCTGCAAAACTTTCTTATTATTTCATTCTTTTGTGCTCCTACAGTCAGAGGACTCAAATAATACAGATGCTTTTTGAGAGCAAAATCCTTGAATGCAGCAAGACTGGTAGAATAGAATGTTGAATATACAGGCCAAACCCATTCACACGTTTTGTATGACTTAAGAAAGCCATTCTCGTTATGTTCACACTTTCTGCACAATGACTCACCAGAGACGCTTTATATCTTAGTGTGAACTCACACTTCAGACACACAGCCAGTACTATCTGCAACTCACCTCTTATTACCAGAACATTTACACAGCATGATAGCATAGAATATAAGCCTTTCCATCAAATCTCCGCAAATGAATACATATCTAGTTGCTAATTAGGCGTTTAACTGTTTTTGAATGGCACGTGTATGAATGGATTTTCAACATACTAAAAAATGAAGCATACAGCTGCGTCTCTCTCTGATAACACCCTCACACTGAAAACTGTGTGTATGGCGGCAGCGATCCATTATTATTTCCGTGCTGGGAATCTTTAAAGAGCATTCCTCCCTTCAGCTGAAGAACACGTGGACGAGTGTTTGCCACTCAGAGCGGCTCTTGAGTTCTCTGCTATTGAAAACCAGCCGTACTTTTCACATACTACACTAAATGCTTGTGAAGTATGCAAGCCTGGCTGCTTCGGGGAACAGGTATTGACTATTATGAGAAAACTGAAAGACCTCATGTGAGGAGATGATGTGTGGTATTTGGAGAATTATTGCAGGCATTTCAAAACACAGTGAAACACATCAGTGTGTTTACATGTAAAACAAAACATTGATAACTATTAAAAATCATTTGAAAACTGCATTTATATGAGATTTTAAAAAGATCTGGTTTTCTGCGGCCTGTACGTCAAAATAAAATTACCCAATTTACCCAAAAATTAAAATTCAGTCATAATTTACTCACAATCATATGACTCCCTGTCTTTTGAGATGTTTAGCAGAACATCCAAGCAATTGTAGTGAAAATCACACAGCCACCCAATTATGTAGTAGTCACTGAAGTATGTGGTGATTTATCGATCACATGTCACTTAAAGGATTAGTTCACCCAAAAATGAAAATTCAGTCATTGTTTACTCACCCTTGTGTTGTTATCACCCTACATGACTTTCTTTCTTTTTCTTAACACAAAGGGAGAAATTGTGAATAAATGTTGTGTTCAGTGATGTCATACAGTGGCAGTTTATGGTGACCACCTCTTCAAGCTTCAAAAGAACACAAAAGTATAATTCAGAAGTCTAATAAATTATTCCACGAGACTCATGATTGTTATGAAAGCATACGATAAGATTTGGTGAGAAACAAATTGAAATCTAATGTATTATTTAGTAAAAATGTTCAATGACCGTTGCTCTCCTCAGTGCGTTCATGATAGGGCATGAGAGCAACAGTTCACGCAGCGCCCTCGTGACATTGGGGCGTTCAAGCAGAAACACGTTTTATTTATTTAAAAACAGCTCCTCCACAGCGATAGTGACAACAGAACACAACACAGCTGCACACAAAACAGAGATCAGAACTTACTAAACATGTCTGAAATGTTTGTAGTTGAAGAATTGATGCATTTCTATGCCCAGCCTTATTTTTTTTAACGGAGTACTCTGAAATCAATCAGAAACATAGAGGAGGCTACAGGCAGGCACAGTCACACCATGTCCTAACCTGATGGCAAACAACATGCGATAAAAGGTATATTTTCTATGGTAATCAGAGTTTTTGTCCTAGCCAGCCGTGACGAGCGAAGGTACATTCTATCGATCACTTGTTTTCTATTTTCATCATAGTGCGGGTAACTCTGTCCACTGTGAACTGGCACAGGTCCAAAAACTTTCAAAAAATAAGGCTGAGCATAGAAATACATAAATTCTTTGACTACAGACTCTTCAGATATGTTTAGTAAGTTCTGTTCACTGTTTCGTGTGCAGCTGTGTTGTGTTCTGTTGTCTGATTGAAGTGGTTAGCTGTATTGCTTTTATCTTATGGAAAGATAAAATGCTGTTTCTCTCTTAACTAATAAGGTAAAGACCTTATTTCTAGTTGAATAAATAACTCAAAGATTATTTGCTAGACATTGGATCAACAGGTTATGCAATCTACAGAACATTACATACTCATAAACTGGTAACTTAATGCCAAGGTCTCTGGAAAGAGGTTTGGATAGTGATATTTTAATCCATTTATCAACTGATGAGCTCGGTGATGGCAACGTCTTCCATTGGTTATGCTGGTCCATGTTGCAGTGGGAAAGAAACTGGATTCTGTTTCAAACAGCCTTGAACACAAAGCACTGAGGACTGCTTATCTCCTGGAGCACAGAGAGCGTCTTTGCAGTCTAGAACACGCAGACAAAGCCCTGATGTTGGTGCAGAAGTTCCTTAATCTGGAACATGCAGATGCAGGAAACTTGTAGAGAAGGTGTGTTTGAAAGTGCTTCACCTTGTTGCTGGTTGTGTTTGTTGTTGTCTCTCTGGAGTGGAGACCCAGAACTTGGTCGATCTGTTACTGCCTCCTACCTTGCCGGCCGGAGACTCAGAACAGGGTTTGTCTGTTGAAAAGGTACTTTTATCCATTTCTTATGACGAGGAGATTGCAATTTGGCACATTTTTGTTCCAGTGTTTTGATTGGCTGCTGAAATGAGAGGTGGCACACATAGGGTGGCCCACCCTTCCTTTTCAGCGTGGAACTTAAAGTGTCTTTACGGTTTTACCTATTCGTTGTTCACTTTCCAAACCACTTCCAAAATACTCTTGGCCAGTGCTTGAAGTGGAAGAAAAAAACCACCGATTTGCATGGTGATGTCGGCGTAAATAAAACAACATGTTTGATATACTGCAGCACCGGGACATGACACCATTATTTTGTAAATTTGAAAAGCTGTAACGCAACAATCTGCTTGCCGTTTGCCATCAGTCTTTGAGCTCTCCACTCTCCTATGTAGACTAGTTGCTCTGTTTCCTGGGAAAGCTCAGTGCTGCCTCTCCAGGGAGGAGACTGTTTCGCAGCTCTCAGTGTGGCATTCCTTGGTTTTAATCACCCTCATGTATTTATTTATGTATCGTATGATACATATGATATCAAATTGAGAGCGTCGAATCATACAATAAAATACAATATGATATTTTTTTTACACCCCTAGTGTGAAGCCATGTGAAGAAAGAAAGTCAATTTGGGTTTAGACAGAATAAAACATTTTGGGTGAACTATTCCTTACATGACCTGACATACTGTCTGCTTATTTAGCATTATCAGCATAAGATCATGGTCTATAAACACACAGCTCACCACCCAATGAAAATGTCACAAACAAACCACATGCGTACTTACATTGCACTATGAGCTCGACGACAGCTTCTCTGGGCTTGACGTTGAAGCCATTGTACTGGCTGGTCTGACAGCGATAAGATCCGCTCATCTCGCGCGATACGTTGACAATGCGCAGCACACCGTCGTAACTCTCTGTCTGCATGCTGCTGTCCGGCATCGGCACCTCCTTATCAGCGCGCGACCACAGGATGATGGGTTTGGGTTTCCCTGAAACAAGGCACTCCAAGTCCACAGTCTCACCCTCGCGTGCCACCAGCGGAGATTTGCCCCGCGGCACGGTGAGGTTCGGAGGAACTAAGAAAGAGAAGAACAGAGGAGGGACTGATATGGGGCTCTAGAAGGGCAGCAGACAGGATCGCTCAGGGTGGTCAACAGAGGTGAAAGATTGGTGGAGTATATGAATGTATAAATAAGCGTATGGTTGGTGTTTATGGATGTAGCTGGACATCAATGTTTGATTTGGTATGAGAAGTGATACAAAAACAAAATAATATGTCAAATCAAGAATATATATATATATATATATATATATATCATAATTCAAAACATATTAACTGATGAAAACATTCCCCAAAATATATGAACTTTCATAAATTTGAGACCACTTTTCTAAGCTTGTTAATTAGTACTCAAACTTTTTCTATATATACACAATGGAACCTGTTCAGTAAATCATATATAAAAGTATTCCAAAGGATTTTCAGCTGTTTTCTGTGCTGTTCTGTCATTAAAAATATATATTTTATTATACCAGCAAATATATCATAAAGATCAACAGTCCTCATTAGTTTTCAGTAGTCAAATTTTCTTAACTGTTCATGAATTTGCCTTAAATGCTTGTAATAAATTATTTTTCATAGACTTTTATGTGTTGAATTGTGTTGTGAATTCAGAGCCTCCACTTACTGGCTTAAAAAAACCCAGTGATATTCTTTGCAACCCTAAAAGCCTAGCGTTACAATTTTGCAACGTTTTTCCAAAATTCACCCTGAATCAAAATGCATAAAACTAATTGCTTCTTAAAATCCTTTTCAAGGCAGATAATTTTTTTTTCTAGAGGTCAACCGATGGTGGATTTTGCATTACCTATAACTAAGGTGGTGGAAAATCCTGATAACCAATTAATTGGCCAATTGTGTGAGTGGTGGTGGTGTAATGGGCTGAAGTACAGAACTTGTAAGCAGAAGGTTTCCAGTTCAATTCTTACAGTCACCACCATTGTGTCCTTGAGCAAGGCACTGAACTCCAGGTTGTTCCAGGGGGACTGCCCCTGTAATAAGTGCACTATAAGTTGCTTTGGATAAAAAGCATCTGCCAAATGTATAAATGTAGTTTAAAAATTTGAATTAAAGAATATTAAAAAAAATTACTATACTATAATGGCCACAGACACAGAGTCAAACATTTTTAAAATTAAAGATGTAGATTATTGTTCAATCAAAATCCCTAATATAAAAAAAATAAAAAATATGAGGATTTGTTGCTAAATGTGGGACTTTTAACTGTAAACAAGCCCAAACATAAGGGACTCTTATTTTGAAATGACAAAGACTTGGCTCTGTTAAAATGCTCTATATTTAAGTTTTACCAATTTATTTATTTTTTTATATATTATTTGCCCAATTCCCAATGCGCTCTAGGTCCTCGTGGTGGCGTAGTGACTGAGAACGTCAATCTGCGCATCTTATCACATGGCTTGTTGAGCGCGTTACCGCGGAGACGTAGCACGTGTGGAGGCTTCACGCTATTCTCCGCGGCATCCACGCACAACTCACCACGTGCCCCACCGAGAGCGAGAACCACAATATAGTGACCATGAAGAGGTTACCACATGTGACTCTACCCTCCCTAGCAACCAGGCCAATTGGTTGCTTAGGAAGCCTGACTGGACTCAGCATGCCCTGGATTCGAACTTGCGACTCCAGGTGTGGTAGTCAGCATCTTTAATTGCTGAGCTACCCAGTCGCCCCTAAGTTTGACCAAATTAAGCTTTTTATAGACTACATACAGTATTCACCAGATGAGGCTTAAGGAATAATGTTTATTATTATTCACAAGATATGAAGTTGGAGACACAATGTATATGCTGATAGGGTACATTTCCATATAGTCGCATTTATCTTTGCATGCCCTACCTTCAATTTAGATGACTTGATTATCAAATCAAAATAGCACTTGCCATAAAGGAATAATAATAAAAATAATATCTGCAACTACCGGCATAGAGTTTTGCCAATAACTGATAGTTCTAAAAAAGCAACTATTGGCTATATCACTTTTTTTATTCTTCAGTATCAGTGTTCGGGCCTTTGAGAGTTAAGGGTTTGTTCTATTGAATGTTTCCAAGTAGGAAGTTGCAAATTCTAACTTTAAGAGTTGAATGATATGCAGCATGACTCAGAAATACAGAATATTCCAGTGTGGAATCGACCCAAACACCATAAAACCAATGAAACACCCAACCCTGAAACACACAAACACAGAAATAAAATAAAACTAATGTGCTAAGCAAATGTCAGTTAACATCAACCTCTTAAACAATCGTCAAATGAATACTAAATTAATTTTCACTCCGTTAACATAATTGATATTAACATATTCTGCATGTTTACAAATAAAAATAAAATAAAAAACACAGCACAGATGGATGCAAGAAACCAGCCTATGGTGGTTAGCAAGTTTCCCAGTGTTAGTCTGGTCTGTTTTGATGATTTCGAAGAAGTTCTCAGTACTTCTCAGCCAATCTTTAGGCTGGTTTATGCTGATTTTTTGTCAGCAGGGTTTAGTTTAAAGAATTCGGCCGAAAGGACTGAATTTGCTTCATATGCATAAAATGCTACAACAATGACCCAAAAACTAGCCAAAGCCAAATCCTCAGAGATATTGCATAATAATGTAGTTTTTTTGTGGATGGAACCACTCTCATGGTTTACTCGTGTAATAGAAGAGTGTGTATTAATACTAGATGTTCTTCCATTTCGTTTTCAGAAACAGAAACCAGCGGTAATGAATAGCTGTTTAGGTAATGCAGCGCGATGAAGCGTTGGTACATCATATCGCAGCTGTATGGCTCATAAACAGCTTGCTAATGCATCTCTGGGTAGCAGTTAGAGCTGTTAGCAATAGGTGCTGCTGTTATTGTGATGAAATTCAGTTCTGTAACACCACTGGAAGACAGAGAGCGTGACCCTTGTGATAGATTGCCAATAATGGTTGTCGCCTTCCAGTTTGTGTCACACCACAATTTATAACACAACTTAAGTACGTGTTGCATTTTCAACATCGCCGCAAGGGGCCCTTTGGCAGATATTAGTGTGAAATGTCCACTTCTACAATGAGTCTTTTTTTAAAAGTTTAATACTGTCATGGAGGAGTAACAGTTTGAAGAGAATTTTGCTGAACAAGTTAGTTAAAATTAGTGGTCGACCGATATGGGTTTTTTAATAGCTGATGTTGATATCCAGAGAGCAGGGTGGCTGCTAGGCCAATACAATGACGATATATCACACAATTTAATATAGTAAATAACAAACATAAAATTGCTAAAAAAAAAAAAGAAAAATAATAAACTCTTATTTAGCACTATATTTACTCAATTTCACACAAAACTTTAACTTTGTAAAAAAGAATCTAAAAAAATTATGTTGTATTTTAAATGGTAGATAGCAGTGTAACAAATCCCTTAGTTCCAAGGAAGGAGGAAGCGGGAGACGGCATACTGCGTTCCAATAAACTGTTCTTTATTTGCAAGTTAATCTTGTTGCTTTTAGCAACACACTCTGCACACACACACACACACACACACACAGGCAGTTCAAGCATGACTCTCTCTCTCATCTGCCACGTCTCCTCCCCTTTTATCTCTGCCACAGCTCACTGGAAACACAAATAGGTGTTAGCACAGGTGTAAATCCTTAACCACTCAGCTTATCCGGACCTCAATCTCCACAGGTCGGTGCTTGATCACACCCCTGCTTCCACAAGCAGTTTCTTCTGATTTTTGTTTAGTCATCAAATTTTAGTAATTTAAATGCACATTAAGACATTGTTAATATACAGCAATAAGAAGAAGGAAATAACAGTACACACAGTAGTCCAGCAACCATGGATGGCATGTCCACGTTAGCAACCACATTTTCTCAAAAAATACAGAATCAAACTAATTGTACATACAGTGCATAGTGAATATGACATTTACTTATAGCACACATGAAGCGCTTTTACTCTGAAGTTGCACTGAAGTTGGATCACCTGCTTGGATTGCCACGGACTGACCGTCATAATTGGTGAATCAGAGGAACTTTTGATCCTGAAGTTTTGATTCTGGCTGATGGAATACACGCTTCAGAGGAAGATATTACATGAGCGCTCGATGGGAAAAAAAAGCAGCATTTTCATGAGGTTCATGAATTACATCTGTTTAAACGAGATATTTGCATATTTGCAGATGGTATACAATAGAAGTTTTATTGATATTTGCCTTTTATCATTAGAAAAGAAAGTTAAAAATGACAGGGAACTGTTGAGGAGAGGCTGATAGATTACGTGCTTTAGAGGTAAATAAATGAGTGCTCCACAGGATGCTGGACCTGCTCAAGTTTTGTGAGGTTGGTTTATTACATCTGTTTAAACGAGATATGTGCATATTTGTAGACGGTATATGATATTAGTTTTATTGATATTTGCCTTTTTATCATTAGAAAAGAAAGTTAAAAATGACAGGGAACTGTTGAGGAGAGGCTGATAGATTACGTGCTTTAGAGGTAGATAAATGAGCGCTCCACAGGCTGCTGGATCTGCTCAAGTTTTGTGAGGTTGGTTTATTACATCTTTTTAAACGAGATATGTGCATATTTGTAGACGGTATATGATATTAGTTTTATTGATATTTGCCTTTTTATCATTAGATAAGACAGTTAACAGTTACAGGGAACTGTTGAGGAGAGAGAGGGAGAATGAAACAGGCAAGCACTTTAACATTATGAGCTCAAATGTGTCTGCCGCGGCTCTGATATGCGGACCATTTACATGACACTGTGTTGCACACCGGTCTATTATTGTAGTAACATGATGGCACGCAACAACAAAGTGAATCAAGACTGGTCGTTTACATGTCACAGATGCTTCACATGCAAGCAGGCGATTTTCGGCGCCTTCAAGAAACAAATCGGCCAAACGGGAAAATGTATTGGCCGATGCCGATAATTAAAAAAGTCGGAATATCGTCCGATTTATCACCCTCGCTGATATATCTGTCAACCACTAGTTAAAATCAATATATTCATAGCAACTTACCTGAATAATAACACATCTGGTTTTATAGTACATGCTGTACTTCAAGTTAACTCTATCGCCCCCTTGAGTTTTGTTACTGCCACAGTTGTCTCAGCCTCAGAAAGCCTACAGTCCGTTCTCTAACTGTCTGATGCTTATAGCACACAAAACTTGAGAATGCTTTTGTTTACCTGGTTATGTCAGTGAAATTCTCTATAATGAGGTTTTCTGTGCTGTACTTAGACTCTCTACACATTTTCTGCTAGTCTCCCATGTGTTTTCTGTGCAATCGCTCACGGAGACTCGCACACCATTATATAAATAATTTTTCCCCCATGTTGGTCTTTTATTATGGTATGATACATCTCTGATAACCCCGCTCCTATTCACCTCTTAGTGACAAAACCGACTATTATTGGTCGCTTTACATGTCAGTTAGATGGCTTTTCCTGTCTAAATGGGTGGTTCTTGGCCAACTGAAGCGGCTATAGACCACAGGCCTGTGCCGCAGTCATAGGTCTGGCTACACGAGACTACTGCCACAGTAATGCAAGAAAACAAGTTATGTATATTTAACCGGACTGCACGTTGGCAATGCACTGGTCAAGTGCTTGCATATGCATACTCGCGTGAAGTATTTTTTAGGACTAATTCTGGCCAAGAACCGCCCACTTAGACAGGAAGAGACCGTCTGACTGACATGTAAAGAGACCAACCACAGTTTGCTCTTTTGGTAACATTCAGGGTAGGGTAAATCTGAAATCAGATATGACCCTAAGTTATAGTCAATTTAGTCAATTTAATTTGTATAGTACTTTTTAAAATACATATAGTTTCAAAGCAGCTTTACTGAAAATCATGCCTTGATGTCTTAAAGCCCCATGTGGGCAAGACAAAGGCAACTGTGGCAAGGAAAAAACTCCATAAAATGTTTAAAAAATCCACAAGATGTTTAAAAATGTCATGAGATGTTTTAAAACTTCATCAGATGTTTAAAAACACTAGGAAATGTTTTAAAACTCAATAAAATGTTTTAAAACTCCACAAGATGTTTAACAAAAATTCTATAAAATGTTTAAAAAATCCACGAAATGTTTAAAAAAAGTCATGAGATGTTTAAAAAATTCATCAGATGTTTAAAAACTTCATCGGATGTTTAAAAACTTCATCAGATGTTTAAAAACTTCATCAGATGTTTAAAACCTTCATCAGATGTTTAAAAACTCCACGAGATGTTTAAAAACTTCATCAGATGTTTAAAAACTCCACAAGATGTTTAAAAACTTCATCAGATGTTTAAAAACTCTACAAGATGTTTAAAAACTTCATCAGATGTTTAAAAACTCCACAAGATGTTTAAAAACTTCATCAGATGTTTAAAAACTTCACCAGATGTTTAAAAACTTCATCAGATGTTTAAAAACTTCACCAGATGTTTAAAAACTTCACCAGATGTTTAAAAACTTCATCAGATATTTAAAAACTTCACCAGATGTTTAAAAACTTCATCAGATGTTTAAAAACTTCACGAGATGTTTAAAAACTCCACGAGATGTTTAAAAACTTCATCAGATGTTTAAAAACTCCACAAGATATTTAAAAACTTCATCAGATGTTTAAAAACTTCACCAGATGTTTAAAAACTTCATCAGATGTTTAAAAACTCCACAAGATGTTTAAAAACTTCATCAGATGTTTAAAAACTTCACCAGATGTTTAAAAACTCCATGAGATGTTTAAAAACGTCATCAGATGTTTAAAAACTCCACGAGATGTTTAAAAACTTCATCAGATGTTTAAAAACTCCACGAGATGTTTAAAAACTTCACGAGATGTTTAAAAACTTCACCAGATGTTTAAAAACTCCACGAGATGTTTAAAAACTTCATCAGATGTTTAAAAACTTCACCAGATGTTTAAAAACTTCATCAGATGTTTAAAAACTCCATGAGATGTTTAAAAACGTCATCAGATGTTTAAAAACTCCACGAGATGTTTAAAAACTTCATCAGATGTTTAAAAACTCCACGAGATGTTTAAAAACTTCACGAGATGTTTAAAAACTTCACCAGATGTTTAAAAACTCCACGAGATGTTTAAAAACTTCATCAGATGTTTAAAAACTTCACCAGATGTTTAAAAACTTCATCAGATGTTTAAAAACTCCATGAGATGTTTAAAAACGTCATCAGATGTTTAAAAACTCCACGAGATGTTTAAAAACTTCATCAGATGTTTAAAAACTCCACGAGATGTTTAAAAACTTCACGAGATGTTTAAAAACTTCACCAGATGTTTAAAAACTCCACGAGATGTTTAAAAACTTCACGAGATGTTTAAAAACTTCACCAGATGTTTAAAAACTCCACGAGATGTTTAAAAACTTCACCAGATGTTTAAAAACTTCACCAGATGTTTAAAAACTTCATCAGATGTTTAAAAACTTCACCAGATGTTTAAAAACTTCACCAGATGTTTAAAAACTTCATCAGATGTTTAAAAACTCCACAAGATGTTTATGTAGATAGTGGATGGGGAAATAGACATCCAATGTTAAGTGGAATCTAATTTACATTCTACAAAGTGCCTCAAACTAAACTCTGAACATTTTTCAAAGATGTGACACACTAACCTCAAACAACTTCTTGAGGTGCATCCTGGATGCTTTTTAAAAAGTAATTGCAGCTCCCATGTATGCTGGACACCGCTTTTCCTTTCAATATCCACACCGACTCATAGACACAATTTATAACTGTCTACAAAACTAATTTTAAGCATTTCAGCTTAAGCCTTTAGACCAAAAGGTTTTAAAGATCACGAGAAACACAAATTCAGACTATGTGCACCCAGACTTTTGGAAATTGAGTAAAGCCAGCCAATCAGATTGAAGCTTGATGGCACGCTGTCTGGCAATGAGATGAGCTTTTCATCACTACAATTACTGAATGTTTTTTATGAAATAATCTACTCACTGCCTTTCATACTATTATTTCTATGCTTTAAAAACACTACATTGTCAAAGTAACTCGCAGTGTTTTAAAAGATAAAATTGATAATATAATGTCACACAGTTCAGCTACACTGCACATACACAGAACTGAAGCTGAATTCACAGAAACCTTCAATGTGTTTGACAAGATAAATAAATATATAAAAGTGCCACAGTTCTCTGAGACAGGGGAAACGGCATCACATGTTCACTGCCATGGCAACACATCAGCCCATCAATGTCAGTACATGTCGGTTTCTCCACGATTCAAAAAACCTTGACAGAGAAAGAACTCGTGTTTGTATTGAGTTACTTGTGAATAAATGATTAGAATGAGTGAATCTCTCGAAAACATGGCCAAGTCCTATTTCACCCCTAAATCTAAAGAAAGAAACAAGAAATTACATTTTGCATAGAAAAAAAAAACGAAGACCAAAAATGATGACCATTAAGATATTTGGCATTGTGACATTATTTAATAACAATTATAGTTAATTGTAATGCGTATAGACATTTTACTTTTGTGTTCGCCTTTTACACATCTGAGTTTTTCTCAATTGTGATTCTAATTACTGTAATAATGTATGAGATATAATACTATAATACAGTAATATAATAATGCATTATATTGCTGCACAAAAAAAAAAAGTACAAAATTACAGTAAAACAATGACTTGATCAGCACAAATTAAAGGCAGTACAATAAAAACTATCATGATGTGTTATTTCTTTCTTTTGATTTTGGGGTGATGTATGGCAGAGGCACAGTAAAGCTTACAAGTGAAGGGTTTAACTTAATCTACTCAAGCCGGACAAAGATACATTTTTTGGGGGAAATGGCCGGGGTTAGGGTCAGGTCAGGGTTAGGTGCAACGTTCTTATCAACAATATTAGGGGAGGTACGAAGAGTTATGGTTGCATGATAAAAATGTTGTTCCAGGACCGACAAAAGACATGTTCTACTTGGATAAATATTATTGTGCCAGGTGAAGATAAACAAATATAAATCCATTTATACAAAAATACAATGTATGATGAATGAATGTCATAAATGCACCTGACATCAGAAAGCTCATGTGGAGTAATTGTGAAACAGGACAAAATGAATGACCCATATGCTTCTATAGATTTCTTTACCTCCTTCATGGACACACTTTATCCCTTATAACTCACATACAGAGTGTAAATTGAGTGAGTTTTAGTGTGTGACACGCACACACTTACACACATACGCAGTTTCAGCAAAGACCTGATGGATCACATACTGTGACTCTGAGTCAATGATCTCATTCACTGAATCACAGATATTATGTGTTTGAACTGTTTCAAGCCAGTATGTGTCGGTAATGAATCACTGGTCAACTACAGGCCATTATCCATCAGTGAGCTAATATATCAATAAACACAAGCAGCTGATTGTACATTGAGAAGACACTTCACACTAACAACAACCAAGCAGACATTGAAAACTCAAAAATCAAAGTGACTGAAATACTTGTCGAATGTTTGTCCATGACACTCAGTGACATCGATATCAGCTTCAACAGACATGCAGTATATATCTTTACTGCTTAAATGTCTTGTCTACATATAGTACATAATAACAATTGACACATTTAATACACACACAGTGGATTTAGATTGAACATGTTAATTACTGCATTCAAAATAAATGCAGAGAAATGTTTTAGAAGTAGAACATCATGTTATATTCGCATATTCTTTTACAAACAACCAGAATGAGGTGCGGTGGTGGTGACAGGGTTTGTTTCTTCCCCTACTATTTCATATACAGGTATGGCGGTTTTATTCATGTAAGATCATTGTAAGATCATATTTGGACTCCTGTTTGTCACAACGGTTGTGCTTTTGAAATGAAAAAAAATAAATAAATAAATAAACAAATTGTGGTTTCTTCTTGGAAAGTTCAAATTCACCAACAGCAACTGCAGGGCAATTAAGTGTTCTAAGAGAAGACGCGATAACAATGACGGTGATCTGTGAAATATAATAATTTATGTCAAATTCTGAGTTTGTCCTGATCCACCGATCCAGATGGAAATCTAAAGAAGCAAAAAATTGTCAGAGCTGTAGCCTAGCGGGCTGCGCTCATGACATGTGGTGCTGCTGCATCGCGGGTGATCCGAGATCGAGCCCTGACTTGTGAGGTCCTTTGCTGATCCCATTCCTACTCTTCTCCCTCTCATTTCCTGTCACCTCTCTACTTTCCCTATCCCAGTAAAAAGCCAAAAAAAGCTGCTTTTCCACTATCAGGTCAGTACAAGCTATGGATATCAACTGGCTGACTGGGGTCAATAATCACAGACCACAAGACAAAAATCAATCTGTGTTCTAACCATCGGGGCAATAGCCCCTGCAGTGTTGCCCTAAAACCTGCCCTTAATACAAGTCCTGGGGTCAACATCACACACCCTGCCCATTTCACAAGCAAGAGGGAAGTTAAAACTGAGGAATTGTGTTATTTAGTTATCTAGAATATCGAGTTTATATCGTTTGTAAACATTAGCTAGCTAGTAAGATAATTTAGCGTTTACAACTCACCAACTATAACTGCCATCATGTCCCGAGTGGTCTCTCCACTAACAGTGGGACGATGTCCCAGCAAACCGTCCATGATCTCGAACCATGGAAAGTTGTTATTTTGGCCATCGCTTTGTCCATTGTGTGTTTTAACGGATTTGAACTGTACCTGCAATGTTTTAATTTTTCCCGAACCTGTATTGTTATGCGCTGGATACACAACCTGGCAAACTTCGCCTTTGACATTGACCTCTCCTCAATCCCCACTTGGCCTTGTTTGGTCCAAGGGTAATCGGCAGGCCAAAGGCCATTGGCCGTTGGCCCCAAGAAAGCCACGAGCAGGCACGATAAAGCCTCGGAAGTGACAGTGGGAACGCAACTGGCCTTGGCACGCACTAGCACGCCCTCATTTTGCCCAATAGTGGAAACGTGGCTATTGAAAGTACCCTGAAGTGCCGCTGCAGAGTAAATTAGGGTGCTTTCACACTTGGTTCTATTGGTTTTACTGAACCTGAGTTTGTTTCCTCCACCCTCCCCCTGCCCCCACTAGTCTCTGTTCACATCATATTATTTGGGTCCAAACCGCGGTCCGATTGCATCATCAATGTGAGAATGTGCAATGATGTGATGAATGTTAGTGTTTGTCTGCCACGAACCCACAGATGCATTGCAAGATATGTGAAGAATGTGAGTTGCTCCATGAAGGCGATTTATTTGGACATAAGCAGGTATGAGAAATGCGTTATACCATTATTACTTGCGATCGGGAGCGTGCAAACATGCAAATTATACATAATCACAAGCAGTTCACTTCCATGATTTGTTACGATTGCATTCATATCAGAATCAAACCGTACTGGAGTTTACATTAACCGTACCCCAGACCACCTTTTCAAGTGAACCCGGGTTGCGGTTCGTGAGTTTGCACCAGAGTTCGAAAAACAGCGTTCACACGATTATCCAAACAAACCGAACTTTGACGTTATTCGAACCCGGGTGCGCACCAAAAGTGCTAGTGTGAAAGCACCCTTAATCCATACAGTGGCCCCAAAAAGTATTTGAGAATTAGTGAATGTTCTGAACTCCACCTGTGGTTCCTCTGTTAGGACACTTGAGTGGAACTGACTCCATACATCCACTAAAAATCACCAGTTGATTACAAGTAATTGAACAAAAATGACTCAGAAAGATCTTGAAGCATTTGAGATACGCAGATCACACTTGCTTTCATGTTGTGTTATCTGATAAAATGACATTCAGACTTTTTAAGCACGATATTAGTGACCAGAAGTGTTCAAATACTTTTTGAGGTCACTGTGTATCATATATTGGTCAGTGGTTACCCTTCTCTTTAGTAGTCAACCGTTAGATACGTATTATTTATGGCCAGTTGGGTATCCAAACCGACATGAGAACGTTTTTCTGGTATCTGCTTAACAAAGACTTGAACTCTGCTAATCACCAACAATCTCCAGTCGCCACTCTCACACTTCCTCTGCACTCGGGCAGCTTCTTTCCAGGTAAATGAAGTTGAACTCAAGCACTAAAAAACTAATTGTTTCGATCTGGCATTTTGATAAGTCCAGGAGTCATGCTAAAGGACGAAGAGAACGTAAGGTTGATTGAACACGTACAAGCGCTGCTATCTCGGCCGGTCTGCCGTCCTCATTATCCTAGCACATTTAAATGTAACGACTAATGCAAAGATTAATTGCCTGGTAGCTGATAGAAGCATCAAGCTCTCTCACACACTATAGCTTCATTAAAGAAGGTGAGCAGAATGAAGATTGATTGCATTTTACCTCTTCGAATGAGAATGGAAACTACTCGCTATTCCACGCATTTCGTCCCTCGTTAATCCTTTTGCTATCAGAGGGAAAATCTTTGCACTTGCAGTCTCACTCTTCATGAATAAATCATTAGTGGTGCAGTTTCAAATGAAGGAAATAATCATGTGTCTAATGAGCGAATGATGGTGCAAAGCTGTTTGTATGAAGCGAACAAAATTATCGGATTTTATGCTAGATGGCAAGAAGAATTCTCTCGACTCTTAGGCTACATCTATACTTTGAAAACACATTAATGTCGCTATGTTTACCCCTCTCATCCACACCAGAATGGTGTTTTCCTTCACCGAAAATGAAGTATTTCAAAAACGCCCTCCATGACTGCATACTTTGGAAAACAAATGATATTAGGAAACTGAAAACTGAGGTTTTTAAACATAAA
The DNA here is from genome assembly GCF_019703515.2 of Myxocyprinus asiaticus. NCBI lineage: Eukaryota > Metazoa > Chordata > Actinopteri > Cypriniformes > Catostomidae > Myxocyprinus > Myxocyprinus asiaticus. The sequence continues at coordinate 47,412,693 of NC_059362.1, read as the reverse complement.
GAGATAAGTGTAGATGTGGCTTTTACCCTAAAATGACCATCTGATGTATATTACGTGCCAAAACAATGATGCTTGAAAGCATCTTTCTCATCTGGAAAGCTCTGGTTGGTTGACTTTAGGCAACTTCCGTGAGTAAAAGAGTTAGATATCCACAAGCAGAGTTATAAATCTGATAAAAATTATCTGTATTTACTACTTTTAGATGGATCACAAAGTCTACACTAATTAGTTTAGTGCTAGTTTTCTGTACAGCCATTAGTAGAGACAGCCACACTGTTAGTTTTAAGGAATATTCCAGGTTCAATTGAAGTTAAGCTCAATCTACAGCATTTGTTTGGCATAATATTGATAATATTGCAAAAATAGTTTTGACTCGTCCCTCCTTTTCTTAAAAAAAAAGCACAAATGTGTGTTCCAGTGAGTCACTTACAATGGAAGTCAATGGGGCCAATCGGTAAACGTTACAATACTCACTGTTTCAAAAGTATAGACACAAGATATAAACAATATGTGTGTTAACATGATTTAAGTGTGATCAGATCACTTACTAACCACATCTGTGGAAAGTTATCCAATTTTACAACTTCATTACCATGACAATGTAATGTCAACACACTCTAAAACCGTAAAACGACTGTAAAAATTACGATTTAAAGTACTTTACAGCTGAAATAATACACTTGTTTTATCAGAAGAATTAATGTAAGTGCTTTTATAAAATGATAAGCGTCACATTTCTGCCTTTAAACCCTCCAAAAATTGACCCCATTGACTTCCATCGAAAATGTCTCACTGGAACAGATTTGTGCTTTTTTAAAGAAAAGGAGGGACAAGTCGAATTTCTTTTTTTTTTTTTTTACTTTTTTTTTTTTGTGGTAATCAACACTGTGTCACAAATGCTGCTGATTGAGCTTAACTGGTATTGAACCCGGAATATTCCTTAAAGTAATTTTTCCACACCAGTCTGTAATTGCATTATAATATTTTCAGATAAATTTGCTTCTAAACTGGGTGGTCACTTCCTGTCTAATTTTTCTTACCTATTCTTAAAGGATGTTTAGAAATTTCCCTGGAAAACAAGACAAAAATACTAATGAAGTAAATGATTTTTTTTTAGTGTTGCCTGCAGTGGAATGATTCCAAACTGGGCACCAGCACAATGAAAAATGGCCATTTTATTACCCTATATCTCTCCTGCTGCTACATGAGTCATCTCTGGACTGTAGAACAGGTGCGTTTGGACTCTTCTGTGTTCAAACGGTGGATATTTTGGGCCCAGTCTCAGTCCAAACAATTCCGCAGCGTGAATCTCTGGCACACATGAGGTGTAATCTGCTCTAAACGCTTTTATTAAGAGCTCTAATTGGTCCTTTAGAAGCACTGCAGCGGGCACAAACAGATAATCCTGACAGCGGCTCGCAGGCAACAACATACGGGTGCGTTATGAGAATGTGGACGGCTAAACATGCACTTTATGAGAAAAAAATGCATGACAAATATTAGTGATACACACATACAGAATTTTTGCAGATACTAATAGCAGATAATAATTTTTAAGGTATCACTGATATTATGAATGATATTTTAATATGATTCTGCTTTGTCGGTTTAACAAAAATCCTTACATTTAAATTTAGTCTTTTAGCAGACACTTTTAACCAAATTTGAATCTGAATTCACATTAAAGCTCCAGTTAATCCTTTAAGCTCTGAAGATGTTTTTAAAGTTTTCCTGTTTCAGTGGCATACCCAAAATTAAAGACTTATAACTCGAAAAAAACAAAAACAAAAAACAAAAACAAGGAGGGTCAAGTGTTTGGTATCATTGTAAAGAAAACTTTTTTTAATGATATGATACATTCTGAGACTCTCAGCTAAAGAAGCTGCTGAAAAATCACACAAAAAATTTACTTTTTTTAAATGTATTTTTCTAATTTGACATTATATATCTCTGGGCACAGGTGGAACCCACGGAAAAGCACAAAATATTCCCCATTAATTTTTTCTATAGGCATTTTTTTACACATTATTTAATGTATAATTCTCAGCCTTGACCCAAACCAGAAAGCTTTATTATTAATTAACGACAATAAAACATTTGATTTGATGCAAATAATTGGCAAAAATAAAAACAAGCGATTGATATTTGAGAACTTCTCTGATTGGTGGATCTCACTTATGGATCGCGGTTCCGGCGGGAGAGCTGTACCCAGAGGAAATTTTCATTGAATTTGACGAGACACAACTGTAGATTGAACTCTAATGAATTCATTAAGCGCACCGCCGCACGGAGAAGAAAACTTTCTAATTGAGCAGGCTGAGCATGCACAATCTTATATTCCTTCCTATTACATAGGATAAAAAATTTTATTGCTTCAAACTGCAGGTTATATGTGTATAGATAAGATTTTGTTCTGTTCTGACTGCAGTCACTTTTGCTAGCACGTCCACATTAGTTCAAATAATCACAGTAACGATGCAAACTTGCATATGTTCACCATGTGTGAGAGTTTATGGATGTTTTTCATGAGGGCATCCAAATACACATTCTTCACAGAACACTGCTTAAAAAACGGGAGAGGTGGCATATGCAATGTTTATTGATGCTAAGGTTTACAACTATCCCATTTTTGCCAGACGCCCCATATTTTATCCCATACACGATGCCTAACATCCCGTATTGAAGCAAAAAAGGGTCTGACAGTGAGACTCTTGAAGAGGACTCCCATCCTTAATTGAAGCACTCAAAATGCTCAAGCGTCCCGTATTTGTGTGAAACTTTCAGCCTTATCACGCTGTGGTGGCTCGCAGCCGGTGTGTATTACCACACATTAGCACATCTCTTTTAAAGCCAATGTCTGTATTTTTCATTAGGGCACCCACAGGCAGAAACATAGATCAGTCAACTGTATCTGAGAAAAACTCTGTGTTGATATGACAAACAATCAAAAGTTATAACATTACAAAAATAATTTATAATAGTGTCCAAAAACGTCTCCAGACAAATAAAACATAATAATTGTACATAAGAACTAATTACACATGCAAACACAACAATGACTAAAGGTTTGCATAGCATGCAGACATGATTTTAGTAATGAGATTTCACAGAATGAGTTTCATTCTGTGTCATTTGAGTTATCATTGAGTCTGTGTCATGTATTTGGCGCCATCTCCTGGTGGTCATATGTAAAATTGTGCTTCATGTGGATTATCTAATGATCCATGCATACGATTACTTTGTGTGTGGACTCATTTGAAAGATGATCACCTCCTCTACTGTAAGTAATGGTCTGTGATATTTTATGTTCTCTTTATGTTTTGTGAAGATATAAACAAATACGCAGCATATAAGGAACACAAGCATAATTGTTAAAGACATATACTTAGCTATTACTCACTATATTTTTGTCTGTGAGTAAAACAAATAGGCTGGTTGTATTCTATTCTTTGAGATCTTTCCAACAACATATGACACATGGCTAATTGATCAGTTTGATCTTTTTACTGACTGCAATAATATGAACAGTGCATAATTATTAATAAATTATCAGAAGGGAACACTTCTGATTTGTCTGCAAATTTCAAAGCACTTGTTCAGTTTTGGTCATAATGTCTACATGCATTGGAAAGTAGAGTTTCTAATCTTTCAAAGGATACCTATTTTGTGTTGGTCAAGACTGTAGTTATTCATATTTTGACAATTAAAGGGTTAAAGCAATAAGCTAAGAGGCCATGTGTTACTCTGATTTTCACAGTTAAGGGTGTTCATTGGCACAATCAAATTACTTTTGTAAAATGGAGGCAATATGTGTCTTTAGAAAATGTAAAGAATAAAAAGTAAATTAAAATCATTGTGATATTAATGCTAAGTAATCTTATTTTGCCAACAAATCATCTAAATATTGACCGATTCTTGTGGAACAAAAATAGGGATAAGAGTCGTAAGAAACTGAACAATTCTGGTTCTGATTCCTCTTAAAGTTTCTAGTTCCTTAATTGTCCCATTAATGACTCTTTTTGCATTTTTGAGGAAGAAATATTTGGTAACAAGATATGCAATTCTTTTTGCATTTACTGCATTTAATTCAATTCTTGTGAAAGGCATTTACACAGACTTTTCAGAGGCCTAAATGCAATCCAATAATAAACAAAACAACAAAAATGCTAACATATTTCATTCATTTATTATTTTATAAAATTCCACAAATTACATAAATCATGTGCATCTTGAAAGATTCATTCAGTTACCGCTCTGACTGATGTATAAGTGTTTTTGACTCAATAAAAAAAGGCAGTTTATTGGGGAACCACTCTGGTAACGCTTTGTTTTGATTCATTTGTTCAAGAGTCATTTATTAAGAATCAGACTACACTGGTAGCTCAATTGCACTGCAGACAACACTGTTAGAATTTTTTAGTATGATGTTCCATCATCATCCTAACCCTATACTACAGATTCGGGAACAGTTAACAGAACCGAAAGTCATAAAAATACATACGGTTCTGGTGTTTTTTTTTTTTTATTCAACCATTAAATATAAATAGCAGAACACACATATACAGAGTCAATATCCAACCCCCACTATCACCCCCCCCCCATATTTAAAATAAATAAAACTAATCACACACATAAAAACCCCTACACCTCTCTCTCCACTGTCCTTCCCCAAGAGCCCTCCAAAAAAGACAGATATCTGCCCCACTTCTTCACAAACATGTCTAAACTCCCCGAGCTGCCACTCTGGCCATCTCTGAACACCACTCCTGAAATGGGGGCGCTCCAGCCGACTTCCAGCTCCTCAAAGTGATCTGTCTGGCGATCATAATACTACTTAGGACCCAGTTTTTCATGTGCATATTCTCCAAATTAATGATTGCCCCATCTCCTAAGATACAGAGTCTGGGGCAAAATAAAATTTGAGAGGCCAAAACCTCGCACATAAAACTCTGAATCCTCATCTAAAATTCTTGCATCTTAACACATCCCCAAAAGACATGGGTTGTGTCTCCATCTTCTGATTGACATCACCAGCAGGTGGGTGTGTCTTTAAGACCAAGCCTATGCAATCTAGAGGGGGTCCAATAGACTCTATGTAAAATCTTAAATTGCATGAGGTGAACCCTTGCGTCTCCAGATGCAGATTTGACTTTTTTTAGAATCCCAGCCCACTCTCCCTCCTCCAATACCAAATCTCATATAGGTCACCGAGTGTAGTAACCCCCCCTCCCAATCCACTCTGACCAGCAAAAAGGGGACTTGTTGATGCATAATTTGGTGTTCAGCCATATGCTCGAGGCAACATTTTAAAAAATGTCTGAATTAAACTGTCTGTACACTTTTGTCCATACCGAGTTCAAGTGCAAGATAACGGGATGTAACATAGCTTCCCTATCTGTCACTCACTTGACATTGTGTCGATGTAGTGACACTAGAGGTCACTCTTGGGAGCCCAAAACACCCATGTTTTTAAAAAGGCCAATGAGAATTGGCAAGTGGAATTTGCATGCCACTCCCCCGGACATACGGGTATAAAAGGAGCTGGTATGCAACCACTCATTCAGATTTTCTCTTCGGAGCCGAGCGGTTGTATTCAGTGCACTGAATTCAATTCCCTCTAAAGACGCACCTCAAAACTGCTAGATTTACGGTGCATTTCAGCGGCTTCTCCCCCTCTGCACCCATGGAGTGCAGAGAACACCCCTGGGCGATTCGCCAGAGTGAAAATAAGAGAGTATATTCTAAAAGAGTATATTTTCATTCACAAAAAGCCGCACACACTTTTTAAAGATGCATTTCCGTTTGTGTGTTATTCATGGTTGTGGTCGTTATCTCTCCACTTCTGACAGCCACGATGATTTATTTTTTTCTGTATGTGGCAACATCTCTAAACTCACCAGGGAGTGATCTGAGACTAAGATATTTCCAATTGAGCAATCAACAACAGATGAAATGAGGGACTTAGATATAAAAAAAAATCTATTCTAGAATAAATCTTATGAACTGATGAAAAAAATGTATAGTCCCTACCAGATGGGTTCAAAAGTCACCAGACATCTGCAAGACCAAGATTTTTACACATCCTGTGAAGCATCAATGTTGCTCTAGGGGGTTTACACCCTTTTGCTTCTCTATGATCAAGGACTGAGTCCATCAAAAGATTAAAGTCTCCTCCCAATATTATATAATGAGGGGTGCCAGTGGCATGCAACATCCCTTCAAGATCTATAAAAAAGCCCTGATCTTCAGCGTTAGGTGCGTAAATATTAGACAAAATCAACCTTTGCACCTGAATTTAGCTAAAACAATAATGACTCTCCCTAATTTATCTTTAGTCTGTTTGAGAAATTTGAATTGTAAATGTTTATTAATCAATATAATGACTCCCCTGCTCTAACTTGAGCCAGCACTAAAGAAAACATGTCCACCCCATAGCTTCCCAAATTTTTCAGCTTCTTGCGGGGAGAGATATGTTTCTTGAAGAAACACTATATCATATTTCTTATGTTTAAGAAAAGTAATAACCTTCCTTCTTTTTATGGGGTGCCCCAACCCATTTACGTTCCATGTGGAGAGAGATAATCCACTCATATTAACATTTGACATTTTGATATAGTAGAAAAAATAAATTGTGTGTCAAAAACAAAATTATACAGACCACATTCCCCATTAGTGAAACAATCAAACCCCGAACTTCCCCCTGAACAAAACAAACAGAAAAAAGAAAAACGTGCGCATTAACCCTGTGCATGAAAGCGCCAACCGGCGACAATCCCTCTTAACTCAAAAGGTCCATGAACACCCACGAGCCCCCACGACAACTTTGACATCGGATTGCTCAATTTTGCCTCACAAATTTGTGAGGCAAAATTACATAACAGAAAATACTTTGTAAAATAAACCCCAGCCAATAGGAAGAATGAACAAAAAGAACGTGTATATTCATTCACAGAACTGTCTCAAAGGTGTGATCTTCCACAAAACAAATTCCAGCTGATATAAAACTGTTCAGATTCCTCTGGCAGACAAACGAATGTTCAGTGAGCCAGCTGTTATGAGTTCAGCGGATTACGTAATCATTCCAATGTCCCGTAAAAATACTCAACAAAACAAACTACAGCCAGCAGGAGGAATAAGCATGAAGAACGAACAGATTAATCCACAGCTGTTCCGAAGGAGTATTATTCATTAGAACAAGCTCCAGCCGCTAGGCGGAACCAATACAAAAAGAAACAAAACCGGCATCCTGGTTCCCCGGATGGTCGAGTCAATTCACTCGGAGGCCGCATAAAAGTATATACCATGACTTACTCAATCCATCAACTTTATAAAAGACATCCTTTGTGTGAGTATGTAGATATTTTGCGTTCATCCGTAGTGTCCACTCTAAAACTGGCCGGGAACTTCAATGCAAATGTAATCTTCCGTCAATGCAAAAGTTTCTTTAAGGAAAAGTGTTATTCACAAAACAAACTCCAGCCACTCGGCGGAGCCAACGCAAAAAGAAAAAAGAAACCAAAATGACACCCAGCTTCCTCAAAAGCCAGAGTAACTACAGCGAGTCGACCCACTCACATGAGAAACACCCAATGGATTACTCACCCATTGATTCTATAAAAGACAATGCCTGATTGGGACATGTAAATACTTTGTGACCATCCTTCGTTTCTATTCTCAGTTTGGCCGGAAACATCAGAGCAAAAGTGATCTTTCGCTGATGTAAGAGTTTCTTACATTTCTCGAACCAATCGCGTTTCTCTCGTCGAACTCGCAAAGTCCAGGAACAAGAAAATATTATGGTTCTTCCAAGAAAGCTTCCGTTTGCTCCTCGCCTGGCGCAACACAAGATCTTTATCGGATGATCTCCGAAATTTGGCCAGGATTGATCAGGGCCTTTCTCCCTCAGCAAATCTGTGAGCTCGCTCGATTTCTAGTTTATGGCCTGTTATGTCGAGCAGACTCGGAAAAAGCTCGTCTAGGAATTTCACCATAACTCTGCCCTCCTCATGCTCAGGAATTCCAACAATTTGAACATTATTCCTGTGGCTTCTATTCTCAAGATCATCAAGCTTTTCAAGGAGATGTTCCAAATCAACTTTGGTTGCGGGCAGATTAGTGGTTAATTCCCTCTCCAAAGACTCCAGACAATCGATTCGTCTCTCAACATCAGTCACTCTTGTAACTAATTCAGAGAATTTTATTTCCATCGCCGTAATCGAACGACGTATTACAGCGAGATCCTCCAAGCCAGCAAGAACCTTTGTCAGCATCACAGACATGTTGGACAACTGACGCTGGATCTCCTCTCCCGCCGCGCCATCCAAATCGAGCCCCCGGTCTGTAGGCCTGTCGGGGCTTTCATCCTGAACATGTAAGTGTCTTTTAATGTCTCCAGAGCCTGAGGATTTTGACTTCTTTGCCATGTTTTGCCTCAAAGAGCAAATGTGTAACTGGGTGTATCAAATTTCACCAGATTATAACATGAAAATAATAAAAAATGTAGCAAAGTGCGCAGAGCTCGTCACTCACACGTCTGCTTCTTGCATAGTGTCACGTGACCCGTTTTGGTGTTTTTTTAAAATATGGAACCGGTTTGCAACCCTAAACAAGAGGCAACGCAAATCACCACAAAGATCTAAACAGAACTTCAGATGATGCCACTGGAAGACATTTGATTGACCCAGATTCATGTCTATTACATCTGCCATTGATTCAATACACTCCCACATCTTTAAATAGACTCCTTTCATCTGAGCACATTACATATTCAAAGCCCCATATAATAATCAAAAGACTTTTAATTGTTGCCTTTTCTTCTCAGTCACTGAGAACTCTTTTATTTTGTAGGCTTGTGCACTATAATGAATATTCAAGAGGATCTGATCTGATAATAAGGAAACAGACATTGCAAGTGTCATTGATCACATTGATTTACTGTATGTGGTTTATAAGAAGATCATCTTCTACGAATTATGCATGAAGGCAGATAAAATCCTTAATGTACAATGTGGAGATCTGAAGTTGTCAATGGTACGTGAGTAGAGAAAAACACCTCAAAGAATCAACATGCAATTAACTACAAAATTCAAAAATTTAAAAATGTTCATTTTTGGGTGAACTATCCCTTTAACAACAACTATTCAATAGTTTTCACAAATGTAAGCACAGCATAAGAAAACCTGTTAAACCAGTCATAATGACATCACCAATCAGCGATGGAAGGATCTCCCGCTGAGTGAAGGTGAGTCTGGTGTTGGTTGCGGTCCACTGGTGCTCCCTTGGCCCGTGGATCAATCCGGTCAGGGTCCCGCGGGAGTGAGATGAAGATGATAATGAAAATGACACAAGATGGTGAGAAGGAAGTGTATTGATCAACTCCATTACAGGGGCATGACTTCATCATTAACTGTAACTACATACTTCACTTACTAATCATCTGCACGTGCCCTTAATAGTGGAAACTAGTGTACGAGCAGGTGAAATGCTGATCAGCAGTGGCGCCTGCAGCTGTGCATACCATGAGCGCTCCGACTGATCTGAGAAACATTTTCTCTCCAAATATTCCAGCAATAATTAGTCTTGTATTTCTGTTGGCCATTTAGAATCAAAACTAGTGATGCCAGATTTTCAAATGAATCATTGTTTTTAGTGAATTGGCCAAACGGGCAGTTCAGTCATTCCGATTTGTTTGGACCGCTCTCTCATTGAATCATTTGAAGCGGTTTCTCACTCTTTAAAAACATACAGGGCTGGATGAAGTGGACATTTACCTACAATCGAATTAATCAAAAGGCTGGCTTTTAGAGAAGTGACTCTGAGAAACTTCATCTAGTGATGTGACTTGCGAAAATATTTTTGCATCTGCCCGCGCTGTTTCTCTTTGCTAGACGCAGCCTGATCTCATGAACATTTACATGACAATTGCAACATTTTTGCAAACCAAAATTAAGTGCTTCATTACACGTTTGGCTGTAGTTTCCTGGTGAAATGTCCAGCGTCAAAATCAAGTGAAATTATGTCGTAATCAGACCAGGTTTTTAAGGTGAATATTAGATGGATGTTTTAATGAGAAAAACGTACCTCCCTAACCTAAAAATTTAGCCCTTCAAGCTCTGAAGGTGTTTTTAAAGATTTCCTGTTTCAGTGGCATACCCAAAATTAAAGGCTTATAACTTAAAAAAGTTATTTTAGTTTTTATTAATGATATAGGTTGATACATTCGAAGACACTAAGCCTAAGAAACTGCTGACAAATCACAAACAAAATAACTTTTTTTAAATTTTTTTAATTTTTTTTAACTTATTTTCCTTATCTGACATTATATATCTCTTCTGGGTGTAAATAAGGTGGCTCCAAAAAACTGCTAATAAAATAAAACAGTAATTATACATAAGAACTAAATACACATGCAAACACAACAATAATAAAGGTTTGCATATCATGTAATGTAGTAATGAGATTTCACAGAATGAGTTTCATTCTGTGTCATTTGAGTCATCATTGAGTCTGTGTCATGTACTTGGCGCCATCTCCTGGTGGTCATATGTAACACTGTGCTTCATGTGGATTATCTAATGATCTTATGCATCCTAACAGATAGTGTCCTGAACACAAATGAGAGGTAAACACAACAGACATCATTACCCTAACCCAACACCTAAACCTAACCAATAATGTTCTAAAAGCAAATTCGACATGAAAAGCACATTTACTGAAGCAACCACATAATTTCTTGTCACTTCTATGACACTTTCGCTCCATTTTCACTATCACCTCGAGTGTGCTTGGCTGGGTTCAAGGTCTCTGTGTCCAAAGTCCAACACTCTTTTTTTTTAAATAATTTTCATAATAATTAATAATAATTAATAATTTTCTTTATTTATCACACATTATACATTTGCACATATACAGTGAAATTCTTCTTTTCATATATCCCAGCTAGGCTGGGGTCAGAGTGCAGGGTCAGCCATGATACAGCGCCCCTGGAGCAGATAGGGTCAAGGGCCTTGCTCAAGGGCCCAACAGTGGCATCTTGGCAGTGCTGGGGCTTGAACCCCCGACCTTCTGATCAGTAACCCAGAGCCTTAACCACTGAGCTACCACTGCCCCCTGTCACTCTAGGTGAGAACCCCCTGTAGCGTCACAACTCTAGTGTTCATTCCACCAGGAAACTGTGGCAAAGCGTAGAAAGCGGCACGTAAAACTCAGTTTGCAAACATGTAGTTATAGTAACGTTCATTCTATGAGACTAGTTTGGCTAAATGGATGTCTTTGACCACTGCCACGTTTCACAGTATTTTTGGCACTTCTCACAGTAGCGCTGCATTTTTTGACGCTGTGTCAAGTTAAAAAGAACTTCAACTGTTAAAACAGCGTCTTGAGTTTGTTTTGGTTGTAACGGCAACAAAACTACATCTGGTAAGAAACCTCATTAAGTTTTTACATTGAAACCTCTTTGAGTCAAAAGATTAGAGTCTCTAGTTTCATCCGATATGCCATTTTTTAAATTTGAGCTATCTGTCCCGAAACGGCACGCTGTTAAACACAATGACCACATTCGTAGACTGTATGCACCGATTCAGTTAAAATATCCAATATTCACTGTCTGTGTATTATCACATTGAGAATAAATGGGTTCATCCAAAAACTGAAAAAAATGTGTCTTTCAGAGTCTTTATATGGAGTTAGGATGAAAATAAGGTGCATTTCAAACTGTTCTGAGACCAGTACAGACAGACAGCACACTGGAGGTTAAGTCATTCACTAAATAGGGAGCAAGGGAGCATCCTATAGCTCTCTATGCAGTTAAGTGCATTCACTCCTAAAATCTGATCAAAAGTTCAGTTTCAGGCTGCAGATGATGTTTGGATCACTCAACATGTTTGACAGACATGTGACAATGATAATCAGTACATAGATTCAGAATTTATAATGTATCATTTTATTTTAACATGATTGACAGTGATTGGATGATGCTGGACATTACTTTGAATCAGAATTAATTATGATAATTTATGATGTAATGTCTGTAACGTATCAAAAACATGAATAATCAACACTCCTGGAAACATAATAAACAATCTGATGAAAAAACAAATCTGACTATCTTTAACTTGGTATTATTTAACATTTTACAAATTAGTCCCTCTGTCCACATATGAGGACATCATTTTTTAGGAAAGCTATTTAGTCTAAAAAATATATTTTTTTTTTGCATATTTCTTAGAGGCTAATAGTTACAAATCAAAAAGGGGAATGGAAAATGCACACAGGTCTCAGGAGGATAAACATTGGACTCAATTATCTGTGACCAGTTTTGGGTAAGTTACTCAAAATAAGTAGTAAATTACTAATTACTTCTCTCAAATGTAATCAGATTACTTCATCTTATAAATGTATCACATTACTAATTATTTTACTTTTAAGTTACTTTCTAAATCACTTTTCCCAGAAGTTTTTTTGTTTTCCGCTCAAATTCATAATGTCTATATTTCCTTATTCATTGTCGCACATCCTTCAGCTGTCACAGAAGCGCTAACAGACGTGCATATGAATTCATATTTTAAGTATATTATACATATTACTTTAGCACAAGTAATGAATTTAAAAGTAATTACTTTCACTGAAGGTCAGAAACTATAATCTGATTACAAGAAATTACAATATGTTTTACATTTTTGTTTTGACTAAAAAGTAATTAGATTACATTAACAAAATACTTTGTAATCGGATACAACCAACACAGCCCGTGACTTAATTATAAGTGTTGGGGAGTAGTTAACTAAAAGTAGCTTTGCTACTAATCAAGTGGATCCATTCTTTTTGACAGTTCATGTACTGTAAATGAGCCGGTTACAGTAAACGATTCCTTTATATTTAGCATAGGGAACTCCGATTCATTTAAGTGAGTTGGTTCATGTAAATGAACTAGTATACATAAATGATTCACTGATTCACTTGAGCCCCAGTGCAGCCTTAAAGGGACTTCGCCTTTTTTAAAGTGAAATATTTAGTTAATTGCTGTTGTTTATCAATATATTTTGATTCCGTTTTTTAAAATAGTATGTTTTCTAGTTTTATTAGTGTATACTATGTATTTATGTTCAATTTAACGGTTTCACACTATTTTCCATTTCCATTTTTGATTTGTAACTATTGTAGTAGCATCCAATAAACAAGCGGGAAAAAATAAATAAATTTTAGAGCAAATAGTTTTCCTAAAAATAAAATTTTGCATTATAAATTCTGAATCTATGTACTGATTATCATTGTCACATGTCTGTCAAACATGTTGAGTGATCCAAACATCATCTGCAGCCTGAAACTGAACTTTTGATCAGATTTTAGGAGTGAATGCACTTAACTGCATAGAGAGCTATAGGATGCTCCCTTGCTCCCTATTTAGTGAATGACTTAACCTCCAGTGTGCTGTCTGTCTGCACTGGTCTCAGAACAGTTTGAAATGCACCTTATTTTCATCCTAACTCCATATAAAGACTCTGAAAGACACATTTTTCAGCTTTTGGATGAACCCATTTATTCTCAATGTGATAATGCAGAGTAAATATAGGAATGCATTTACTAATGTTAATGAATAGAACTGTGGTGAACAATCGGACCAGGTGACATTCCAGGAGACAGTTTATGGCAGAGCCCATCCCTAACTGTCAAGGCAAAGAAGAGTGGCTCCATTCTGATTGGATCGTGGCAGGACCAACACAAACAAATGCCAAGCACAGCCATCAGATAAGCTGCTTGGACAACTACCAGATACTTCAGAAAGTAAGGCCCCGGACCTTCCAACACATTGGAAGACTTCTCAATTGTCCATGAGTGGTTTCTTAGCAACCTCTAAACCCCCAAGGTTTTCCCAAAGACTAGAGGTTAGAAGGACCATACAAATTCTTCAAGACCTCTTGAAGCAGCATTAACTTACCATGTGGCAAAAGCTGAAACAAAGAAGCCACAAAGACAAATCTTAACACACAAACCTTGGACTCCTAACTTGGACACCAACTGCAACACATCCACTCCATATTTGTTCACAGAACTGCAGTTGTTCAATTAGCACAATAATTCACACAAACTGAACTATGGTGGTATAAATTAACGCATGTGTAATATTTAATCTTTCAATATCACGTTTGGTCTCTATATCTTCAGAAAAATGGCAAGAGTAGTTTTGAAGAGGTTTGGAAAAGGAACAATGAATAGATAAAACTTTAAAGACACTGTTTTAACTCTTAACCTTAGACTCTGCAAATAGTTACACAGAGAGTCAAGTCAAGACATTTTTACTCATATAGTGCTTTTCATAACACATCGTTTCAAAGCAGCTTTACAGAAAATCATGCTTTAACAGACAATGAAACTGTAATATCTATAAAGTCTTAGAGTCATTATTGTGTAATTGTAAATTGTGTATAAATATAAATAATTAAATAATTAAATAATAATTGTATTTATAACCCCAGTGAGCTGAAGGCGACTGTGTCAAGGAACACAAAACTCCATAAGATGTTGATTAATGGAGAAAAATAACCTTGGGAGAAACCAGACTCACTGTGGAGGTCAGTTCCCCTCTGACTAACATCATGAATATAATGCCAATATTAGTTATTTATGTGCAGTTCAAGTCATGGTTTAAAATTAGTAAACTAGTGTTAAGGGTCAGTGTTTAAACAAAGATTTTGTAAGAACTGTAAGATTAATGACTAATGTCTTAGTTCATCCTGGATTAACTGTAGAAGTTCACATTGATGCATTGTCCTTTGTTAGTTGGCTGATTGGCAATTAATTGATAGTCTATGTATTTCATTATAAGAGTGTAGTCCATCATTAGACCGAGGTGATGCAGGCAGAGATCAATGAGGTGCATCGCAGTTCAAATGGCAGGTCATTTCGGATAAGATTCAGTGGGGACCATCCTAAGTCCAAGGTTCAGGCAGTGGCATATGAAGTATCCAGTGTCTTACAGTTGGAGTTGGCATCAGTCCAAGTGATGTCTGGCTAGCACCGGCTGTATTTTATCGTCATCACTCAACGACACGTAGCAGAGGTGTCCGACACCTAGCAGGAATGAAGCTGGATCTGGCAGGCTCTGGTAACCTCGGGATATGAATCCCGAGGTTGAGACAGGGAAACAAAAAGAATAATATTGGCGTAGATGCCATTCAATTTATTGCAGAGTTATAGATTTTGAGAAATGTTTCTGAGAAATGTTTCTGGTTCCGGCAGGCCTAACTAAAGCAGCCTAATTGTGAGTTGATGGATAAATTAGCTGTATGCATGGCTAAATAGATGAGTCTTTAGTCTAGACTTAAACTGAGTGAGAGTGTCTGCATCTCGAACAGTGTTAGGCAGACTATTCCATAGTTTAGGAGCCACATAGGAAAAGGATCTACCTCCTTTTGTGGATTTTGATATTCTAGGAACTATTAACAGGCCAGAATTTTCTGATGGTAATGAATGTGATTGAATATAGCGTGTCAGAAGGTCACTTAAGTACTGTGGAGCTAGACCATTCAAAGCTTTGTATGTAGTTAACAGAATTTAAAAATTAATACAAAATTTAACAGGTAGCAAATGTAACGACGATAGAATGGGGCTAATATGATCATATTTCTTGGTTCTAGTCAGCACTCTGGCAGATGCATTTTGAACCAATTGAAGTTTGTTTATTGAACTTGAAGTACATCCTCCCAGTAATGCATCACAATAATCTAGTCCTGAGGTCATGAACGCATGAATTAGTTTTTCTGCATCAGCAACAGAGAGCATGATTTGTAACGTAGCAATATTTCTGAGATGGAAGAATGCTGTTCTATAAACATTGGAAATTTGATTTTCAAAGCACAGATTGGTATCAAATATAACACCTAAGTTCTTCACTGTTGAAGATGATGTAACAGTACATCCATCGAGATTCAAATGAGGTTTTAGCGGCTTATTTTTAGAGGTTTTTGTCCAATAAGTAGTACCTCTGTTTTGTCGGAATTGAGTAGAAGGAAAATTCTGGCCATCCAATCTTTGATTATATTGATACACTCTGCTAATTTGGAGAATTGTGAAATTTCGTCGGGTTTAGAAGAAATATAAAGTTGGGTATCTTCGGCATAACAGTGGAAACTTATTCCACGATTCCTCATAATATCTCCCAGGGGAAGCATATATAAGGAGAAAAGCAGAGGCCCTAAAATGGATCCCTGTGGCACTCCATACTTAACTTTTGTTTGATTTGACAATTCCTTGTTTACACATACAAAGTGGTAGCGGTCTGATAAATAGGATCTAAACCATGCTAATGCAAGTCCACAAATGCCAACATAATTCTCCAGCATATTCAAGAGAATGTCATGATCTATGGTGTCGAAGGCAGCACTAAGATCTAAAAGCGCTAGAAAAGAAATGCAGTCACGATAGAGCAAGTCATTTGTAACTCTGATAAGTGCAGTCTCTGTACTGTGATGGGGCCTAAATCCATATATACCATTTCTCTGTAGAAATGAACATAGTTGGGAGAACACTACCTTTTCTAGTATTTTCGACATAAATGGGAGATTTGAAATCGGTCTATAACTAGCCAATTCTCCAGGATCAAGCTGTGGCTTCTTAATAAGCAGTTTGATAACTGCCATTTGAAAGTTTCTTGGGACATGTCCTAAGGATAGTGAGGAGTTAATAATATTAAGAAAAGGTTCTGAGATTACAGGGAATACCTCTTTTAAGAGCTTAGTTGGTATTGGATCTAACATACATGTTGTGGCTTTTGATTTTTTGCAAAAAAATTTTTTAGCTCTTCATGACCTATGACAGCGAAGGATTGAAGTTTCTTGTGAGGAAATTTATGAAACACTGTTTTCTGAGGTGCAGTGAAAGTTGATTGCATAATTCCAATCTTATTTCTGATGATTTCTATTTTATCAGTGAAGAAATTCATGAAGACATTGCTATTGTGCTGTGACGGAATATCTGGTTCAGTCGAGGCTTTATTCCTAACCAATTTAACCACAATACTAAATAAACACCTAGGATTGTTGTGGTTATTTTCTATGAGTTTGCTATAATATGCTGACCTGACAGCTTTTAGTGCCTTTCTGTAGCTACAGACACTATCCTTCCATGCACCGTGAAATACCTCTAATTTTGTATTCTTCCACTTGCGCTCCATTTTTTGAGCTGCTCTCTTGAAAGCATGAGTGTGATCATTGTACCACGGAGCGGGGATTTTTTCTTTAATTTTCTTTAATCAAAGGGGGCATCAAGCATGCTAGAGAAGACTGTATTTATATTTTCTGTTATTACATTAACTTTTTGGCTTACTGAGTATGTGAGACAATTCTGGAAGATTATTAGTGAAGCTATCTTTAGAGGTCGAAAGAATAGTTCTACCTGAACAATAGCATGGTGTAGACTGAGTGACATTAGTTGATCGCAGCAAACAAGAGACAAGGTAATGATCTGAGATGTCATCGCTCTGTGGTAGAATTTCTATAGTATCAGCATCAACTCCATATGACAAAATTAAATCTAGTATATGATTATGATTTTTTTCAAGTTTTACCTTAATTAATTTTTTTCTGAATGATTTAGTGAGGGGTTTGTGTTTGGTAGTTCGGGGAACAGACACAGTCTCTATATGATATCTAGGTGATACAGTCTCTTATGTGACCTGTGTGACACCTCAAGGTAGCTAGCAGATGTTCGGATTAACGTTTTTGTCTGCTTCCTGTCCTGGGCCCCAGTTAGTCAAATTCTATCACTATTAAGACTATGAGCCAAATTACTAGATAGGAGAGCGGCACCTTGCCTGTAGGGATGGAGTCAGTCTCTCTTTAGCAGGTCAGGTCTACCCCAAAAACTCTTCCAGTTGTCTATAAATCATATGCTCTTCTCCGGACACCACTCAGACATCCAGCCGTTCAGTGACACTAATCTACTATAAACCTCATCACCATGATGAGCAGGGAGGGGGCCAGAGCATATCACAGTGTCTGACATCGTTTTTGCAAGTTCACACACCTCTTTAACATTATCTTTAATGATCTCCAACTGGTGAAGCTGGACATCGTTAGTGCCAACATGAATAATAATTTTAGAAAATCTACATTTAGCATTAGCCAGCACTTGACAATTTGATCTGATGTCAGATGCTCGAGCCCCAGAAATGCATTTAACAATGGTGGCTGGAGTCTCTATTTCCACGTTCCTTACAATAGAATCACCTATGACCAAGGCTCTTTCAAAATGATTATCAGTGGGTGCATCACTGAGTGGAGAGAAAGGATTGGAAACCCTAACATGAACGGGAGAGTGGTGTCGCTTTGCTGAGCGAGTATGCCGCTGAGACGTCACCCAAACGCCCTGCTGCAGGGGCTCTACAGCCGGAACCAAAGTGTGTGTGTTGCTCGCTGTACTATCCGTATCCGAAACAGTATCTCACTGACCTCCACTAGCATATGGATGTGTGTCTCTAACTCATTAACCTTCTCCGTCAACCTGACTAATTCCTTACATTTATCACATGTACTGTAAATCCCTCACTGCTGATGGAAGAAGCTATAGTAAACATGTGACATGCAATGGAGGAAGAAATAACATGTGTGGATGCCATCACTTACCACAATTGTTTGTTGTTGTTGTTGTTGTTGTTGTTGTTGTTGTTATGGTTGTTCTTGAGTGGCTAGTGTTTGAGTTCGATGTGGTTTAATGGGGTTCCTTATCAGCAGATGTTTGAGATTGATGCAATAATCCATATAAAACACAGTGGAGAAAATGAATCCATTCAGTCAAGATGTGAGATGTAGACAAGTGGAGGAAAAAAGAAAGAAAAAAGAGAGAAAACGGGTGCGCATGGTAAAATACACGCAGTTCAAACAGTAGAAAAGAATATAAGAAGAATAAGCAATGCTAAGCAGGCTAGCCAGCTACAAACACAGACTCGTGCAGTATGTCGGCAGCAACCGGAACAGGAAGACAGAGAAACGTGAGAGAGAAGGGAGGGTGAGCCACACTGTATGGGCCCCCTCTGATGTCAGCAGCCAGTCATAACCCTGAAACAGGAAGGCGCCAAACTGAAATCTCCTCCTCATCAGGAAGGTATAAATTATCTTTACAACAACCACACCTTTGTCCTGAGTCCCTGTCCAGAGGGTCGTTAACAGGATACACTTCTATAACACTTCTCCGTTCTGAGTTTTCAGCTGTTCGAGTTCGGGAGCAATAACAGAATAATAATCAACATTATGAATCTCTGGCCTGAGTGGTAGGAGATGTAACAGAATACAAACCATCCAACGTGCTAGGTCTCAGCTTCACAGATAGAGAGAGGATAACAGTTCACCCAGTGTTCTTAGTGTCCATCCAAGAGACAGAATAAGATTGACCAAGTACCAAGTCTCACTACAAGAAACTATTGCAACACCAAGTTTGGAATCCCTATACCAGGGAGATAACTATAGCATCAAGGTTTAGCTCTGGCGAGCAAACTTTCTCTTCAAGTTTCATGCATCTTCGTGTTCCAGATGATGAATCTTGCACTGACATAAAGGCTATATATCTGCGTGTTCCAGATTGCAAGAACCCTCTCGGTGCTTCCAGGAGATCAGCATTCCTCAGCTCCTTCGTGTCCAAGGCTGTTGAAATGGATTCCAGCTCCTTCCCCACTGTAACATGTTATGATTATCTAATGTTCCTTAGATTGCACAAGCTGTATATCAAACATTTGTTTAAATAGAAATAAGGTTTTCACCTTATTAATTAACAGAGAGGGGGAAAGGGCAAGGTGGAGTGACAATGAGAGAGAGAAAAAAAATTGCTTGCCAGTTCCCCGACACGCCGTCGCCTGGTCCTCGACCACTCCTCTGACCCCTGGCGTATGTAGCGACCCTCCGCGTTCTGGCGGCTGGTAGCGAGCTCCTCCGCCCCTGGTAGCGGCTCCACTGCTCCAGGCAGCTGGCAGCGAGCCCCTCCTCCCCTCGCGGACGGCGACTGTTCCTCCACGTCCAGGTGGCCGGCATTGACTGCTCTGTCCCCCGGCGGACGGCCGCGGATGCTCCATTGGGCAGACGGCAGTGGCGAGGACTCCACAACAGCGCATCCCTCCTCCTTCCCGGGCTTCAGCACCAATGTAACATGGTTTAAATGGGCAAGGAGGAGGCGGAAACCAGCTGAACAGTCAAAGTAATATTTAATGAAACAAAAAGACACAAAACAAAAACACACACTCGGCAGCTGCGTGTGGCTCTCTCACTCCCGAACTTTCTCCCGGGGGCCTTATCCCTCTCCTCGGCTAATTAGCCCAACTGGGGGCCAACCGTGCAGACTCACAGCCGGCCCGCCTTTTCCTCGTCACAAACTGATTTTATTACAACTGTGTGTTTCTTGTGTTGATGATACAGAAGAGCTCTAAAGGGTTAGGGAATCTCACAAATCTTTCAGATTATTCAGATGACCAACTCCCTCCAATTTACATAATTTTAATTTATTGAATAGTTCATTTGGATTATTCTTTTACTGTTAAGGGAAACTCCTTAGCTGGTGCCCCGAGGATGGAGAGAGGGGCCGTCTGATATTAATAATTACAAACACATACACCTTAAGTGAAGTGTGATCAAAAATCATTACATACTTTGGTGTCTTATGTGAGGCCCAGTTCATTTCAATTGGTGCCAGAGTGATTCTCACTACAGAACCGTATTGCACAGAGATAACAAAATTAAACATAACAGAATGTATATTAAAATGAAGTTAAATGACCCACAGATGTGTAAGATTTGAAAGTTACTCAAAATAACTCGCACATTTTTTTTAAACTTTTAAGGAAATGCGGTGCCAGTGTCGGTGACATCATGTTTATCAGCATACTAACACACGAAAAATGAACAGATTATTTAAAGTGGCATATCAAACGAAACTAGAGACTACTCTTTACAACCAAACAGGTTTCAATGAAAAGACATAAAGATATTTTTTACCAGAGGCACTTTTATTGGCACTGCATCCATAGAAGCGCTTCAAGGAAATTGACGACATGCTGTTGAGTCACGTGACTCGGTGCGGCAGCAGTTTAACTCTTAAATGACAGCCTAGAGTCTTGTGAACAGTATTCAGTCAGTTTTATTCATTAAAATTATGTGTTGTGTAAAACGAGTCCTTGCATGAGGCCGCGGGGTCACACGAGGTTAAGGATATTTAGATATTTTTAATGTAAAGCAAGACAAAAATACAAAAATAACCTCAGTTTCCCTCTGAGTTCAAGGTTAGTTCATCTTAAATTCAACATTAAATCAAAATCGACTCATTTGAAAAAAAAAGAATTCTGGTCTAATTGTGAACAATTCATCAGTGCATGTTATTCCAAATGTTTGTTTTTGCAATCTATCATCAAAATGTAACAACTTGCTCTTCTTTGGAATTGACTTTCTCTTTCAGATGATGTCAGTTTGGCAGCATGGGGTATTGGTTAATGTAAACCAATAGTTAAACGGCCAAACTACATTTTTTTACATTGAATTTCCTGTTGTACATCTAGATACTTCTAGATAAGAGGTTACAAATGCAGTTTCATGTTGACTTGAAGTCTGTGTCCATTAACTATAAAACTTAGTGCACCTTTAATCTCTGCCAAATTTTATATGGATGATAGCATGTGTCATTATAGTCATTCTCCTGAAAATGTAGTGATGTCCCGGACAGCTGTATGCAAATCAGTGCTACTAACATTGCTGCTGGTCCTATTGTTTCTAATTGCGTCGTGTTTGAGACTCACCAGTGGTGGACGAGATGTTGACGTCAATGCTGATCTCTGGAATCCCGCCCCCTCGCAGCGACGCCACACACGTGTACGTGCCAAAGTCAGTGAACTTCAGGTCGATGATGTCGAGGTTGGTGGTGCCGGGCGAGATGTCAGGATCAGTCTGCGTGATGACCATCCGCTCGGAGCTCCGCAGTGCTCGACCGTTCTTCAACCAGCTGAACTGCAGCTCCTCAGGAGGCATGGCCTCAACCTGACACGAGATCTTCACCTCGCGCCCGATCTGGATGTTGTCGTCGTTGTGGTACGGGTCCGGTGTGATCCAGAAACGACCCTTTTTCAATGCTGGAATGACAAAATCAAGAACACAAACACAGTAAACAATGTGAACGGAGGAGCGTCAACAACTTTCAGACTACAAAAAAACTGTACATTTGTCTTGTTTTCCAGTAAAAATATCTAAACATCGTTAGAACAAGAAAAATTGAGATTGAGACCATGACAAATATATCTTGAATTAAACATATTTTTCATACCCTATTGTTTTCTTATTCTTGTTTTAAGCATAAATCTAACAAAATTTTTGTTAATAAAACAAGAAGAAAAAACTGCTAAGGCGAGTCTTACAAAAATGTCTTGGTACTATTTGAATCAAAAATCATAAGAAATAAATACAAAATAAATTTTGTATATAGACAATGAAGTCTAGTTTTATGGTTATTAAGTGTTGTGACATTTTTTCATTATAATTCAGCATATTTTACACCCCAGTTCTCTCTACCAATACGCAAAAATTGGTGGTCATTGTGATATTCTCACTATCCCAACTTAGTTTAAAATGAATATATATATATATATATATGTATATATATAATATATCATTTTTTTTCATCTATGCATCATAATAGTAATGTCTTGGTACTGTCACGGTATGTAGCAGAGATGAGATGGGAGACGATGGATCTATACGCAGGCTTTTAATGAAGGTGATGATGGAGATACAAAACAACGTGGAGTTACACAAAGAACCAAATAATCTATGAACACCAAACACAGGAACATACTAAATAACATACAAGGTAACATAAAGAACTGACAATGAGTTGGAAAAACTACAGGGTATATATACAAACTTGGGTGATGACAAAACACAGAACACCTGGGAACAAAGATGGGTAACAGTGTAATGGTGTAATCAACAGGTGCATAATGGGAAGTGTAGTTTGAGGCCAACTAATGACAGAAGACAAAAACCATATCAAAATAAGAGTCCTAGGAACAGAAAGGTGACAACACTGTGACAGGAACTGCCATTCATTTTCACAGATTTTTTTTTTCTTTTTTCTCCCAATTTGGAATGCCCAATTCCCACTACTTAGTAGGTCCTCGTGGTGGCGCGGTTACTCGCCTCAATCCAGGTGGTGGAGGACAAGTCTCGTTTGCCTCCACTTCTGAGACCGTCAATCCGTGCATCTTATCACGTGACTCGTTGTGCATGACACCGCGGAGACTCACAGCATGTGGAGACTCATGCTACTCTCCACGATCCACGCACAACTTACCACACGCCCCATTGAGAGTGAGAACCACTAATCGCGACCACGAGGAGGTTACCCCATGTGACTCTACCCTCCCTAGCAACCGGGCCAATTTGGTTGCTTAGGAGACCTGGCTGGAGTCACTCAGCACACCTTGGATATGAACTCGCAACTCCAGGTGTGAGAGCTACCCAGGCTGCCTTCATTTTCACAGATTTTAATTTAATCATCAATTTAATCACTGTACAACAGCAACTATTTTTACTGTAATACAATAAAAACAAATGAATGTGTTTCAGTAAAGAGAATCATCAATTGCGGTAAATGTGCTAAAGTGTCCTGAAAATAATGTCACAATGCAAACATATCTTAATGGTCTTAAATGTAGTCTCTTTATTTTCTTCACACAAAATATAATTTCATATAAATATGACAAGGAGATTTCTTATGCAAGTTTGCTTGTCAGGATAAAATGTTAATTTAATTCAGGGAAATTAACCTACTAATTGCTTACTCATAGTTGACTGCATATTTAACTGAGATGGGATGTATTTAAATATTTAAAACAAAAAACACAAAATTCCCATTTAAACATAGCTGTGTCAGTAATTCAATAGTTTACATAATTAAGTTCTCCTAAATAATTCTGACACAACCAAATAATTTTTCTTATTAAATCTTTTAAACATCTCGCAGCACACTGTTTAAAATAACCTTGAATCATAATCTAATTTATCTCAGTACAAATACAGACTGAAGGTGACAATGAAACTGCTGTGATGCATCAACAGGCCTGAAATAGCAACGTCTGTAACATTTTCAATAAAACACTAGAAAACCAATCAACATGCAGATGTAGTGACCCGAGCCAATCACCCAAATCACACTTTGTACTGGGCACAAAACCAGCACCAATTCCACTGCTGGCATCCACTGCAGGCAATACAATCACACTTATTTACCAGCGAGGAAGGTCAAAGGCTTCTCACAGTGAAAGACCTGCCCTTTAAAAACATGAAGTTACCAAAAGCCAGACAAACGCATTCTACACAGTGTTTAACTAAAGTCAACAATCAAAATTGTTCTTGTTTACTTCCTTAAGTGTCCCTGTTCTTTTAACTATCAATCAGTACATGTTATTCTACAGAATATATATGTTTAATTTTATTGAATTGTAATAGATTTCTCTGCCTCTTAAACATCTTTTCTTTTCTGCTGATGTAATCAAAGCTGTATGGGCGGGGCAAAATAATATTAACCAATAGTAGCATAGCCTGCGTTTTCACAGTCCGTTCTTGTGGTGGTAAAAAACGTCAGTCCTTAAGGGGGAAAATCAGTTTCCTTCTCATGTCAAATGTTTTTTATTCAGGTAGCTACTATAAACATTTCAACTGTTGGTCCGCCATGACAGTAGTTGACCTGAATGACAAAACTGACTAATGAAGAAGACAATTTATGCTAATGTTCACTATAGCGTCCCTTGTGGCAACACTGAGAATGCAACGTGTACTTTGCATTGCATTATGAATTGTGCCATTTTACATTTCAGAACACAATACTGCATGATGCCGTTCACCTTATAAATGATGACTGTTTTTGGTCTAAGAAACTTTGACTTACATTATAACTTCAGGAGAAAAAAAAAAAAATTATAATGCTACACAATGTGTAGAATATGCCTTTTAAGAAGCAAATGCAACTAATTGGAAGGTTTGTCTTCTGGAAAGGCAAATAATTTATTGTAAACCCATTCAATGAGGCGGCAGAATTTGTGCCTGTTTTTGTGGTAATTTCTGTGCCACTGTTTCAGATACTCATCTAGATTCATTTGGTATGCAGACTGTTTACCGTATTCACATGGCGTGGCTGAATTTTATCTCTCAAACAAAAGAGCAGTCAGAGTTGTGCAATCTTTTTATCTTCTCCTCCGTGACATTATCAGACTCAAATGAGAAGGAGGACGTGAAAAACAGAAGTAACACAAAAACAAAAGCATCCTGTCAGAATCAAATGCTGTAAATTGAAAGCGCAGGACACAGAAATTCAAATGAATTTTATGAGATCCAATCCCCTGTAGCACATCAGTGTCACCTTGAACTGCAGCTGATGTCTAATGCATGTTTGAATCATGTCAGCATGCTAAAAACTGCATTGTGGCCAAACTAGGGTGGGCTGGTATAGAGAAATATTTTGATAGAGATATTTCTATACTGTTAATTCCTCTGTAGATATATTTCAGAGGTTATTAATGGGCAGGACTGCTTTACACTTGTTTGATTTGGAGACATCTGCTGTAAGTTGTGATATGCAATTTTCTATATCATGTTTATTTTTAATGAAGTTATAAACCAAAATGTGATGATAATTCTGTGAGACGCTAATACTCACTGTAGTTTGGTCTCTGAGCGAAACAAATTTTCTCATTGTATTTTACTAATCAAGACCTTTCCAAAGATATATGACACATGGCTGTGTGATCATTTTCAAATTATGAAAAAGGAACAGGTCTCCTTTGTCAGCAAATTTAAAAGCAATATTGTACAATTGGTCAGATCAGATATATTCATTGTAAAGATAAGAGTCTAGGCTTTAAAATTACACCTGTTGTGCACTGTGCAGATCAAGCAACTGGCTGTTGAGTAATACCATAATACATATTTTTTTTCATGATCAGCGCCCCCTCTCGGCCCGGTACCAGGCTGCTCCAAGTGTAAGAGGTTAATCGTGAAAGTTACAAAGAAACATGGAGTAATGCAAAACTATAGAGAGGGACTCATCACAAACAAGTCAACAAGTTTACAAGTCAATGCATTCCCAAACAAATTAATCAGTCAGGTTCCCAAATAAGCCAGTGAGTCAATGTGTTCCTAAACAAGTTAACGAGTCAACAAGTTCCCAAACAATTTGGTGAGTCAATGTGTTCCTAAATAAGTTGAAAAGTTGACATATTTCCAAACAAGCTTACAAGCCTACACATTCCCAAGCAAGTTTATGAGTCAAAGTGTTCCAAAGCAAGTTTATGAGTCAAAGTGTTCCCAAACAAGTTAATGAGTCAACAAGTTCCTAAATAAGTTAACAAGTCAACAAGGTTCCAAACAAGTTGGCGAGTCGACATGTTCCCAAAGCAGCTTAAAATTCAACACGTTCTCAATTAAGTATACGAATCGGCACGTTCCCAAACAAGCTTACAAGTCAATGTGTTCCCAAACAAGCTTACAAGTCAACGTGTTCCCAAACAAGCTTACAAGTTGATGCATTCTCAATTAAGTATACAAATCGATGCATTCCCAAACAAGCTTACAAGTCAATGCTTTCCTAAACAAGTTAACGAGTCAACAAGTTCCTAAACAAGTTAACAAATCAACAAGTTCGGGGCCTGGGTAGCTCAGTGAGTATTGACGCTGACGACCACCACTGGAGTTGCGAGTTCGAATCCAGGGTGTGCTGAGTGACTCCAGCCAGGTCTCCTAAGCAGCCAAATTGGCCTGGTTGCTAGGGAGGGTAGAGTCACATGGGGTAACCTCCTCGTGGTCATGATTAGTGGTTCTCGCTCTCAATGGGGCACGTGGTGAGTTGTGCGTGGATCGTGAAAAATAGCATGAGCCTCCACATGCTGTGAGTCTCCGCGGTGTCATGCACAGCGAGCCACGTGATAAGATGTGTGGATTGACTGTCTCAGAAGTGGAGGCAACTGAGACTTGTCTTCCGTCACCCAGATTGATGTAAGTAACCGTGCCACCACGGGGACCTACTAAGTAGTGGGAATTGGGCATTCCAAAATAGGAGATAAAAAAAATAGTCAACAAGTTCCCAAACAAGTTGGCGAATGAACATGTTCCCAAACAAGTTAACGTGTCAACAAGTTCCCAAACAAGTTTATGAGTCAACAAGTTCCCAAACAAGTATATGAGTCAACAAGTTCCTAAACAAATTAATGAGTCAACAAGTTCCCAAACAACTTTGTGTCAATGTGTTCCCAAACAAGTTAACGAGTCAATAAGTTCTTAAACAAGTTAACAAGTCAACAATTTCTTAAACAAGTTGGCGAGTGGACATGTTCCCAAACAAGTTAACGAGTCAACAAGTTCCCAAACAAGTTTACGAGTCAACACGTTCCTAAACAAGTTTGTGAGTCAATAAGTTACTAAACAAGTTAACGAGTCAACAAGTTCCTAAACAAGTTTGTGAGTCAACAAGTTCCTAAAGTTTGCGAGTCGATGTGTTCCCAAACAAGTTAACGAGTCAACGAGTTCCCAAACAAGTTGGCGAGTCAATGCATTCCCAAACAATCTTACAATTCGACGCGTTCCCAATCAAGTATACAAATTGCTGCATTTCCAAACAAGCTTACAAGTCAGTGCATTCCCAGTTAATGAAACGATGCATTTCCAAACAATCTTACAAGTCAACGTGTTCCTAAACAAGTATACGAGTCGACGCACACAATTTAACTGATGCGCAGTCGTGGGTGTGAGTATATTGACTATTTCACAATGGTTTCAAATGTGGCACATCCAATCAGAATTAAGAGTTGGAATTATCCATTTTATAATGTATGCTTTACTGTTTTGAGTCTTTTGTTTTTAACTCGATAATGTGAAGCTGTTTTTGGACTGATGCCATGTTTGTGTCCATCGAGTTCCAAATAACAAGAGAAAGTAATCAAATAAGATGAAGTACCTCTCATTGGAAAGTAATTATTTTACTGCATTCTCTAATTATAGTCATTGTCACATGATCATGTAATATAGACATCCATTTTTATTTAATTTATTTTTTTAACAAAAATGACTTTATTATGATATATACCATTACCGTAACATACAATCACTCCTACTGATTATGGTTGTTCCGCACAGCTCTGAGCCAAACTATTAGATTTCACAGAAACTCTTAGTTAGCTGTAAATCACAAAGCAAGAATGACTTGTCAAGTCAGATAAGAGCAACAAAAAATACCCATGTCAGTGATAAGCATGCCACTGGACCAGATAATAAATACATCGCACAGTGACAAAGTCAAAATCAACAACTAAAAATGTTATTTACTCTGATGAGTGTAACATTATGACCTTCAAAGCTGCAAGTGATTGTTGCAGAGGAGTAAACTGAAAAATCTAAATGCATGGACAATTCTGAGGGCCCATGCCAAATTTCATCCAATTCTACTACTACTGTAGGTGGTGCTATAACATAAGGAAATCGTAATTGTGCAACTGTGATCAAAGCAAAAATTCGACACCAAAACAACTATGCCTACAAAATCCACAGAAATCAATTCTGTCAATGTTTTTGCTTGGCAACTGTAAACAACAGCTTTACTTTCTTCTTAACTAGAACTATTTTCGCTCATCAAAGCGCTTCAGAGTTACAAGCAAATGAAGTATTTAGGGTGGCCCATTTTCACTTATCGATCTGCATCTTCTAAACGCAAAATCCAAACTTAATGAAACTTGGTAAACTTTGACACAAACATTTTGAGGACGTATGCCAAACATTGTCCATTTCTGTCTATATGGGGGTGCTAACTCTGCAACTGTTTCATCAAGAAAACTGGAATTTGGCATGCACCTTCTTTGATTTAGGTGCTTACATATCCTTAAAAATCTTGAATGGACAAATCAACAAATCTGGCCACCAACAGCTAATCAAATTTCAGCAGCTAATAACTTGTGCTGTGTACGGCCAATCATAATGAAACTTGCCACATTTCTACTGTTGCCCAGTATATACAATCACACCAACCTACACTAGTCTACATGGACCCCAGAGACAGACATGTCAAAGAGAAACATGTCAAAGAGAAACAGTCCTTTAACAGCCACAGTCGAGAATACTTTAGGTGCATCTCCACTTCTAGAGTGTTTGAATTCCGCATGAATTACGCCCGTCTGCTACTGTTGCCATTTCAGAGCTAATGGAGTGTGTCATGTTCACAGTGGACTGCAAATACACTAGACAGTGTACTGCACAACAAAGAGCAGGTACACTGTCTTCTCCCCTCACAGACACAACACATGCGGTCTTTGAAAGCGTGTTAAACTTCAATAAGGACACACCGAGGAACTTTCTCATTTTCCCTGTCCAACTGCATGTTCAATTCATCACTTCTTGCACTTTTGTATAAACCATGAGCTTGTGTGGTGTTTGGGGAAGAATTTTATTTGGCTGTGACACAGCTGAACAGAAATAGACCAAGAACGAATGGAAATGGCATGAGTAGCTTATGAAACGAAAAGGAAAATCCAAGCGACACAAGACTTGCAGAATCCGCATTCCAAGTTAAAGGAGAGTCTATTGCTCACAGAAAGGGCAGCTTTGAAAGAACTGAGGCACAGAAACGCGAGTTAACACACACAAAAGCAAGTTTGAGATGCATTACTGATGCTGTGGCCTCTGCTCTGTTGATCTCTCTAAAAACCTTTGATGTTTCTGTCACTGAATCGAGAGCCGATACCACTCATCCTTTTAAACAAACCTACCTTGAGTCAAGATAAAAGCACATGATTATCAAAAGCGAATGCACTAATAATGCAAATGCATTGTTCATTAGGATGATGCACATAATGTAGTTCATACAACAAACCTTTAAACAGATACTGTCTGAATAACACATATACATACTCGACAGTCTTTATATGCCATGATAGTATACTATCTAGTGTACTGCCTTTATGCTGATTTAATAATAAAAAAATAAAATAAATAAATAAATACACACAAAGATATATTATTAAAATAAAAAAAAATGTATGTACAGTATATGTCATGGTAGAATTTCTTGCTAATTTAAATAATAAATAAATAAATAAATAAATTTTATATATATATATATATATATATATATATATATATATATATATATATATATATATATATATATATACAGTGGTGGCCAAAAATATTGGCACCCTTGGTAAATATGAGCAAAAAGGCTGTGAAAAAAATCTGCATTGTTTATCTTTTTGATCTTTCATTCAAAAAATTCACAAAAATCTAACCTTTAATTGAAGTAAAACAATTGAAACGGGAAATATATCATTATTAAATAAATATAAATATTCTCCAAAACATGTTGGCCACAATTATTGGCACCCCTAGAAATTCTTATGAGTAAAATATATCTGAAGTATATTCCCATTCATATTTTATATTATCTGGGTGACTCGGAACATGAAATTGTTCAGGATTGACTTCCTGTTTCACAGGGGTATAAAAATGAGTAACACACAAGCCAAATTCCCTTAATCATCAATCACAGTGGGTTAGACTAAAGAATATAGTTCTGATGTGTGGCAAAAGGTTGTTGAGTTTCACAAAATGGGAAGTGGCTATAAGAAAATAGCTAAAGCATTGAAAATGACCATTTCCACCATCAGGGCAACAATTGAGATGTTCCAGTCAACTTGAGATGTTAAGAACTGGCCTGGAAGAGGACATGTGTCTATATTGTCTCCACACACGGTGAGGAGGATGGTTCAAGTGGTCAAAACTTCTCCAAGGATCACAGCTGGTGAATTGCAGTAATTAGTTGTGTCTTGGGGTCAGAAATTATCCAAAACTACAATCAGAACTTACGTACATCACCACAAGTTGTTTGGGAGGGTTTCAAGTAAAAAAGCCTCTGCTCTCATCCAACAATAAACTCAAGCATCTTCAGTTTGCCAGACACTACTGGAACTTCAAATGGGACCAGGTTCTGTGGTCAGATGAAACAAAAAAAGAGCTTTCTGGCAAACACCTGAGATGGGTTTGGCGCACACAGAGATGAAGAAGTACCCAATGCCCATGGTTAAATATGGTGCTGGATCTTTAATGTTGTTGGGCTGTTTTTCTGCCAGAGGTCCTGGACATCTTGTTCTGATAAATGGCATCATGGACTCTATCATATACCAACAGATAAAAAATCTAAACCTGACTGCCTCTGTCAGAAAGCTTAAAACGGGCCATGGTTGGATCTTCCAGCAGGACAATGATCCAAAACACACATCAAAATCAACACAAAAATAGTTCACTGACCACAAAATCATGGTTCTGCCATGACCATCCCAGTCCCTTGACCTGAAACCCATAGAAAACCTGTGAGGTGAACTGAAGAGTCAGAGCTGTTATCTTGGCAAAGGGAGGTTGCAAAAAGTATTGAATAAAAGGGTGCCAATAATTATGGCCAATTTTTTTTTTATTTTATTTTTTTATTTTTATTTTTTTACTTCAATTAAAGGTTAGATTTTTGTGATTTTTTTTTTAATTTTTTTTTTTTTTTTTTATGAAAGATCAAAAGGATAAACAGGGAGCCTTCTAACGGTCACGATCACTGTCTTTCGTGTCTGGGCACTGCTCACGCGGAGACAGCGTTCGTGGATGGTCACGTTCTCATTGCGAGAATGTGTCCATGGCAACGTTGCGGTCGCGGCTCGCCTTCATAAGGAAGCGAGCCACCCCAGAGGCTCCCGCCTCGGTCCTTTTACCCACGGGTTTGAGGCCAGCGCGGCTAGCACTGGGGGCGATTTGGGGACCCCAATGGGACCGCCTCCGCCGGGTATCCCCCCACGGACCTCCCATTCCCCAGCACGCTCGTCTGCCCCGATCGGGCTTACGGGTGAGTCCGCCGGCTCGTCTCACGGCGAGTTCGACCTCTTATTCGGAGCTCGCGAAAGTGATGAGCTCTCGAGCGCAGCATCGGAGAGCGGGCTCGTCCAGTCGGAAGCCTCAGCTGGGCTCCTCCCTTCGGGGTCGATCGGCCAGTCACAGGCTGACGCGGAGATGACGACATGCTTTCCCGGACAGCCGCGAGCGTCGGTTAGAGTGGATTTCACCGCTCTTCCCTGAACCCTCGCGGCTCTGTGATTGGTTCCTGGGCTCGCGGCGCCGCTCAAAGCCACGCCCCGCCCCGTTCCTTTCTTCCCGGAAGTGCATGAAGAGCTGACAAGGTCGCGGGAGGCACCTTTTACTGCCCGGTCCCGATCTTTTCAGCTTCCCCACCCTCACTACCCTCGATGGGGGGGCGGCCAAGGGTTATTCGGCAATCCCCCGGTGGATAAAGGCGCTCGCGGTGCACCTATGCCCGTAGAGCGCCGCCACCTGGCGCGGGTGCCCAAAGTCCCCGTCCAAGGCCTGTAGGTTTACGTCGTCTCTGACGGTCAAAGCCTACGGCGCTGCTGGACAAGCCGCCTCCGCCCTGCACGCCATGGCTCTCCTGCAAGTCCACCAAGGCACTAAAGGAACTGCACGAGGGTAGTTCTGCCCCGGGATTGATGCAGGAACTGCGCTCGGCGACCGACCTCGCTCTCCGAGCGACGGAGGTCACGGCGCGGTCTCTCGGGCGGACGATGGCCACACTAGTGGTTCAGGAGCGCCACCTTTGGCTCAACCTGGTCGAGATGGGTGAGGCCGACAGGACACGATTCCTTGCTGCCCCCATTTCCCAGGCGGGCCTATTCGGCGACACCGTCGAGGACTTTGCCCAGCAGTTCTCGATGGTAGAGCAGTAGATGGATGCTAGCCGGCTTGTCCTGCCCTGGCGTGGCTCAAGATCCCGCACCTCATCTACTCATCGCCGAGGGCGTACCCCTGCAGTGACTGCACCGGCTCCGCCGCAGCCCGCCCCTCCGGCCCGGCCCCGGCGTGGAGCCCACCGCAGGAAGCCAACGCCACCCGTCTCACAGCCGGCACCGAAGAACCCACGGAGGTCTTCGAAGCGCCCCTGAGACGGGCGACCCAGGGACAACGAAACCCGCTGCTCTGGAGCTGGTAAGCAGATCTTCTTTTTGTTACCTTTTGTATTTAATTGCGCTGCATGCCCAAGTGGCTGCAATACTCAAGAGCTCCGCAAGAGTGGTTTCCTTGTTCTCTGGGTCACATATTCGGTGTGTACGGCTGGCATCACGACCACCGTCCACTACTCCATTTGGCAGGTTGGCACTCCAGCGGCGGTCTCCCGCCCTGAGCGCCCAGCTGTGGCACAAATCCACCCCCGATGTGACAGTCTCCACGGGTCATGAGGACAGGCCTCTTCCTCCCCCGTCCCAGGCTGTTCCGGGGGTGGTCACAAGGAGCCAGGTAAGTGCTTCGATGTCCTCGGACTCAGCACGGCCACGATGCGGTGTGGCACCTCAAGCTCCGCCCCGCCGCGAGGCCCCACCCGCCGGTACAGTACCGAAAAAAGGCGGTGGGTTGCGGCCAATCTTGGACCTGCGAGTACTGAACCGGGCCTTACACAGACTCCCGTTCAAGATGCTGACGCAAAGACGCATTCTAGCGAGCGTCCGGCATCAAGATTGGTTCACGGCAGTAGACCCGAAGGATGCGTACTTTCACGTCTCGATCCTTCCTCGACACAGACCCTTCCTGCGGTTTGCGTTCGAGGGTCAGGCGTATCGTACGAGTCCTCCCTTTCGGTCTGTCCCTGTCTCCTTGCATCTTTACGAAGATCGCAGAGGCTGCCCTTGCCCCGTTAAGGGAGGTGGGCATTCGCATTCTCAACTATCTCGACGACTGGCTAATCCTAGCTCACTCTCAAGACGGGTTATGCGCACACAGGGACCTGGTGCTCTCACACCTCAGCCGACTAGGGCTTCGGGTCAGCTGGGAAAAGAGCAAGCTCCTCCCGGTTCAGAGCATCTCTTTTCTCGGTTTGGAGTTGCACCTTACGAACGAGCGCGCCCAGTCGGTGCTGGCCTGTTTGAAGGCGTTCAAATGGAAAACAGCGGTTCCACTGAAACATTTTCAGAGGCTCCTGGGGCATATGGCGTCCTCGGCGGTGGCCACCCCGCTCGGGTTGATGCATATGAGGCCGCTTCAGCACTGGCTCCAGACTCGAGTCCCGAGACGGGCATGGCGCCACGGGACACACCGTGTGGCCATTACGTCCGTCTGTCACCGTCTTTTCAGCCCTTGGACCGACCTCTCGTTTCCACGAGCAGGTGTTCCGCTAGAACTGGTCTCCAGGCGCGTCGTGGTCATGACAGACGCCTCCAAAATGGGCTGGGGCACTGTTGGCAATGGGCACGCAGCCGCCGGCCTCTAGACGGGTCCGCGGCTGCGTTGGCACATCAACTGCCTCGAGTTACTGGCAATTCTGCTCGCCCCGCGGAGGTTCCGGCCGTTGATCCAGGGCAAGCACGTGCTAGTTCGGACAGACAGCACGGCAGCGGTAGCATATGTCAACCGCCAAGGCGGTCTGCGCTCCTGCTGTATGTCATAACTCGCCCGCCGTCTCCTCCAACGGAGTTAGCAGCACCAAGTCGCTGCAAGCCACTCACATCCTGGGCAACCTCAACACTCCGGCGGACGCGCCGTAACAACAGGTTACCCTCAAGGGAGAGTGGAGACTCCACCTTCAGGTGGTCCAGCTGGTTTGGAGTCGATTCAGTCAGGCACAGGTGCACCTGTTCGCCTCCCAAGAATCCTCCCACTGCCCGCTCTGGTACGCCCTCACCGAGGCCTTCCTCGGCATAGACGCGCTGGCACACAGCTGGTCCCCTGGCATTCGCAAATATGCGTTTTC
Source organism: Myxocyprinus asiaticus (assembly GCF_019703515.2). Taxonomy (NCBI): domain Eukaryota; kingdom Metazoa; phylum Chordata; class Actinopteri; order Cypriniformes; family Catostomidae; genus Myxocyprinus; species Myxocyprinus asiaticus. The sequence continues at coordinate 47,377,896 of NC_059362.1, read as the reverse complement.
CCCAGTGAGCCTGCTCGCACAGACCCTGTGCAAGGTCAGGGAGGACGAGGAGAAGGTCGTCCTGGTAAGCACCCTACTGGCCCGCCCAGACGTGGTGCTTGGACCTCACGCTCCTCGTGACAGCTCCCCCCGGGCAAATTCCCCTGAGGAAGGCCCTTCTTTCTCAGGGAAGGGGCACCATCCGGCACCCGCGCCCAGACCTCTGGAATCTCCATGTCTGGCCCCTGGACGGGACGCGGAAGACCTAAGCTGTCTCCCACCTGCGGTGGTAGACACGTTCACTCAGGCTAGGGCTCCCTCTACGAGGCACCTGTATGCCTTTAAGTGGTGTCTGTTCGCTAAGTGGTGTTCTTCCCATCAGGAAGACCCCCAGAGGTGCGCAGTCAGATCAGTGCTTTCCTTCCTGCAAGAGAGGTTGGAAGGGAGGCTGTCCCCTTCCACCTTGAAGGTGTACGTTGCTGCCATAGCAGCACACCATGACGCAGTCGACGGTAAGTCCTTAGGGAAGCATGATCTGATCATCAGGTTCCTAAGAGGCGCCAGGAGGCTGAATCCCTCCAGGTCACGCCTTGTTCCCTCATCAGACCTCTGTAGTTTTTCAGGGTCTACAGAGAGCCCCCTTTGAGTTTTGCAGTCAGCCGGGCTTAAGGCACTCTCCTTGAAGACTGCCCTCCTGACTGCGCTCACTTCCATCAAGAGGGTAGGTGACCTGCAAGCGTTCTCTGTCAGTGAAACATGCCTGGAGTTCAGTCCGGGCTATTCTCACGTGATCCTGAGACCCCCGACCGGGCTATGTGCCCAAGGTTCCCACCACTCCTTTTAGGGACCAGGTGGTGAACCTGCAAGCGCTGCCCCAGGAGGAGGCAGACCCAGCCCTGTCGTTGCTGTGTCCGGTGCGTGCTTTACACATCTATTTGGATCGCACGCAGAGATTTAGAATCTCTGAGCAGCTCTTTGTCTGCTTTGGTGCACAGCGGAAAGGAAGCGCTGTCTCCAAGCAGAGGATCGCCCACTGGCCCATTGACGCCATAACTATGGCATGTCTCGCCCAAAACATGCCGCCCCCAGTAGGGCTACGAGCCCATTCTACCCGTGGTGTAGCGGCTTCTTGGGCCCTAGCCAGAGGTGCCTCTCTAACAGACATTGCAGAGCAGCGGGCTGGGCAACACCCAACACCTTTGCAAGGTTCTACAACCTCCGGGTGGAACCGGTTTCGTCCCAGGTAGTGGCACGCAACACAAGCGGATAAGCCCGGGATAGCCGGTTGGGTGTATCGCTTGCACACAGCGCCTTCCACCTCCTTTTGAGCTGAAGACGTGCGCTGTTAATTCCCAGTAGTGTTCACAAAAGTTGTTCCCTGGTTGACTTCCTCCGAGCCCTGTGGCAGTCGAGTTTTCGGAGAGACTCGCTGCCGGCCCAGTACACGCGCTAACTAAGAGCCCGGTTCTGGGGTAGGTGCTCCGCATGTGGCGGTTCCCTGTAAGGCTAACCCCATGCGATCTATATCTTCCGCTAGTTCGTTTCCCTACTGGCAAACTGCGTCTTCCTTGGGCAGAGCCCCTCAGTCTCCATGTTGTAGTAACTCTTCCCCCATTGGGCAGGATCTACCTTGAAGGCTCTCCACATGGTTGGAAAGACCATGTGATGTATTCTTCCACTTAAATATCCCCCCCTCTCTTGGGGTGAGATGTGGTCTCCGCGGTGTCCTTCCCTTGGGAGGGACACCCCCCGACTAGACCTGGCGGCCCAGTCAGATAATCCCCCTTCTTTTTTAGGGAGTGGAAAAAGAGAAGGGAAGGAGGCCACGACTGCGTTAAGCCTGTCTCTATCTCTGGGTAGTCGACTTGTCCCCAAAAAGGGCCGTTTGACACTCATAACTGTGTTGGGGGAGGTTACGTGTTGACCTGGTGCGCTGGCTATGAGGCACACAGCAAGTCTGCCCACCACACACCGCCAGTTCACGTAACACAGTTCAGCCTTGTGGCGTTTTGTATAGGGACCCCTAGTGTCACTACATCGACACCAACGTCGAGTGAGTGACAGATAGGGAACGTCATGGTTACTGGTGTAACCTCCGTTCCCTGATGGAGGGAACGAGACGTTGGTCCCTCCTGCCACAACGCTGAACTACCCGCTGAAATGGCCGGACCTTATACCGGCTCCTCAGCGTAAAACCTGAATGAGTGGTTGCATACCAGCTCCTTTTATACCCGTATGTTCGGGGGAGTGGCATGCAAATACCACTCGCCAATTTTCATTGGCCTTTTATCAAAGACCAGAGGTGTCTCGGGCTCCCAAGAGTGACCCCTAGTGTCACTATATCTACACCAACGTCTCGTTCCCTCCATCAGGGAACGGAGGTTACACCAGTAACCATGACGTTTCTTGCTGATTTAAATAAAAAAATAAAAAAAGTCAAATTGAGTTTCAACTCACAAACACACAAAAGCATGATATTTATCTAAATGAATTTTAATGTATTGACAACTCTATATTAAAATAAAAGATAACACTTTACATTAAGATTGTATTTGTTAACATTAGTTACATTAATCAACTAAATATGAACTATCAATAAACAACAATTTTGCAGCACTTATACATCTGGGATAATGTAAATTTACACATATGCAAATATATTTTTAAAACTAAAAGTTGTATATATTAACATTAGTTAATGCATTACAAACTATAGTGAATTTACAATAAACAATTGCGTTTTCATAAATTAATACTAACTAAATTAATAAATACTGTGTTGCTATATTGTTAAAAAAAATAAAAGAACTTTCTTTTAAAGTGTTATTAAATAAAATAATAAAGTGAAACATGTATTTTACCATTTATGGAATAAATTAATGAGTGTACATTATTATTCATTACGAGATCCACCAAGAGACATGCTAAATCACAGATATCTAAAACAGAAAGTTACATTTCTTTCAAAATGCATTAGTGCTGGACGTACGTAAGCGCCGAGCGATGTCACAGCACGCCATACAATGCAGCATCACTCTCCTATACATACAAACATACATACATACTGTATATCTGCTGTTGTACTATATAACTACCATCCTAGAACAGAAATATGTGGAGATGCACGGTACAGCTCTATTATAGTGTGTCCTAGATATTAATAGAACAAACGGTTGAGCCATTAGCTTATATTTGATGGACTGGATATTTTTCCAAGAGAACATCCTTGGCAAAAATGAGTCTGTAGCTCTGTTTCAAACCCCTAGACAGCTGCTTCACTGTCTAATGGCTGCATGGGTAGCATCCCCTTCTTAGGCAGCATCCCAGTTGAAATGTAAAATTTGGGTAGCAGGCTGGTTTTGGACTTACCTTTTAAGGCTGGATTTAACGTAGGCGTGCAGGCTGCATATTGATTTCTTTCTTCATTCTTTTTTCAGAATACAGCAGATAGACTGCACTTGTTTTTGTGAATATAATGTGTTCCATATTATCTGCTTAAGAGGTTTTCAATTCTGGTTATACAATGCCGAGACCACATCACCAACATTTCTGATCCGAGCTGTGAATGTGCTCCATCTAACGCGATTACGTCCCTGTTCTACTCCACATAATCCAGAGATGGACAGAGCCGTGTGGTTTCTGAAGAGAACAACGCATTTAATCATGCAAACAACTGCAGCTCAAATAGACAGATTTCCAAAGGTTCATGTCCTCACTGTCTCAGTCTGTCTCTCTGATGCAGTTTTAACTAGTCTTATGTAGCTAGACCTTTAACTTTGTCCGTATAAAATAATATCACCACCACTTTTTCAGCTCTCTTGATTCCGGAAGTATTTTCCCTATTCATTTTTGCCATAGGGATTTAATAAAATCCTTCATAAAAGAGTTGTAAGCCATGAACCATACCAACCAGCTACGAGGTGAATCACAACATCACAAACTTTGATTTGAGGCAAAAAAAAAAAAAAAAATTAAAACATCATACAAAAAGACAAAGATACAAGACTGTCTACTGAACATCTTTAATGAGGGAATTAACTACATCAAATTAAAAACAATGGAATGGAAAAATATATAACTATTAATTTGAAGATGTTGATTATAAGTATAGATACAATATATTTTAAGCTTATCGTAAGATATATAAAAATATTATAATCTTTTGAAAATGATTTCAGCATAAAAAAAAATCAAAATGCAAAAATGCAAATTCAGTTTTTATACAAATAGATTTCCACTGAAAAAGTAAGTTGCGAGAAAATTCACATTTTATTCTTTGATGTGACATTGACAACTCAAGCCATTATTGCGAGATGCATCATCTGTAAAGTGTAAAAACTGTGTAAGGAAAACTGTACATTTTTCTAATAATACCTTTTTTCTTTCTTTTTTTTTTTTATACGTTTGGTTAAAGTTTAAGACATTTTTGTCATTTTTATATTACATTCCCTTGCACATACTGTAACTGTATATCTGTATTTATATATTTCTACATACATTATTCTGTCCTATTGTGTATTTCTCCATTTATTTTTATTTACTGTTTTATAGTTTATTTTATTTTATCATATGTGTCTTGTTTTTTATTCTCTTTGCACTGGAAGCTTCTGTCACCCAGACAATTTTCTTGTGTGTGTGTGTGTGTGTGTGTGTGTGTGAGAGTGTGTGTTTGTGTGTGAGTGTGTGTATTTGTGTGTGTGTGTGTGTAGATGTGTGTGTGTGTGTGTGTGTGTGTTTGTGTGTGTGTGTTTGTGTGAGTGTGTGTTTGTGTGTGTGTGTGAGTCTGTATTTGTGTGTGTGTGTGAGTGTGTGTATTTGTGTGTGAGAGTGTGTGTTTGTGTGTGTGTGTTTGTGTGTGTGTGTTTGTGTGAGTGTGTGTTTGTGTGTGTGTGTGAGTCTGTATTTGTGTGTGTGTGTGAGTGTGTGTATTTGTGTGTGTGAGTGTTTGTGTGAGTGTGTGTGTGTGTGTGTTTGTGTGTGTGAGTGTGTGTTTGTGTAGAGTGTGTGTGTGTGTGTGTGTGTTTGTGTGTGTGTTTGTGTGTGTGTGTGTGTGTGTTTGTGTGTGTTTGTGTGTGTGTGTGTGTGTGTGAGTGTGAGTTTGTGTGTGTGTGTGTTTGTGTGTTTGTGTGTGTGTGTGTTTGTGTGAGTGTGTGTGTGTGTGTGTGTGTGTTTGTGTGTGTACAAACTGCATTTTTTGAATGAATATTAATTGTATTATAATTTGTCAAAAGATTAGTAGGTTTTTGTTAATAGATTGTAGTGCAGCTAGCTACTTTTTTCCAGAGGGGTAATTTGACGAGTTAAACACTTGTAAACACACACAGAACAATGCGATTGCTCCTATGTAAACAATGCACTGTATAAACAGTGTAAACAATAGACAATTTAAACAATAACGTACAGATTCAGAGAGGTTTCCTCTAAACTAGTTCTAGGAAATGTTTGATTTCTGCTGTTCGGCTAATTTCCTAGAGTAACAGAGTGTTGAAGGAAACCCACATCACTTTCGGAGGTGTGATGGCACATGGTAAGAGGTGTTTCGGATGGCAAATGCACTAGTATCAGTTTCAGAGGAATACCGAGTGGCAAATGGTGCCTTTTATTGAAAGTGATGTCTGTTAGAAACCTCCGGCGCTCACTTTTATTACAGAGAGAGATGCTCTGGACGCGCATGAAATAAAGTGCTGAAAATGGACCCGTTTTTGGCGAGCAGTCGAGATCCTTTAATCCTGACGGAGGGACGTTGGTAAGCCACTAGCATGCTGGGATACCAGAGGAACGGGCCAAACTGAAAGTCATCGTGAGCTGTCTTGAGTGTGCCGAGAAAAGCCGCCATCTGCCGCGCTGAGATCTGCCCGAACACAGATGCGCCGTTTGCCAAAGCAATGCTCGGAGGGCTGTTCAAGGACCAGTGTGACAAACAAACATAACCTCACACAAACACACACATGCGTTCACTCATTAGGGGGTGTCAACTCTGACTGCTTAATATTTCTTGCCACAAAAACCTTCACTTTACCAGGTTAAAGACCCAGCTAAGGACTTTATTGTAATTGACTGTATTATACACATTTGGGTGGATCTCATGAAACCTGTCCAGAACATATCCAGGTCATATGTCACCACAGAATCAAAAGAAAAACATAAGAAATTATATTTTGCTTAAAGAAAATGAAGAAAAAAAATGTCATTGTTGACATACTTTTTTTATTAGAATTAAATAGTCTGCCAACCCCAAATTCTCATTATCAAAATGGCTAAAATCTACAGCAATACAGTAATGAACACTGATTAAAGGCAATGTATTCACAAGCTACCATGATGCATAAATGTATTTATTTATTTATTATTTATTTTTTTGTCCTTTTTCAATTTGTATTAATCATATTTGATATTTGCTGGGGGAAATGTGGTTAATTATCATAAAAATAATGGAACAATTCTTAACCCCTTAAACCCACAGGCGGGTCCAAACCCCCTTTGGACCCGCCTGTGGGTTTAAGGGGTTAAGAATTGCTTATATTTTCGCTATATAACGGAAAAATGTTACTCTTAAAACGTTAAAGTCTCCGTAAACATAATTCAGGCATATGAGGTATCATTTGAAATCATAGAATCTGAACTTTTCAGAGATAACCATCAATTCTGCATTTATGTTACTTAAAATAATAAAATAAGGCCTCAAAACATTCAGGTTGAAAATCAGCGCCCTCTAGTGGTAATTGGGTAGAAATATTTAAATGAAAACAAAAGTCCTTCACATAGCACATAGCATATGAATGTAATATATCAAATGAAAGCTCTCACTCTCAGGAATGTGACTGTATAGTTTATTCTGTTGCACTAATACCACAGTTTAAAAGATTTTCAAAAGAATCACAATGTGAAATATGATTTCTGTAAGTCATCAAATACAAACGTCTCTTTTATGCTCTAATAACTGCTGCTGTCAGCCCCAAGTAGCCAAAAACTTTATATCTGCTTTTACCTTATGCATTTTTTTTTAAACAATTAGCCATTGTTTACTTGTCTGTGAATTTTCTTGGCTGAATAACCCAATGTTATATCTTAGATGTCCAGAAGAAAATATGCTATCCAGAAGGAAAACCATGCAAAACAAATCATCAGGAAAATATTTTTTTGACTACTGATGATGAAATGTTACATATCATCGCAATGGGGAGGATCTCAGATTTCTAATGATACTTAAATTGAGCTTCTAGTCCACTCAGCTGCCGAGATATTCGATGAAACAATGAGGGTGGTGCTTGAACTGAAAATTAGACTGAATGTCCATGGACGAGCAATTCTTTTCTAGTACTTTCTGCCATCTAGTCAAATAAAATGAGTCTTTTAATAGTGAGAAAGAGTGAACAGAACCAGAATTACATGTTTACAAAGTTAGGACAAAAAAAAAAATAAAAAAAAATAAAACAAACAAACAAAAAAAAAAAAAATATATATATATATATATATACAGTATATATAGCATATGATTATAAACACATACAATATTATTTATGAGTAATTGTCTTTATTTTATTTGGGTGGTTCTCTAAAAAAATTAGACCAATTTTTTTGCAATTAGTCCACAGTATGTGTGAATGGTGAACTTTTAAATTTGAGTGTGAAAAATTGCTGGCGGCAGCCCAAAAAATGACCCAGAGTTTAAGTTTAATGGTCCTAAAAACAGGCTTCATTTACTTTAAGAAAAATATTATTTATTTTTTTTCTTCTTCTTTTGGGGTCAAATATGATAAAACCAAATTGGTTCATTTTGGCTCTTTAATAAGCATTGTAAAATAAACTGTAAAATGCCAACAGTGTTGCCCTTTTCAGCAAAATGAGAGCAATTATTTGAAGCCTGACATATGTTTCACATGCTAACAGAAACAAAAGTGCCAAAGGAAAAATGTTTCCCAAGCAAGTCTGTTGCCATAACAATCAATGTTTTCAGAAAAATCGATTAAAAATGACAGCACAAGTATGGCAAAATTAATGTTTAGAGCTTTTCAGATAGTATATTGACAAAAAATCTGAGCATTGACACTTTCTGTTTTTAAATAGATTTAAAATTGCATACAGTCTCTTCATGTTTGTCAAAACAAACAAACAAACATGCAATAATGTATGTAAATATGTATATGTTTACGTAAATATGTGGGGAATGTTTTCCACTGACCGTTCATACGTTTACGAGAACAATTGAACACATTTATTCAAGTTTCAAAATGAATTGAGATGTTGCGCCACTCTGGATCACACACACAACAAGATTAATTTCTTAAAAAGACCATTGTATGTACCTTTCGCCATCGGCCTTGAGGAAGAACCCATAATGAAAGGATTGCGTTGGTCACTTTTGTTTGGAACGACTCTACACACGTTTCCCCCATTCCTTCAGTGCTCTTCAAGAGTGCAAAAATGCCATTTGGAATTCATCTATTACTAAATGCAAACCTCACTATAAATACAGTCACAGTTTATGATTTTTCCTAACTTGTGTTATGAAACTTTAAAAACTTTTGTATATTTACATTTGTATTCTGTGTCATTGCTTTTCCCATGCTGTGAATCAAAAAGTGAGTTCTTTTACCTCTAACGATGATGGTTGTGGATTTTTTGGCCGGGTTTCCCACGTTATTGCTGGCCACACAGCTGTAGACACCAGCATCCTCTGAGGAAATGGCGGGCAGAGTAAGGGTGCCGTTCTTCACCACACTCTTCTCAGGCAGAGCGCCCGTACTGGTGGACCAGGTGAGGGCTGGCGCGGGCTCTCCACCCGTCGTGATACACACCAGCGACACCGTCTGCCCAGGATTCACCACGATCGGATCTTCCACCAACAGCTTGATGGACGGAGAAGCTGCAAGAGCACAAAGACTGTGCAGATCAACATGATACATGTAATAGTTCTGTTGGTCTTTGTTTTGTTTTCATGTCTCGTGTTGTTCATGTCTTTTATTTTGAAAGTGTTTTGTCACTGTTGTTGGGTTTCCTGTTCTTTCTCTTCCTGTTGGTTAAGAAATGTTTGGCTATGTTCAGAATAGCAGAACAGAATACTACCATACTACTTAGACCATTTTAGTAGTATTCAGTGTATACAGCAAAGCAATCAGTAAGAAGTATGCAAGTATTCCCTTTGGAGTGGAATACTAGAGTACTACTTACTAAATGCAGCACCGTGTACACTGTATACTGCCTACCATTTAAAAAATATTTTGTGAAACCGTATGCAATAATAATAATAAAAAAAATCACAATACTATGCTACATTGTCTTCACATGACCTCAATGGTTGTCAAGAAAGATGTTGATATTACATCCGGTTCATTCATCACACTGGAAATGACCTCAAAGTATACAGTATATATCCCTGTGTTTGCAAGTGTCTTTTGTCAAACAAAAGGCCAATTATAACTTCAAAAATATAGCTGCAAGCACAAATTACGGAGCCAAGCACACCAACGGCATTTAAGGAAGTATGATTGGTCATGAATGATTATGATTTCAAGAAAAGCGGCATAAGAAACATGAGCAGAACTGCTTATTTTACAATGCAATTTATTCTACCTTTTGACCAATAGGTGGTGCTGACAGTTTCATGTCAATACACCAAAGCGTTGCCAAGATACAGCCTAAGATCCATTTTGGCATCTTGCCATGAAATTCGTTGATGCGTTTCACAAGAACAGTTTGGGCTATCAAAAATCTCTTCATACATTTTGGCCGAGAATGTCCCTTGATTATATATGCCAAATTTTGTGCAAATCGGACGTACAGCCTAGGAGAAGTTCAATTACATTTAAAATAGTGGACAGGAAGTATGGCTGACCATGGAAAATTGGGTATCATCATACTCGGCATGACTCGGCAGGATATTAGATCAAACTAGTCAATTGTTAAAAGCATTTTTACTCATTTTATTATAATTTTTGACCACAAGGTGGCGCTAGCCCTAAACTTTGTAGGTACCCTCGGAAATGGTGTCGTCATGCCCAAAGGAATCTAAAGAGACCAGTCTCATGATTTTAGGCCAAACTATTTAGAAGTTATTAGCAAAAATAGCAATTTTTCATATATCCTGACCACTAGGTGGCACTGTGCCAAAACTGCAGGTACCCCCAAGTCATGTTGGCTATGACATATAGCAAATTTCGCTTCAATATGCCAAAGTGTTGCAAAGATAGAATCTCACATCTATTTTGGCATGCTCTCCTTCTAATTTGTTGAAGCCTTATACAAGAACAGTTTGGTTTTATCAAAAATATTTTAATTCTTTTTTTTCTCTAGTGTCTCTAGATACATGCAACATTTCAGGAAAATCGGACATACGGTCTAGGAGGAGTTTGAAATAGTAGGTTTTTTGGAAAATTCAATATGGCGTAAAATCTAGTTGGGCAGAAATTTTAACAGTTGGTGGCGCTAGAGAGTTTAAGTTAGAGACCCCAAATTTGGGTAAGATACTTTTCAGAGTGTCCTCTATCTGTGTGCCAAATTTCATAACTTTCCTATGTACGGTTCTATGGGCTGCCATATATTCAAGGGTGGAAGAAGAAGAAAAAGAACACTAACGGATACCATAGGTGCATTTGTACTGTCGGTGCTTGGCCCCTAATAAAAGACATGAACAGCATGAAAACAAAACAATAACAAAGCTGCTATAATGTTTAGTCAGAAATAAAATGGCTAAAAAGAATGAATATTTTTCTACACTGAAACCCTAAATGCAGATTTGAAAACTTTGAGGACTTTGCTTCCCAATCGGCCTGTATTTTCATTATAACTCAATGGATATTTTCCAAAAACACCAGGGCTAAGAGCTTGTACTAGCACATTGACGGCTGTATTATTTAGTGACCCTGAAGATGCAAATCAATACCTGAGAACGTTCAATAACATTGGTTTCATGTTAGATTTTTCTATGTGGGGTCATACAGACTGACAGAAGTAGGTTTCTAAATCTGGCTCATGATAATCTGTGTGAGAATAGAAGTGACGAGTCAAACCTGTTCTGTTGGTGAGTCTGAAGACGACTCTTCGGTCGGCGATGCCACACACGTTCCTGACGGAAGCAATGCAGCTGTAGTTGGCATAATCTTTAGGTCTCAAGTTCTTCAGCTTCAGGATTTTTGTCTCCCCCTGCAACTCGGAGCGAGAGGGCGAGAGGGCGAGAGTGGTGTGAAAATGTATACTTCAACCTCTTATACATTTACAAGACACAGATGTAGTAGAACTGGAGGCATAACATTTATAATCAAAGATGTAAACTGTTAGAATTACAGAAATATTTGCCTGTCACATGTGCATTATTAATTGTATCATGACTGTGACTAGTCTTTAGGCCCAAACATAATTAATAATTTTATGTTATTTGTACGATAAACATATTTGGTACTGTATTAAGTGTCCAATATAAAATCCTGGAGCAAAACCAGTCGAGAAGCTCTGATGTATTTTTATCTGACAAAAGTCAAAACCTGCTTGAAGCAGCCAATGATTCAGAGTAACCCCATTTTTCATGAGGTGAGTGGTTGAATCACCACTTCAAAAATCACTTCACACTCACATTGTGCTGTAGTTTGATGGCATGACCTATTTTCCTCATATGATCCAAAGTTCAAGTATAGATAAAGAGTGATGGTTTATAAAGAGGTGTTATACTCTAAATTCATAGTGCTTCAAGATCTCTCAAACTCAGAGAAAACAGTTCCCAGTGGGTTATAAACCCATCACACAGTGCAGGAAACAAACATGAAAGGCGTACTTATGGCTTAAAGTAACTGCAGAATAAAAAGCGTTTGAGTTTAAGGTTTTAAACTCTTTAAGATTAAAAAAAATAATAATGATCCCATTTTCTCCCAATTTGGAATGCCCAATTCCCACTACTTAGTAGGTCCTCGTGGTGGCGCAGTTACTCACATCAAACCAGGTGGCAGAGGACAAGTCTCAGATGCCTCCACTTCTGAGACCGTCAATCCGCGCATCTTATTACGTGACTCGTTGTGCATGACACCGCGGAGACTCACAGCATGTGGAGGCTCATGCTACTCTCCACGATCCACGCACAACTTACCACACGCCCCATTGAGAGCGAGAACCACTAATCACGACCACGAGGAGGTTACCCAATGTGACTCTACCCTCCCTAACAACTGGGCCAATTTGGTTGCTTAGGAGACCTGGCTGGAGTCACTCAGCACACCCTGGATTTGAACTCGCGACTCCAGGGGTGATAGTCAGCGTCAATACTCACTGAGATACCCAGACCCCAACTCTTTAAGATTTTTTGTAAATACGGGCCAGGGCTAGAAACTGAAAGGTAATAGGTAATACATTTATATAAATGTAATCATTTACCAGACACTTTTATCCAAAGTAGTGCTGGGTATTGATACAGATTTCCCAATTCGACTCGATGCCGATTCACAAGCTCTCGATTTGATTTGTTACCGATTCATAAGGGTATATTTCAGTTATAGTGTCCATTTTGCTTACGTTTATATAAAAAAATATCTCTCCCAGCTAATGCTGTTAATTATACACTGAGCCTTCTAACTAGGTACATTACAAAAAAAAATAAAATAATAATAATATATATAAATATATATAATTGTTTAATGCATTATTTTATACTATTTACAAGAATTTACATTGATTTGTAGAACATGTGCTAAAAATAGCTACTGTCTCTTTAAGAAAACCGCCAGTCTCTGTAAATGAGCGCATATTAATGAGAGAGGACTTGAATAGCTTCTATACCTCATCCATGCTGTCCGTAATAAAAAAAATAAATGTTTATGTTTTGTTGTTTTTGATCAACAACTGACTGTAAAGAATAGAAAAGATATAAAAAGAGACATTATCTAATGACAAATGGATTGTGTGGATCTCGTCTTTGGACACAAATTACACGAAACGAGTCAAACCAAACTTTTACTCTCAACGCATGGTGAAAAAATCTCGTTGCTGAACTTCTTCATCACTACACTACTCAATCTCTGCTGAGTGAAATCTCAACATTTACCAGCCGGTGGAGAATCATTGACATTTTTAGTCGCATAGCGTGAAATTTGGTCGCATATGCGAGTGATATACTCGCATTGTAGAGAGTTGCACATACACAGATGATCCACAACATTAAAACCACCTGCCTAATATTATGTAGGTCCCCCTCGTGCCACCAAAACTGCGCCGACCCGAATCTCAGATTAGCAATCAGAGATGATATTCTTCTCGCCACAATTGTACAGAGCGGTTATCTGAGTTACCGAAGACTTCATCAGTTCAAACCAGTCTGGTCATTCTCTGTTGACCTCTCTCATCAACAAGGTGTTTCTATCCGCAGAAGTGCCGCTCACTGGATGTTTTTTGTTTTTGGCACCATTCTGAGTAAATTCTAGAGACTGTTGTCCCAGAATCCCAGAAATACTCAAACCAGCCCATCTGGCACCAACACAATATTAGGCAGGTGGTTTTAATGATGAGGTTAATTGGGATATAGTAAAAGATCGATCTTTTAATTTAAGAATCGACATCGAGATCGTTCCAATGAAGATCAATGAAGATTTTTTACCCAGTCCTACTCCAGAGTGACTTACAAAAGGAACATCACAAGAAACTGGTCATACAAGAGTCAACAATATATATATATATATTTTATTATATTTATTTATCACATGTTATACATTTGCACATATACAGTGAAATTCTTTTTTTTCACATATCCAAGCTAAGCTGGGGTCAGAGTGCAGGGTCAGCCATGATACGGCACCCCTGGAGCAGATAGGGTCAAGGGCCTTGCTCAAGGGCCCAACAGTGGCATCTTGGTGGTGCTGGGGCTTGAACCCCTGACCTTCTGATCAGTAACCCAGAGCCTTAACTGCTGAGCCACCACTGCCCCTAGACTGGAGTCACTCAGCACACCCTGGATTCGAACTCGGGACTCCAGGGGTGGTAGTCAGTGTCAATACTTGCTGAGCTACCCAGGCCCCCAATATCTGTAGCTTCAAGACAAGAGTGAGTGAGAATAGAACACTAAACAATAACTTCCTAAATCTCAAGTAAAGCCCACGAGTGCATTCAGGATATGTGACTGAGACTAGGTCATTTACTAGAGCACAATATCATCCTTGAGCAAGTCTATTAACTACAGATTCCTTCAGAGGTTTCCATCCCTGTAGTAAGTGCACTGAAAGTCACTTTAGACAACAAAGCATCAACTACATGACAACTAAAATCTCAAAGAGAACATGACTCGGAAACTCCACTCCACTGTATTCTCTGTATAACACCCTGTGTTAATTTTTCACAGCATGCATAACACACAAATAAAATAATAAATTAATAAAGTGTGTTCATTATTAATCTCCATCTCATTATTGTGCTGCATTTCAAAGCCAACCGGCAGAATTGTAATTTGCGGAAATTATAACCGCTCTATAGATTGCGTCGCGGGGCCTTATCGTCTTTTGCCGCCACATTTCAGCACAGAGAGGCAGGCGGTCTTTAGGCCCGTCAGTTCTGAATGCTTGTACAGCATCTTTAAATCGGAGGCAGACACGGACCGGCCCGGCGAGTTTATGGCCGCGTCCCTTGATGTGCCGTCACACTCATCAGAATAGATTAGAATATCAGATGGCGCCCTCAGAAATAAGAGTGATTCTCTCTTTAATATTCCAATGATCAATCAGATGTCCCCCTCCCCAGATTTAATTTTATTATGCGGGCGTGATCTGTTGATGTGACCTCATCGTCTGTGTCTGGATGATATCAGTTCAGCTGTCAAGACACTGATGGGAAACTCATTGGAATAAAAATCCATTTGGAACAGAATCAGGGAGTAGAAAAGAATAAATGAATGTGTCCAGATTGCGGTGGTACCATGCTTCTATGTTGCTACATATGTGTATTAATATATAATTTATATTTACATTTATATAAAATTAGTTTCTAAATTATATAATTAGGCTACTGTTTTTCACAACAAAAATGCCATAGTTTGCCAAAGAAGCAGAATTAAATGAACAGAAATTCCAAGAGATGCCTGTACATTAAAGGAATATTCCCGGTTCAATACAACATTTACATTTATGCATTTGGCAGATGCTTTTATCCAAAGTAACTTACAGTGCACTTATTACAGGGACAATCCCCCCCGGAGCAACCTGGAGTTAAGTGTCTTGCTCAAGGACACAATGGTGGTGACTGGGGGATCAAACCGGCAACCTTCTGCTTACCACATCTGTGCTTTAGTCTACTACACCATCACCACTCTGTGACAAGGAGGAGGGCATGGCCGGGCCGTGACGGTGCACGGCCGGCGCTGAATCAGCTGATCAGCGGGAAAGCGAGATAAGGGGGAAACCGGAGACGCCGGTTCTAGAGAGAGAGAGAGACGCACGCGGTCGCGTTGCATGTGTGTCTGTTCATTTATGTTTTATGTTGTTTTAAGTTCATTTATATCATTAAACAGTTATGTTGACTGTTCAACCGGTTCCCGCCTCCTCCTTGCCCGTCCTTATACTGTTACACACTCCTTTATAAGTAAATATACTGTAAGTAAATACAAATTAAGCTCAATCGACAGCATTTGTGTCTTAGGGTGTGTTCACACTTGCAGTTCGGTTCTCATGGTCCTCTTGGTCCGGACCAAAAAAAAAAAAGAAAATGATACATTTAGTCCTGGTTCACTTAGCGTTCACACTGGCATTTTTAACACCGAACCTAAAGATACAAAACAAAAGGCGTAAGGATAAGGTCACAACCTGATTGGACAGCTTTTATGACGTATATTTGGCGACGGAACTTGCCGAACATCCAAAACAATGCTGGCTGCTGGGATAAATGCGCTCGTTGGGTTTATATATGTATATATAGTGGTATTTTTACCAGCTGAGATCAAATGAAGAGCTAATAAAATGTGTAAAGGAGTCAAAACAGCGGCAGGAATTCCTCCGTTGCAAGGACGGCTGACGGCGGTTCCGACGCCTGTACCGAACTGTAATGGACAACATAATTCCTATGATGAGAAGAACCAGGTATGCTTGAGGTCAGTATTAAAGGCAAATTACTTCCTGCTATTGGTCCGTTTAGACGTCTTTGGTCCATGTTGCATTCATATATCAGTCGAACCGCACCAGAGTTCATTTGGAAGCGGACTGAGACCCACTATTCAGTGTTTGGTGCGCACCTGGTTCAGATGGCAGTGTTCACACTTGTTCAAATGAACCGCACTAACGGAGCAATCACACCAGAGTTCGTTTGAAATCGAACCAAACCTGCCAAGTGTGAACACGCTCTTATTGTTGATAACCACAAAATAATTTCGACTCGTCCCTCCTTTTCTTTAAACAAAAGCACAAATCGAAGTTAGAGTGACACACTAACAATGGAAGTGAATGGGGCCACTTTTTTTTTGGAGAGTTCAACCCTGTAAAGCCTGACATATGAAAGAAATGTCAGAAAATGTGATTTTGGTTTTTTTTTTTTTTTACATGAAACTGTTTTTAGTACCATTAGACAAGCTATAAAAGGAAATGGTAAAAATCTTAATTTTGCACATCTTTTTTTTATGTATCATATTTGATCCATTAGGCTTTAAAGGTCATTATCCTCCTGAGGTCCAGCAATTCATTTTTGTTATGTAAGTTTTTCTACAGTGGTAAATCTTGGGGTATTAGCAGAGGACTCTCTGGGCTTTTCAGAGATACCAAATGTTTGAGAGTATGACAGCTTCCTCTCTTCGCTCTATAAATATGGATTGAAATGTATCACAATCAAATACAATATGAATAAAATATCACTTTTTATCATTTGTATTTTATGCACCAAACACTATATTGAGATTAAAAAAGGGAAATTGTAAATCTTTTTGGTAACTTATGGTAAGATGACATCATAATAGCTTGTGATGTAAAATAATGAGATCTTTATAATGACTTATATGAAAATACACAGAAACTGTGTTTACTGTGACGAACCGTGAGATAAAGAGACAGATCAGGAGATGGAGTTTCAGGACGACAAGCAGATGCAGTGAGAGAGACGATTACAGTGGCGTGAGATGTTCTCTTGACAACTACAGCGAGACACACAAACACTACTGACGGCTTCCACTGACACGTGTGACGCATGTTAGAGCTTCAGTTCTCTGGCCTGCTGCGCATGTGAAATGGTACGTTGACATTTTCTGACACAACAAACGCAAATACGCCCCAATCATGCTTACTCTGTGTGTTTCTGAAGCTCTCTGTTGAAGGATGAATTCAGATGAGGCTACATGCTACGACGTGCTAATTACTAGCAGCGATCTCACGCTAAGTTTCAAATGAAGCATGTGAGATTCAATGTGCGTTCTGGGAGGGATGAGGACAATAGGGAAAGACACTAAAACTTGTCTGCTGCAGTTATACTCCTCACTTCCTGTCCAAACCCACGCTAACTGTCAACCCAATTAACCGCTCTGTGCTTCATCATGATGCTGCTGCAACTATTTAAACCATTTCCAGTTTAGGACGTCGTTTAAAGCATTAACATATAAACACTATAGTATAATAAAACACTAATATACACTACAATATTACTTATTATAATAAGTCCATATCAATAATATATAAGTCCAGGGGAAGTTCACACAATACAAGATATTTCATAGATGTTACCACACTCCATCAAGACTTTATAGGATGAAACTGATGAATGATAATTTATGTCAGAAATGCCGGGTGGAAACAGGAACTTTCTTACACTGCATATGGGAATGTAGTTTTGTTAAACAATATTGGGTATGGGTTATAGATGTTTTAAGTGGCTGGTTTGGATCTAAAATATCCTTAACACCAAAGTTATGTCTACAGGCTGATCAGTCTCAAATATCAAATGTATCAAAATGTGCATTTTCTGTTATTATGGTGGGCATCACAACAGCCAGTAGAATCATTTTAAGACACTGGAAGACAACTAAAGCCCCAGAATTGAAAGAAGTTGCATCATATGAATCTATGCTTAGTAGAGTAAATGGTGCAAAAGAGGAGGGGATATGCCTATGGGATGAGTTCTGGATGTACATTAAAATGAAAGATTAGCTGTGTGTGTGTGTGTGTGTGTGTGTGTGTGTGTGTGTGTGTGTGTGTGTGTTTTCTCTGTATATTCTTTTCTTCCTGTGTAAGAAACGTGCCTTATGAATATGGGACCCTTATATGTAGATGTTTGTATTGTTGCAAGTCCAGAACACATAGTCATACAATATATATATATATATATATATATATATATATATACAGTATATACTGTATATATAAAATAAAATAAAATAAAATATGAAAATAGAAGTACAGTTCAGGTAGTCCAAATAAATAAATTAAAAATCAAAACAAAGCATGAAAATGTAAATAATACAGTATTATAATCCACTAATATGCACTATAATATTACTTATTATAATAATTTAATATAAATAAAACTGTTTCTAAATTCACTTCAGGTAGTTATATAAAAGCTTTATAAAAGCATAAAAATATAATTAATATACATATTTAATAATATATCATATTATTTATTACCAGAGTTAAGTTACTCAAAATAAGTAATTCACTACAAATTAATAATTACTTCTCTTAAAATGTAATAAGATTGCTTTATTGATTACTTCATATAAAAAGTAATCACATTACTAATTATTTTACTTTTAAGGTACTTTCTAAATTAATTTTCCTTTAAAATTTTTTTTTTTTTTTTTTTTTTTTGGCTTAAATTGAAATTTCCTCCTCATTCATTGTCGCACACCCTTCAGCGGTCACAGTAACACTAACAGACGTACATATGAATTCATATTTTAAATATACATATTGCTTTTTTAATTACTTAGAAGTAATTACTTTCACTGAAATTCAGTAACTGTAATCTGACTGCAAGAATTTTAAATGTAATGCATTACTTTATTATTTTTGACTGAAAAGTAACTGATTACAGTAACTAATTACTTTGTAATCAGACACACCTAACACTGCTTATTATAAATAATTCAATATAAATAATATAAAAGTCCAGATAACATAGTCATACTAAAATAAATTAATTTAAAAATAAATATGAAAATATAATTCCAGTTCAGGTAATCGTATAAAAAAAAACAAACAAAAAAAAACAATGAAAACAAAAATATAAATAATATAGTATTATAATACATTTATATACACTATAATATTACTCATTAAAATAATTCAATTTTAATAATATATGTCAAGTTCAGGTAGTCATGGCAAATTTTTTTAATAAAATAAAACAAAGCATGAAAATAGAAATCATTTACTATTATAATACACTAATATACACTATAATATTAGTCCAGATCATGTAGTCATACCAAAACAAACCAAAATAATGAAATGAAATAAAATAAAATATACATCACTGAAGTTGGGTACTGACTTGCAAGAGAAACAAGAGTCAATATTTTTCCTTTTACTCCCAACAATCAAAAAATTACCATGGTACCACTGTAAAACCATGTAAATACCATGGTGCAATAATATACGAATCATTCAGTACTTCAGATATTAGATGCTTAATTTTCCAAGTACAAAAGTAGCAGGAATTTAAGTACCAATGTATTAAATACCATGGGATTGTCATGTGATGCCATCGTTTGCACCACCACAATACTGTTGATAAGGGTCAAAGGCCAATAATTCTAGTTTCACTGCTGCTCTGATTCATGTTGTGTTGTGATAACCCCCTTACTGTTATGGAACCTGTTTTTGGGACAGTGATGGTGTCACATGACAACACCATGGTACTTTGTATTACTGTATGATTCCCATACTCAGGTACTTTAAATAAAATGGTATTTCCATCACAATAATGTCCAGAAAACATAGTAACTATTATCATGACACCATGCCGAAAACATAGTTTTACCATGGTACTTTTGTAAGGGTTGCATTCTTACCTGGGTAAAGAAGGGTTCGTAGATCTCGACACCTTTATCGGAGCCCTGCGAGAGAACATCTCGCCCGCGGTGCCAGCTGTAACGTACGGGAGGGTTGGAGTTTGCGACACATCGCAGGAAAACCGTTCGCTCGTAGTAGAACTGTTCTTTAGCTTCACCGATACTCTGATGTACCGTCACCACCGGATCATCAAGATCTGACGAGACACAAAACAACATTACATTACTGACCTCTTACTGGCCATTCTTCTCTGACCTCTCTCATCAGCAAGGTGTTTCCGTCCACAGAACTGTCGCTCACTGGATGTTTTTTGTTTTTGGCACCATTCTGAGTAAATTCTAGAGACGGTTGTGTGTGAAAATCCCAGAAATACTCAAACCAGCCCATCTGGCACCAACAATCATGCCACGCTCCAAATCACTGAGATCACATTTTTTCCCCATTCTGATGGTCGATGTGAATATTAACTGAAGCTCCTGACCCGTATCTGCATGATTTTATGCACTGCTGCCACACGATTGGTTGATTAGATAATCGCATGAATAAGTAGGTGTACAGGTGTACCTAATAAAGTGGCCGATGAGTGTATGTGAGATTTACTGGAGTCTTTTTCTCAGAAGGCAAAAACCTTACATTTAATTGCATTTATGAAAAATAAAGTTAGATACAAAAATAAGACATCTAATAAAAATCTAGTTTAAAATGCATGTGTCAAGTTCATAGAAATGTCATTTCTGTGTCCGTGCTGGTTTCATACATTTCTGAAAAACAAACAAAAAAACAAACATTTGAAGCATTTTCTACCAAAGATTTATTTAATGACTTTAAAAATGTCAAGTGGTGTAACCATCAAGTAAGAGGTTTTAAAATACTTTCCTTGCACCCTGAATACATGTGTGCACAACTTAATATTTTTACAAGGTAAAAAAAAATAAATAAAATATATATATATATATATATATATATATATTTTTTTATTTTTTATTTTTTTTTTTTGAGTCACAAACATCAGATATTTTCTTAGGGTCACTCCATGTGACCTGAACAAAATGTGATATTTTGTAAAAACATAATGAATCTGTGATTTTTTTAATATATATATACAGGTGCATCTCAATAAATTAGAATGTCGTGGAAAAGTTCATTTATTTCAGTAATTCAACTCAAATTGTGAAACTCGTGTACTAAATAAATTCAATGCACACAGACTGAAGTAGTTTAAGTCTTTGGTTCTTTTAATTGTGATGATTTTGGCTCACATTTAACAAAAACCCACCAATTCACTATCTCAAAAAATTAGAATATGGTGACATGCCAATCAGCTAATCAACTCAAAACACCTGCAAAGGTTTCCTGAGCCTTCAAAATGGTCTCTCAGTTTGGTTCACTAGGCTACACAATCATGGGGAAGACTGCTGATCTGACAGTTGTCCAGAAGACAATCATTGACACCCTTCACAAGGAGGGTAAGCCACAAACATTCATTGCCAAAGAAGCTGGCTGTTCACAGAGTGCTGTATCCAAGCATGTTAACAGAAAGTTGAGTGGAAGGAAAAAGTGTGGAAGAAAAAGATGCACAACCAACCAAGAGAACCGCAGCCTTATGATTGTCCAGCAAAATCGATTCAAGAATTTGGGTGAACTTCACAAGGAATGGACTGAGGCTGGGGTCAAGGCATCAAGAGCCACCACACACAGACGTGTCAAGAAATTTGGCTACAGTTGTCGTATTCCTCTTGTTAAGCCACTCCTGAACCATAGACAACGTCAGAGGCGTCTTACCTGGGCTAAGGAGAAGAAGAACTGGACTGTTGCCCAGTGGTCCAAAGTCCTCTTTTCAGATGAGAGCAAGTTTTGTATTTCATTTGGAAACCAAGGTCCTAGAGTCTGGAGGAAGTGTGGAGAAGCTCATAGCCCAAGTTGCTTGAAGTCCAGTGTTAAGTTTCCACAGTCTGTGATGATTTGGGGTGCAATGTCATCTGCTGGTGTTGGTCCATTGTGTTTTTTGAAAACCAAAGTCACTGCACCCGTTTACCAAGAAATTTTGGAGCACTTCATGCTTCCTTCTGCTGACCAGCTTTTTAAAGATGCTGATTTCATTTTCCAGCAGGATTTGGCACCTGCCCACACTGCCAAAAGCACCAAGAGTTGGTTAAATGACCATGGTGTTGGTGTGCTTGACTGGCCAGCAAACTCACCAGACCTGAACCCCATAGAGAATCTGTGGGGTATTGTCAAGAGGAAAATGAGAAACAAGAGACCAAAAAATGCAGATGAGCTGAAGGCCACTGTCAAAGAAACCTGGGCTTCCATACCACCTCAGCAGTGCCACAAACTGATCACCTCCATGCCACGCCGAATTGAGGCAGTAATTAAAGCAAAAGGAGCCCCTACCAAGTATTGAGTACATATACAGTAAATGAACATACTTTCCAGAAGGCCAACAATTCACTAAAAATGTTTTTTTTATTGGTCTTATGATGTATTCTAATTTTTTGAGATAGTGAATTGGTGGGTTTTTGTTAAATGTGAGCCAAAATCATCACAATTAAAAGAACCAAAGACTTAAACTACTTCAGTCTGTGTGCATTGAATTTATTTAATACACGAGTTTCACAATTTGAGTTGAATTACTGAAATAAATGAACTTTTCCACGACATTCTAATTTATTGAGATGCACCTGTACATACATACACACAGTATATATATTGGTCACATGACTTTGATATGCTGGGCAAGTTTTTAATATAAATATTAATAATACATTAAAACTAAAAGATTTTCACTGCTTATTTTTTTTAAAGAATTAATAGTAAAATATTATTCCAAACTATTTATGCCAAAACAATGTAATAAATAACTCCAGCTTTTAAGAAAAAAAATAAATAAATGACTTTGAACTCAGAAATTGAACATATTTTCATCGTAGAAGAGGTGTATTCAAGTAATCAATTTGTGTGATTTGCCTTTTTAAATAACATAATATTTGCAAAACATTTGTATAAATAAATGAGTGTCACGTCATTGAACCTGATGTAATAAAGAGAGATATCTGAGCCCAGTTTGAGACATTGTTGAGATCTCTTCTGAAAGTCTACATGAGACGTGAGGTTACTGAGAAACACTTGAGATATTAAATACATCACATTTTTAAGATTCGTTTTTCCTACAGTTCATCTAACGGGTGATTACAGTGTTTGACAGTGTTGAATAATTGAACAGATTTACTGGATTCTCATTCAATCGTTCTCAAGCATGACGCTTTAAGCCTTTCCAAATACTTCTCATTGTAAATATGATGTCATTTCTCTTGCTAATACTGACTTCATACCAATAATACTTTAATGCTTTTCATGCTGTGCATAACTGCACGAGATCCACAGTGTGAAATGTGATAAATTCACTTTGAACTCTAATGTAGATTTAAAGAAGCAGTTGACCAGTGAATGGAAGATATTCTGGACACAAATCAGTGGTGCTCTTCTCAATGAAAGCAATGCTATCAACGTCTTCTATTTATATCATTACGATTTAGAAAGGAAATACAGAACACATTGAAAATGTTTCACTTTAATTTAGTGTCTCCTCTCGCTCTCCAGATCTAACGAAGATCCAAACGTAATCAGAGCGTTGAAGTCGCCAGCCTGAATGCTGATTCCTCACATCCATTAAGACATGTTCTGCCCCGCTGACCCTTAATCAAAACCTCGAGGTGGTCAATACTTCATCCAGGATTCATTATCACCGTGCAGGTAGGAGCAATTACTTTTACGAAGACGGCTACGCGAACACAACAAAGCGATTGAGTCGGGCCGTTTTGGCAGAGCAGATTGCTCTAAATAAATAGACTCATTCATTCCCGAGGTACGGCGTGAATTTAAACCATATTTGAGGTCGTTGGACGGTTCCTCTTTGTTTTGGCATGTTTGATTATGCAAGGGCCCCGGCTGAAATTTTAGTTTTTGATAATTTTTTACTGGTGAAAGAAATACATAAATAATGGATGAATATTTCCTGAGGAATCCTTTATTTTGTAGATGAACAATTTTCAGCTGTGATTTCTCCCAGGTACTTTTAGGGTAGAAAAATGGTAATAAGGAGGCGGGGAAAAAAAAAACACGGATTTTCAGCATTTTTGGTGTTTGGTCCTCTAATGATGAACAATCAGTGTAACACTAACCGAAGAGTCGCTTATTCTTAATAACAGTGTATTTTTTGGACTCTCAAAAATCAAGATTTTAACATTATTTTTTTATGTGAACAAATATAGGTACATGTCTAGTTTCAGTATTAGTTGTTCTTCAGGTCTTTGTTTTTTTGGACAAGAAAAGCTAGCTTCATACCATGTGACCCACATTTAGTTTTCGATCATTGAAAATGGGTAAAATGTAATAATTTATGGATGGAGCCATATTTAGAGCCTCATATCTCTGGGATTTAAGCAAGTAGAGCCTTAAAAATTGGGATACAACAAGAAAAGTTTGTTCTGAACCAGAATCTAAAAGGATATTAGGATATCTGTAAGACTTCTGGAGTTACAGGCTCTCAAACTTTGGGAAAACAGCATGAAAAGTGTTTTTTTTCCCCCATATTTGGACTGCATTGGCATATAATGCAACAAGAGGTGCTGAAGTCAACTGATTGTAGTAATAGACCTACAGTACCTATCTAGTACCTAACCTACCTATGTTCTGATGTAACAAATAGAAGTTATAACGAATACAATTCATAATCAAGTCATTTTGTACATATGATATTTGTAATTAACATTATATGTTCTTGTTTACTGTGTATAAACGTGTAGAAACATGTTTACAATGTGAATAGCTTTGTTATTTTTTGAGCTGCGGTTGTTTTGAAAGCTTTGATGCTAACATTATTTAGCCCAGCAGTCTCTGACGTTAGCGGTTCGATGCCAGCAAGCCATGGCTGCACCAGTGGCTGCCAGCGTACTACGGTTGTTATTTTTGCCTGTAGTTTAATGTACCTGTCAGTAAATATTGATCCATGGTATTTAATATTTTGGCTTTCATCATCATTTCTGTTTCTTTCTTCAGAAAAAAGTATGAACAAAATAAAAACTTTTTAGCCGGGGAACTTTCTAAATTTCGGTTGATTTGACATGGAATAACCCTAAAACAAGCAGGCAGCTTAGACTTCACTGCAACGCTTACATTTTGCATGCAGTC
The DNA here is from genome assembly GCF_019703515.2 of Myxocyprinus asiaticus. NCBI lineage: Eukaryota > Metazoa > Chordata > Actinopteri > Cypriniformes > Catostomidae > Myxocyprinus > Myxocyprinus asiaticus. The sequence continues at coordinate 47,352,775 of NC_059362.1, read as the reverse complement.
ACTGTTTTAAGGTCTGCAGAACAATATATTATTCTTATTGGTGTTTGCTGAAGCAACCATTGCTATTACTATTTCAACAAACACCTCAAGTTATGTATTAAACTTCAGCCTATAACTTGTTCAAAAAGAAATTGAATTTTCTTCAGTATTTTATAGAAATGTCAAAATGCATGCATTTTATGCATCAAACAGTATAGTTTGTCATATGGGTATTTTACGCAATATGACATAAAACAGGAAACGGGTGCTGGGAGCAATCAGGGATAATTATGTACATTTGTAAATGTGTGCACTGTGTTAAGAATATGAAGAATTTCAAACAAACATCCGCCCACAATCATCAACCTTTTGCTGCAACATGCACTTATTTTGGTGCAGTTCAGTTACCTGTGATGAGCATGAGGGATCTGTGTGCTCATTTTCAAAGACTGTAAGAGAAAAAGTTATTTCATCACCTCAGAGCCACAAACACATGTATGTTACACAACCACCATCAAAACCTGCTGAACTATCAAATCGATTATTTAGGGAGACTGAACATCATGAAGAACTTGAAATAGTCCTTCATGGCTTCAAATGGACTGTAAGGTGCATTGCAGAATGAAAAACAAAACAAAAAATGTCATTAACTCAATTCTATATTTCATTTTTACTGTTCTATGCATGTGACATTGACATGTTTTTATGTTTTCTGTAAAGCACTTTGTAATTACTGTTTTTATCCTTGTGCGACCCCGCGTACACATGCGTGGACATTGTATTTTGGCTTCGCTATACGCAACGCATAATTTAATTTAATTTAAACCAACTAATCTTAGTTCAGGAGGCTCTGTGCTGTCAGTAAAGGGTTAAACTTTCGACGCACCAAGTCATGTGACAAAACAACATGGTGCTGATCACAGCGGAGTTTGTCTTTGAGAGAAACACCAACAAAACTACATCTGGTAAGAAACCTCATTAAGTTTTTACATTAAAACCTGTTTGAGTCAAAAGATTAGAGTCTCTAGTTTCATCCGATATGCCATTTTTTAAATTTGAGCAATGTATCTCGAAACGGCACGCTGTTAAACACAATGACCACATATCGTGGACTATATGCTCAGTTTCAGTTAAAATATCCAATATTCACTGTCTGTGTATTATCACATTGAGAATAAATGTATGCATCTAAAAACTGAAAAATGTGTCTTTCAGAGGCTTTATATGGAGTTAGGATGAACATAAGGTGCATTTCAAACTGTTCTGAGACCAGTGCAGACAGACAGCACACTGGAGGTTAAGTGATTCACTAAATAGGGAGCAAGGGAGCATCCTATAGCTCTCTATGCAGTTAAGTGCATTCACTCCTAAAATCTGATCAAAAGTTCAGTTTCAGGCTGCAGATGATGTTTGGATCACTCAACATGTTTGACAGACATGTGACAATGATAATCAGTACATAGATTCAGAATTTATAATGTATCATTTTATTTTAACATGGTTGACAGTGATTGGATGATGCTGGACATTACTTTGAATCAGAATTAATTATGCTAATTTATGATGTAATGTCTGTGACATCTCAAAAACATGAATTTCATGAATTTCACAACTTAGTCCCGCTGTCCACATATGTGGACATCCATTTTTAGGAAAAGTATTTGGTCTAAAATTATTCTTTTATTTTTTAGTTTATATTTTTTTGCATGTTTCCTAGGGGCTACTAGTTACAAATCAAAAAAGGGAATGGAAAAAGCACACAGCAGTGACGCTCGGGTCTCAGGAGCAGGAACTAAAAACAGTTCAAGGAACAAAACCGAAAACAAAATAATTTTTTTGCAGAACATAACCGAAAACCGGAACAAAGTGATTTTAAATGGCTTCGGAGTGAAAACATTAGTTTTGAATGCTTGTAACTGGTTATAACCGGTTAATTTCATTCTGATAATATTTTCTTGAAATCACAGGCAAAAGTGTTTATCACAGTACATTTCATGTTGCCCGAAAAAATGAAACATGTGCTTTGATCCTGAAGAAAACTGCTACATCACACATTTCTTTGCCTAATTGTCTGCTGTGGATGTTGCATTCTGTGAATAAAAACCTTTTTAACAACTATGTCTAATTACTACATATACTGTACATGCACGACTAATCCAGATACAAGGAAAACATTATTAGAGGTTAAAAAGTTCATTTCTCAGTTGTTTCCAAGTCTTCACTGAATTATTGTTAGATATGATGCATTAATACAGATCTGATGCTGTCGGGTTTAGACTGAGAAGCAGATCTGTAATACAAATTATACTTGAATGAACTGTATGCTTGTTATGATTTCTATGTTAATAAATCCACTACACAGGAAAAAAATATTTTGCTAATTTTGGCATATTTTAGCGAGGCAAGTGGCTTATCTTGCGAGATCTGCAAACACTGCAATTGGTATTTCACCCACCCACTATCGCTGAGTACTGTCATTTTAAAAAGTACGATATTAACCGTTCTTTTATTTTGTTCTAACCGGTTACCGCTTCCGAACCGGAACGAGAAAATACAGTTTTTGCTCAGAACAAACCGAAATGATAAACATTTAGTTTTCAGTCCCTGCTCAGGAGGTTAACTAACAAACATCAGCTCCTTAATGACATCATCCTCCAGGAAGTGACATCACTTTTAAAAGGGAAAACAACAGCAAAACCATTAAGTATTAGCAATTGATCTGTGATGTTTTGTGCTATTAGTTGTATCACTAGCCTAAAACATTCAATTCTGTTTGATAAAATTACAGAAATCAGTATGATATAATGAATATTTCATATTAAATGAGCTTCAAGCTAGCTGTCAATCCCCTGCTGAGCAGTGTGTAATTTTAGCTCTTTATTTCCATCCTGTTCATTTTCTTGTCGTTGTGTAAATAATCAAGTTATAATTAGTAATGTTGCCTGGGCTTGGCCAGATCATATTTCGAAAGTATGTTTGTATTACAAAAATGTTTAAAAGTTAGAGAGTTCAAAAGGAGCTGCGTAACAAGAATGACCCGGTAAACAGTGAAATAAGCAAACAGCATGATTGTGCAAGACTTGAATAATCACGTTGAGAGTAAGAGGGGCATCTTTTATCTGAGTATTAAATAAATAATGATCATCCCACTGTGAGACGGATGCATTCCCATTTCACTGTATCTCCCTGTTAGATACTCATCACATCGGTGACAGCGCAGACTGTGAGTTTAATCAAATGCACAGCAGCGATCTCGTGCTGTAATCTATAGCGGTCATTATAGAAAAAACACCCATCAGAGCGATCAAGCTGTCAGTTCTGGGTATCTTACAGGAGGAAGGATATTCACCACGACTGGGCGGCACTAATCACTAACTGACTGGATAACAGAAGACACCAGCGTGACATTTGCATACCTGTTATCTGTATAAAAGTACTCCCTTCGAGCATTCCCACTAAACAGCAAACGCAGCAAATTTGTGCATTCTGAAGAAAATGTCATGTCTGTGCAAGTATTGCTATGTGGTTGCTAGGGTGTTCTGGGTGGTTTCCTGGCCGTTTATAACTTATATTTAATAAATGAATGCAAAAGGTATGAGGATGTATAGAAATGTGTCAGTTAGTATGCTTTTCTGCAGTATTTTGGCACAGGTTCCTTTGTAGATCCAGCGATCACCTGCTTTTAAACATTTAATCCTCTTTAATTTATTACCGGAACTGTGAAACCAGTAATCAGGGGCCCTCTTTTCTGAGCAATCAAACCTGATTACTGGCTTTATATCATCAATTTACTCTTTAATTAACATTGAGTTTCTGAGAGATACATCCACCTCCTGTGAGACTGATGCAAGAGGTTGTTTTGGAAGGAAGTTACCAAGAGAATATTTCACTCTCTGCTTTGAAGAGCACACTTCGAGAGCTTTACGAATGAACGGTTAAAACAAAACACAGAGCGTGATTGTGTTTTTATGATGTTCATTAGGCAACAAAATGAAGGTAGTTCTCCTCAGGCACAATTTATGACCACCCTGAAACCTATTCATAGAGATTATGAGTTCAAATTGCAATAATCTAACTGTGTTCTAATCAAAACCTCAAATCAAGTGACTAAGTTCAGGCATGCAACTCTGAATGGCACAAGTTGATAGGTTCTTTGAACTTGTTATCTGTTAGCCAATCAGCTTGCTCAGATGTGATATGTCAAGCCAATCGGGTCACTTGGTGTAAGCTGATAGGTCCTTTGACGTGTAATCGGGTAGCCAGTCAACTTGTGTACTCTCTATTTGCCGAACATTAAAATTTGCTCAGTTTGCAAGTAAGCCGGTTTCACAGCAACACGCTGAGAGTTTTCTCCAAAACCCTCCTCCTCACCAGCTCCACATGTCTAGATCTGCTACATGGGGATTGTAATTACAGTATGTCTAATAGTGAAGCAGCGAAGTAGCAGATCTAGTCCACCAAGACCAATGTCCTATCAATTTGTCATAGCCACATTAACATGCTAAATCTTTCGAGAGTTGTCATGACTGAACTATATTTAGTGGTGTTTGTTAAGTCAATCATCTTTATTACTATTGCTCATAGTGATACTTTTAAACTTTTATTAACCCTTATGTACTGTTCGGGTCATTTTTGACCCGTTTCACTTTTGTTCATTTAATAAAAATGGTTTCCTTTATCTGAGTGGTACAAGACTTGGTGACTTTTCCTTCACTTGTTATCTGAACACACACACACACACACACAAAAAAATCTGTTCAAACTATTCAAACAGTACTGTCTAATGAGTGAGACTAAAACACAAAGCATTTATTTTTATTATTATTGTCAAATAAAAATCTATAAAACATCCACAATGCAGGACACGCACACACACGCGCGCACGCACACACACACACACACACACACACACACACACACATTGGTTCGACTATCCTTATGAGGACTCTCCATTGACATAATGATTTTTTTTACTGTTTAAATAAATAAATACATAGTCTGCATGTGCTGTGCACTTCATAGTGCTCTGCTCTGTCATCTCAGACTCACAAAATATGTGCGTGATGATCACGATGAGGTGTTTTCAGTGTATAAGTAGTTGGCTTTACACATTCATTTTGAAGCATACATCACTTGTAGATTATATATTTATTTAATTAAATCACAGACTTTTGCAGTTTAATTATCACACTAGGATATACGGCAATTTTAATTTGATTAACTGTGCATTCAAACATGCATTTTTTGTCTAAATGTGTCGTATTCAATGACATTCTGCCATTTTTATGACTAGATTCCATGATTCTGTCCGTGTTTTCCGCATACTACATGTTGTAACCGCTCCGATCGTTGAATTATTGAACATTAATTCACATCTTGAGGTGTGAAGGCTGAATCAACACGCTACCAACTCAGGGTGTGAATTTGTTTTCAAAAATATCAGTGGTCCGACCGTCAAATGTTTTTGTGGTTAACATAACAGCATTGTTGGAACGACTATTGTGGAGTGGTGATGGCGTAGTGGACTAAAGCACTGAACTGGTAGGTTACTAGAAGGTTGCTGGTTTGATCCCCACAGCCATCACCATTGTGTCCTTGAGCAAGGCACTTAACTCCAGGGTGCTCCAGGGGGATTGTCCCTGTAATATGTGCACTGTATTTCACTTTAGATAAAAGCATCTGTCAAATGCATAAATGTAAATTTCATAAGAGCAAAGCAGAGATGACAGCAGATGAGCAGAGAAAGTATGTGACAGTGATTCATTTATGACAGTTAACCATTGATGTTGTTTCACAATGCATGGAAAAATGCTTTGCAAAATTCCAAGTATTCCAGGACACGTGGGAACCTTATGTGCACCGATCCAAGATAGTGGCGCTGTTGACACATCACAACCAGCTGAATGAAGTATCTATGTCTGTATATCTATGCTACAACCACTTAGAATACCCTAGCAGCAAACCATACAAACACCTAGCAACACCCTCAAAACCAACACCTTAGCAACCACATTACCCACAAAACCCAAGTGGCATAGCAGTGAGTTTTGCACAGACAAATGGCAATTACATTTTTCTCAGAAAATATAAAAATGTAGTTTGCAATCCCATTTGAACATTAGCATTGAACATACATTCCTTTGTGCGATCACACAGTGTCGTTACCCAGCAGAATGAATCACAGCCTTGATCTAAACACTGATCACATTTAACAATGACTAAGGTCTCACGACTGCATCAGGCACCCCAGAAGAGTTTAAAACACTCTTGGTTTTTTTTTGCATAGTGGCTTCCGGGTGAAAATATCTGCTGAATTATTCACAACTTGTTTTGAGGCCACTGAACAGCATGAAGAACGCCTGTCTGAATCACACACCCACATATGGACAAACAACACACAGGTACACATCCTCCTCTGACTGTTGTACTTTCCTTTTATTCCTCAGAGCTGATGGTGATAAGATATGTTTGATAGTGCAAGTGAAACATGAACTAAAGTCTCTGAACGTTTCTCGCCTATAAAAGACAAAAAGCCTGAACTGAGATTGTGGGATTAGCACTTTGTGTACAAACATAAGATAAACATCTTAAAAATAGTGGATTTAAATTCATGACCTTCACTTCACACACTATTTACCAATTTAATACCTCTATATTCAGACACACATATAACATACAGTAAAACAAAGTCTTCTAATAATAATAATAATAATAATAATAATTATTATTATTATTATTATTATTAGGCCTATTACACATAAACACGTTTCAAGCGAAGCCAATGATACTATTCGTTTCTATCATTTATATGTGATTCAAATATTTTACAGTGTATATTAGACTGTTTAAATAAATCCCAAACCATAAATTAATCATATATGAATAATAATCATATTAATATAACCATACTGATTACATAATCATTGTTTATATTAATGATATAAGACAAGCATGTGTTGAGTTCTCCTGGTTCATAATAAACCAATGTTTGTTTTTTTGTGTTGCTTCTCTTAAAATTTTAGTGTTTTCACACTGTATTAACCAACCCCACAACCCATGTATAACACAAATTGCACAACACAAATATAATAATAAATTAACAAAAGTCAACAAATTTTTGGTGACATTAAATGTGTTTGTTTTTTACCTAAAAACATGAGATTTTATTTGCACCTATTTGTGGTTTCTTAACATTTGTTTCACCAGAGATATTCAACAAAGAATGAAAGGTGTGCCAACCAATGCCAGTCTCCTCTATATAAAACAGACAACTAATTATTCAAAATAGCATTTCATTTACCGATAAAATTGTTTCATTGCAACAGACATGACTGATCTACCATTACTTTGGACATTGTTTTAAATTACAAAAAGAACTTTCCTTAGCTTTCCAGAAGTTTTTAAATCAATTATTGTAGTTCAAACTAGATTGAAATTTTGTAAACAAACTTTATGTTGGCTTGAAAAAGCCTTGTCTGAAAGTTTAAAAGCGTGGAGATTTACAGACAGACAGACAGATAGATAGATATTTGTTAGGCATTGCTAGCATGTTTAGCATGTAGCTAGGCAATGCTAGCATGTGGCTAGCATGTTTTAACATGTAGCTAGGCATTACTAGCATGTTTAGCATGAAGCTAGGTGTTGCTAACATTTTGATAGACATTGTTATCATGTTTTAGCATGTAGCTAGGCAATGTTAGCAAGTTACTAGCATGTTTTAGCATGTAGCTAGGCACTGCTAGCATGTTGCTAGTATGTTTAGCATGAAGCTAGGTGTTTATAGCATGTTGCTAGGCATTGTTAGCATGTTCTAGCATGTAGCTAGGCATTGCTAGCATGTTTATAGCATGTTTTAGCATGCAGCTAGGCATTGCTAGCATGTTTTAACATGTAGCTAGGTGTTCTTAGCATGTTTTAGCATGTAGCTAGGTGTTGTTAGCATGTAGTTAGGCACTGCTAGCATGTTTAGTATGTAGCTAGGTATTGCTAGCATGTTGCTAGGCATTTTTAGCATGTTTGAGCATGTAGCTAGGTGTTGCTAGCAAGTTTTAGCATGTAGCTAGATGTTCTATTGAATAGTTCTGATTGCAGTGAGTAACGGATTCGGTAGTATTTTCCACTTGATTACAAACCATTCCTCGGCCTGATTTCTCAGCACGGTTAGCGGACCATAAAGAGAACAATTAAAAACCTTTTATTATTTTATGTTTATTTGAGCAAGATGAGAAAAGGGGGAGACTTAATAGTGTTTAATTAAAAGGGATTTAGAACCAATTGTGATACACTGGTTTACCTTTGTGGTGAAGAGTGAAGCTTTTGCTTATGTTGAGGAAGGGAGCACAAACAATGTTATGTATGTTCACTTAAGCTAAAAGTTAGCCAACTAGCATAACCTTATAACATAAATCAGTAAGGTGACACAAAAATATTGTGAAATGAATCATACAAGGGACACATATAAAATCACTTTGAGGCTACTTAATTAGGCCATTTAAAAATAACTTAATTCCATTATGCTGAAATAACCTGAACTTATTAAGTTTTCTGGCAAATAATTAAAGAACTAAATCAAAAGGAAAAAAATATGTTGACTCAGTAAATTAACTGATTAATGTGGAACCAATGTACATGATTAAATCATGTAAATTCAAAGTATTTTTTCCCCCAGTGTAGGTCATTATTGGAAAAGCAAGACTCTTGTGAAAACAGGTGAGCTACTGTCACACTACTTAAAAATGTAGTTAAGTTATTAGTGTTGCTACTTTTAGTTAGTTACTCCCCAACACTGCACAAAACCACTCAGAAATGTCCTACACTCTTAGACAAAAAGGTTCAATGGGGTTCTATATAGAACCATAGGGTTCATTACTCAGCTCCGAAGAACCCTTTTTGCCAAAAAGGTTCTGTTTACAAAGGTTTATAAAAAAGAACCCTTTTTGCACAAAAGGGTTCTTAAGGCTGACAATTGCTTAATGTGATTATGTATGTATGTATGTATGTGTATGTATAATTTACTTTATTAAAAGTTGTATTTATAAATGGTTTTGGACAATACACTACATTACTTTTGCATTTGCATTTTATACTGCAGAAAATAAAACTCTAACAATTTACTTCTTCAGCTTTGGGTTTAATTAGAAAAGGATAAATTACATTTCTCTTAAAGAGGACAGATTTATCTCAGTATCAATATACAGTCTACGGTACAGTCTATTCTTCACTCATAATTCAACAACAGATGCATAAAATTGGGTTTATCTTATACAGTAAACACAAAGTTTATCTTGTAGCACTGGATATTTTTTGTCCTATCTACATAGCGCAAAGGCGCATTTAAGCCGCGCGAGTGATGAAAACGCGCGAGCATCCTATTTCAAATTTGAACTGTCACGGATATTTGGTTGAGCTGAAAACCTGATAAGGCGATATTACCCTGGTAAGTAAGAGAAATAAATTAATTTGTTGATTCATTTTAGGTTATTTTATTTATTTTGACATTTATGACTTACACGTTTATTTTAGCAAGCACAAAGAAGAAAAGTCGACAAAACTGTTTCGTCCAGGCCTGCAACCAAATGTTACGATTCCATGTTGGGAGCCCCTAAAAGGTTCTATATAGAACCTTTTTCACCTGGCTCAAAGAACCCTTTAGGGGTCTTTTGATAGAACCCTGAAAAAGGGTTCTATATAGATCCTTTTTGGGGTTCCAAATATGAAGCGAGTGATAGAACCCTACTGGGTTCTATATAGAACCTTTTCTTCTAAGAGTGTAGCAAGCACCCAGAACATCTTTTACACTCACATCTTCATCAGAAAATGTTTGATAATTATATTTGATTATTGTTTGATAGTATTTAAATCCATTCCATAGAATTTTGCAGATTTTCCCACGCTAGTGCAGAAAAGCGCACAGATTCTGTGTGGATCTAACGGTCGCTGACCTCGCTGTGAAAGAGTAAACTGCTCTCTGTGCACTGCTGTCTAAGTGTCACATTAACTCTCTGACTCCACCACACGTCTCTGGTCTCTAGCGGCTGACTAGCACAACTCAGTCTTCATCAGTGACAGCTGTTACTCTCTTCTGATTGGTCAGTCAGCAGGGCAGCGGGCAGAGATGTCTCATACTCTTCCTCCTGGAGATGAAGATGAGCAGATAATGAGAGCCAATAGCAGAGTCCAGTGAGTAAGGAATGTGTTCCTCATCTCTCTCTGGGGTCGTGGCTTCTGCCCGGCTTCATCAGGACAACAATTCATCTCTCTTTGCAAAACAAGCCGTTGACCCGCACTGCTCTAAACGAAACTCCAGACCGCAGTGAAAACAAGACAAAACAAATGTCTCTGCCACACAGCTGGCCAGTAACTGAAGGAATTCAAGATGATTACAACTGAATGTCGAGGGGGAGTTTAGTAAATTGTGCTATTTTAGTGCTAACTTGTTCACTAACCACAAACAATCTGCGCTACTATCACTGATATACATACAGTATACATATAGAACTGGATTGCTGACACAACAGTAAACTGCCAGCAGGATGTAAAGCCACCGGAAGTGTTTGAGCGCCCATATTGGCCATATCCCAAAACTGCCATAGAGCCTCGATGACTGACAGCTGATACCGCCGCCGTTTTACTGTCTGTGACCTTCGGATACGACAGTTGCATTTCACCCCCTAGTGACAATCGTAATTAACTTTTAATTTGTTTGTTATGGATAATAACGTTAAAAGGGAAAAGGCATACGCGGATCACGATTACTTGGTTAATGCTACTTTTCTTTAAATAATAATGCATATAAAAGATATTAGATATAAAGATATACAGTAAATCCTTCATTTTCAGTAAAACTAGTGGTCGACCAATATATTAGATACATTTTCCTGTTTGGCCGATTCGTTTCTCAAGCCACGAAGGCGCCGAGAATTGGCAACTTGCACGTGAAGGAGCCTTCTGAGACATGTAAATGAGCAATCGCAGTTCGTTTTGTTGTTAGGTGCCATCATGTTACCACAATAATAGACCGGTGTCCAACACAGAACCTTTTAAACAGTCCTGCATATCAGAGTTGTGACAGATGCATATAAGCTCATGATGTTTAAAGTGCTCTCTCTCTTCTCAGAAGTTCCCTGCAACTGTTAACTGTCTTGTCTAATGATAAAATAGGGTTAGGGTCAGAATTGGGGTAGGGTTTAGAGTTAAAGATTAGGGTTTAGGGTTGGGGTAGGATTAGGTTAAGAGTTAAAGGTTAGGGTTTAGGGTTGGGGTAGGGTAGGGTAGGGTTAGGGATAAAGTTAAAGGTTAGGGTTTAGGGTTGAAGTAGGGTTGAAGTAGGGTTAGGGGTAAAGTTAAAGGTTAGGGTAGGTTTAGGTTAAGAGTTAAAGGTTAGGGTTTAGTGTTGGGGTAGGGTAGGGTAGGGTTAGGGGTAAAGTTAAAGGTTAGGGTTTAGGGTTGGGGTAGGTTTAGGTTAAGAGTTAAAGGTTAGGGTTTAGGGTTTAGGGTTGGGGTAGGGTAGGGTAGAGTTAGGGATAAAGTTATAGGTTAGGGTTTAGGGTTGAATTAGGGTTAGGGGTTAAGTTAAAGGTTAGGGTTTATGGTTGGGGTAGTGTTATAGGTAAATCTAAATGTTGGGGTTTAGGGTTGGGGTAGGGTTAGTTTTAGAGTTAAAGGTTGTGGTTTAGGTTTGGGTTAGGTTTAGACTTAAAGGTTAGGGTTTAGGGTTGGGGTCGGGTTAGGTTTAGAGTTAAAGTTTAGGGTTTAGGGGTAGGGTAGGGTTATGTTAATGTAAAAATGTAGGTTTTGGGGTCTGGGTAACTCACTGCGTAAAGCCGCTGATTACCACCCCTGGAGTTCGTGAGTTCAAATCCCAGGGTGTGCTGAGTGACTCCAGCCAGGTCTCCTAAGCAACAAAATTGGCCCGGTTGCTAGGGAGGGTAGAGTCACATGGGATAACGTCCTCATGGTCACTATAATGTGGTTCTCGCTCTCAGTGGGGCATGTGGTGAGTTGTGCATGGATGCCACGGAGAATAGCGTGAAGCCTCCACACGCGCTAGGCCTCCTTGGTAACGCACTCAACATGCCATGTGATAAGATGCACGGATTGACAGTCTCAGACGCGGAGGCCTTTGAGATACGTCTTCCACCACTCAGATTGAGGCGAGTCACTACTCCACCACGAGGACTTAGAGAGCAAGTTTAGCGTTTAGGGTTGGTGTAGGGTTAGGTTTAGAGTTAAAGGTTAGGGTTTAGGGTTGGGGTAGGGGTAAAGTTAACAGTGTAACTACAGAAGTAATTAAATGTTGGTACTTTAAATGTAAGTGCAATGCAACAACACATATGAATGTAATAAGTGCATTGTATCATGCTCTTAAGTACATAGCAGATAAAGACACCTAATATAAATTTTCTGTCTTTTTTCTTTTTCTTTGAATGCATTCGTGTAATTGCAGGTTTAAAAAGATTATGAGCACACTTTCTTATTTGAACGGATGAATAATGCACAATACGAACAGAAAGGTGTATTAAGGAAGTAAATAGGATTACTTTTGTTTTCATGTTGACTTAAGACTCAAACGGTGTGAAGGAAGTGTTAAATTACTTTGAATAACATTGTGTGTTAAAGGCCTGATGTTTTTTTTGCATTGCGCCTGCCTAGGTGACGTACTGTTTATTTCTCTATATTACAACATTCCTCAATTGAAGGGTAAAAGTAAACAATTAATAGAGAAACTGAAAAATGTATGATGATAAAATGCTTATAAAAACCTGTGGAGCACCACTGAGATTGTAATGAGACTGCATGAGGCTTTCAGAGAGGCCGAGAGCATTTCTTCTCATTGACTGCTCCTTGTCACCAGACCTGATGAGGACAGTAACACCAACCGTACAAAGCATTCTGGGAAATCACCTCCAAATTCATATGCTGATCTATAAGACACCACAGGGATCAGAGGGGAGGTGATTACTTTATGTAGTGTGATGCTCGATGATTGAAACATTCTCGTCTTGTTTTCTTAAAATAATGAGAAGAGTGTTTGGGTTAGTCTGAGTTAGAGTACAAACCTTCTGAAATCTCACAGCAATTGAATTCACATGAAATTCTGGTACGCACATAACATAAATCCAAGGTACTAAACAGGCTTTTATTTTATGGCTTGCAACATGCCTATTTATAAACATTTACTATTGTAGGTAGTCACCAAAAATACCCATCTGCAGACAAATGCTGCTAAATTAATTTTCCCCATACAGTTTTTCCATAGTGATTTCATAAAATCCTTTATAAAAGAGTTGTAAGCAATGAACCAAACCAACCGGCTCTGAGGTGAATCACAACATTACAAACTTTGATTTGAAGCAAAAAAGTATTCGAAAATCGGACAAAAAGACAAAGATACAAGACTGTGCACGTAACGTCTTTAATGACGGAATGAACTACAATCCAATGAAGCATTGCGAATGATGTAATTAAATTATATATGGTTGAAAAATATGAAACTATTGAATTAAAGTTGTACTTATATACAAATATATAAGTAGTTTGAGAGTGTAGGGAGAGCGACTTGATTGCTACAGAGCTCTTTTGGCGCACGCTACAGGATTATGGGTAGTGTAGTTTTTCACCAGGAATTCTGCTATTAAACATTAGTTTTTTAAATTAAGTTAAAATAACGTGACTGATAGCTTCAACAGAAGTATATAACATCGATTAACAAACTTAGATCTCACTGTAGGTCAATCTTTAAAGTCGGTATGAAACGGAAGTTGCGACCGACTTCCGTATTATGACGTACTTCCGAGTGAAACAGCTTATCGAACAAGAAAAATATGTAGGGCGGGGATTTGAGTTTATCCATTGGTTGCTGATTAGACTGTGAAAATACGCTGTTATTCCTCCTCATTCGAAATGTTAATTCAAGCCAGCTGACCCGTAACCAAGGAAGTTTGGGTTAAGGAATGATATTTTTGAAGGAAATCAGACAAAAACACACCTTGCCATCTTCACCAACATGTGATTGACACTTCGTTCAACTCTACGCAAGGTTGTGGTATTTATAAGAAAGGGGGCGGGGTTTAAGCAGACTAAATGATTGGAGAAGTCCTGCATACGTCACCAGAGAGAAGTCTGTCATTTCACACGAAGATCGAGTTATTACATTTTGATTAGAGATTACGAGGTCAAAAAAATAATAATAAATAAATAAATAAAACATATGCATGGATGAATCATTCACAATAACATCAATAACATGCATTTAGAATAGAAATAGGGTGAATTTTCACTTCATGCCGTCTTTAAAGGTTTATAAGTTATTGTTAAAAATCAATTCCCTTTGGACAAAATTAACGGGATTTTTATTTCTGGAACCAGACTGTTGCGCTTTGTACTGTTTGTCCTCGTTTTAAACACTATATATATATACAGTTTTATAATTTCAAACCGTCTTTTTGTCAGATGTTTTGCTTGTGTGCTTGTGTTATCTTTAACCTCCTGAGACCCGAGCGTGACTGCTGTGTACTTTTTCCATTCCTCTTTTTGATTTGTAGCTAGTAGCACCTAATAAACAAGCAACAACAACAAAAAAACATTTCTAGAGCAAATAGTTTTCCTAAAAATTAATGTCCACATATGTGGGCAGCGAGACTAATTTGTGAAATTCTAAATAATACCAAGCTATAGAAAGTCAGATTTTTTTCATCAAATAGTTTATGATGTTTCCAGGAGTGTTGATTATTCATGTTTTTGTGATGTCACAGACATTACATCAGAAATTAGCATAATTAATTCTGATTCAAAGTAATGTCCAGCATCATCCAATCACTGTCAACCATGTTAAAATAAAATGATACATTATAAATTCTGAATCTATGTACTGATTATCATTGTCACATGTCTGTCAAACATGTTGAGTGATCCAAACATCATCTGCAGCCTGAAACTGAACTTTTGATCAGATTTTAGGAGTGAATGCACTTAACTGTATAGAGAGCTATAGGATGCTCCCTTGCTCCCTATTTAGTGAACGACTTAACCTCCAGTGTGCTGTCTGTCTGCACTGGTCTCAGAACAGTTTGAAATGCACCTTATTTTCATCCTAACTCCATATAAAGCCTCTGAAAGACACATTTATCAGCTTTTTGATGAACTCATTTATTCTCAATGTGATAATACACAGTAAATATAGGAATGCATTTATTAATGTTAATGAATAGAACCATATTGTATGTGTGATAACAAAATATAATATAACAAAATGTATATTAAAATGAAGTGAAATGACCCACAGATGTGTTAGAGTTGAACATGTTTTTTCTACTTTTGAGGAAATGCGGTGCCAGTGTACACGTATGTGGACATCATGTTTATCAGCGCGCTGATGTGCGAAAAATTAACAGATTTTTTAAAGTAGCATATCAAACAAAACTAGAGACTCCAAAACAGGTTTCAATGAAAAAACTTTTGTTGGCGCTGCATCTGTAGGAGCTTTTCACGGAAATCAACGTCATGTTGTGTCATGTGACTCGTGCGGCAGAAGTTTAACCATTAAATGACAGTCTAGAGTCTTGTGAACTGTATTCAGTCTGTTTTTATTCATTTAAAGCATGCATTGTGTATAGCGAAGCCAAAATACAACGTCCACACATGTGGACACAGGGTCGCATGAGGTTAAATAAATAATGCATGCTTTAAAATTTTGTTATGCACTGCAATGACATTCCAACATTTGAAGGATGACTGAAGTGTACAATACTTTTTGTCCCTCTGAATATATTAAACTGAGGCTTTTTGCATCTGTTGCAGTTTAAAAGACTCTTTTGGCTTCTGAAGTTGACTACCATCATTAATATTTTTTAAACAACGTTGAAACTCACCTATAAATGTAAGGAAAGTGAAATAAGAAAGCAAGGCAAACCTTTACAAGATTTCTGTGTGTGTTCCCTAATGGCAGGTTGTGTTATTTCCTCACTTTTCTTTACAGCAAACCTCTCGTCTAATGGAACTGTCCATCCCAGCAGTCAGCGGCAGCGTGCAGGTACTTTTACGGCCACAAAGAGGAAAGCACCATATGACAATTTCTCATGTTACTGTGCTGAATCTATTGAGAGCTACAGCGACCAAAGTAGCAATTTCAATGCCAAGTAACAATCAAGGCTACAGTGCGTTTAAAATAGCGCCACTGGCAGCAGCCCATCAATTACGCTGCACCCTCAGGGACAGCTTCAACATTTCTCTAGAGAAAAGATTTTAGCAATTTAGCAGCATTTTCAACACAGTACACAGCTAATGAAAAACACATACAGCAGGTGCAGAAAGGACAGAGTGAAGATGCATGTTTAAAACAACAGCCGCATCTCTGGCTCGGACAAACACTTCCAAACTCCAAGCTAACTTCCTTTACTGCTCCTCAAACATCATATGCTGTATGTGTACTGCAATAAATCATATTTTTGTGTATTGTAATGTTGTTTTACAGTAAAATATCTAAACATTCTTAAAATGAGATAAATTCATCTGAAAAGCAAAACTGCACAAGATATTAAGGCTTGTTTTCAGAGATTGAGTATCATTCACTAACTGCTTGTTTTGATGGCCTGTAAACATTTTATGCATGTGGTTTACATGTTGGTATCATAATGTAATGCACATTATGGGGAAATCTGCTTTTTTTTGTGTAATAACTCTTTTTTTGCACTTTTTGAAAACAGAATAAATTATATTTAGGGTTTGATCTATGGACATTGTGTGAAAGCTTTCTCCTTACTAGTATTTGATTTTCTGAGCCTACACAAAGTAAAGTGGAAATAATGTTCTTCAGTGTTTTGTGCGGATGTTTCTAACTGTTGGTATGCACACATTTTTGATGCTTAAAAGCTGTGCGCACTGCAAATGTTTTAATGCACAAATCATGATTCCTCACTATGTTTGCATTTAAATGTAATCTAAATTTAGGATAAATTTAGATCCAAGTCAAAACAAATATGCATAAATCACAGACTGCTGGTAGCTTTAAAAAACAAAACAAAACAAACACCAAAACAAGACTGAACAAACACAAAACAATAAGAAAACAATAAGAAAAACACCAAAACAAAAACATAAAACAAACACCAAAAACCCAAATCAAACACCAAAAGAAAAAAACAACACAAAACAAATAATAAACAAACACAAAAAAACAAATACCAAAACGAAAACATAAACAAAAACCCACAACCAAAACAAACCAAAACCAAAACAAACAAACTCCAAAACAAAAACATACAGTAAAAAAACAACAAAAAAAACAACACAAACCATAAACAAAACAAACACCAAAAACAAACACCAAAACAAAAACATAAAAACAATAACAAAACACCACCAAAACAAAACAAACACCAAAAGAAACCAAAACAAACAAACTCCAAAACAAACAAACTCCAAAACAAAAACATACAGTAAAAAAAAAACAACAAAAAAACAACACAAACCATAAACAAAACAAACACCAAAACAAAAACATAAAAACACTAAAAACCCAGAACAAAACATACAGTAAATAAAAACAACACAAAACAAATAAAAAAATAAACACAAAATTAAAAACAAACAAACATCAAAACAAACAAAAAACAAAACAAACACCAAAACAAAAACATAAAAACAATAACAAAACACCACCAAAACAAAACAAACACCAAAACAAAAACAAACAAACACTAAAAACACCAAAACAAAACAAACACTAAAACAAAAACAACATAACAAATAAAAAACAAACACAAAACTAAAAAGAAACAAACACCAAAACAAACACAGAAACAAAAACATAAAACAATAACAAAACAAACACCAAAACAAAAACAAACAAACACTAAAACAAAAACAACATAAATAAAAAACAAACACAAAACTAAAAACAAACAAACACAGAAACAAAACCATAAAACAATAACAAAACACCACCAAAACAAAACAAACACCAAAACAAAAACAAACATAAAACAACAACACCAAAACAAAACAAACACCAAAACAAAAACAAATAAATACAAAACAAAAACATAAGAAACCCACCAAAAAAATTATAAAACAAAAAGAAAACAAAAGACAACAAAACATAAACCTGTCACTGGCAAAACACTGACATCTACTCAAATATATCTACTTGTCAGATGTTTCTCCCGAGAAAAAGACTCAGTAATCTCACGTGTGTCTCCTTCCAGAAGAGATCTCAACAATGTCTCAATCTGTGCTCAGATTGGCCAAGAAACCAAAGTCTGTATTTAAACGTCAGATATCTACATATAAAACATTTCTCATCAAATTCTCCCCAAATCAAATGATCTGTGCTATGATATCCACATTCATTTTTATACCTCTATCTATACTTGTACTGAATGGCAACAATTGACTCATTTCCTGTTTATTGTTATTTCTACTAAGGCATTTTAGGAGAAATATCCGACACAAAGTCGATACTGTAAAGAAACCTAAAGGAATCCTAATGAAATGGAATAAGTCTCCTGAGCTATGAAAGAGCGACCACTGAGCAATACGATTTATCCTCTGGACACCCAAACCAACCAATCAGAAATGAACACTACTCACTACACAGGGCTTTTCAAGTCTTTACAGTTAACTGATGTGTTTTAAAGCACTGCAAACTTTTAATTCTTTAATATGCCTTATTTAAAGACATCACATTAATCCTCAGAGTTATGGTGCATTAATGTGAAGAGCTGTAATGAGAATTTAATTAAAACCAGAAATCTTCTGAGTGACTCACAGTAGACGTCCACTCTAATGGATTTAATGGCAGGTGATCCCAGTCCATTCTCGGCTTTGCAGTAATATCGTCCACCCTGATGTCTCTGGATCTTTGTGATATGAAGCGTTTCGTTGAACACACTGGAGTCCTGAAACCGATCCGAAACGCTGCCTGCTGTCTTGGTCCAACGAATCTACATATAAAAAAGGCAAGACATCATAAATCACAGCCTTTTAGTTTCTAACAGACCTTTTCTCCCAAGATTTATAGTGCTAAAGGAAAACAATGCAACAACATTTCTGAGAAAGTAATTGTCTGATTGAGCTTGAAAATAAGCAATTAATTAAAAAACAACGTTTTTTAATTCAATGAAAAATTATTGCTCGTGCAAAAGTCGTCGCCACCAGGTTAGTGTTTTGAGTGGTTTCTAGGGCATTGACGTGTACTTGTTGTTATGCGACAAATGACAATGTTGTGCCAGTACAGTAGATCAATCTCTTTATATCACCTATAGCATAATTAAATCCACCCACCCACTGCATCCTGTCAACATATACATCAAAACTCTGGTGCTTCACTTCAGGCCTCTCAAAAACACACTAGTGTATAAACTGGTGCACCAATAAACACTTTAACTGAACTTTCAATGAGCTAACCTTGGACAAATAATCAACCGTGCTGTGGATGAAATTGACTGTATATATTGTATATGTTTTCACGTTACTTTTTGAGAGTTCTTGACCATTTTAGAATTCTCTCGGCTCTCTTGGATTGACTGAATTGCGTACCTGAATCTCACAACTTTCACGAGTTGGAATGGGAATGATAAGAAATCTAACAATAATGATTGACGATTGTTTCGGTATTTTTGAGGAATCACTACCATTACTGGTCCTAAATATATACTAAACAAAAATAATATAGAAAAACGTGCAGAACGCAAGGCAAGTAAATGCTCCATTGTGGAAACATTTTATTTAATAAAAGCACACTATTACAACAAACTCTGTTGGGAAGGTGTATCTTTAATTACATCGATTTAAGCCGGTAGTTCACGAATTGGACTACATGCTCGCATTATATGTTTGTTTGGTTGATGATATACACAGAGGAAAGGCATATAACATGGAGCAAAACATACTCTATGCAAATACTTGAACGCAAATGCTTCAAGCTACACAATCTTGATTTTGTGCATTATGTTTCAAAATGTGACAGACTGTAATTTATAACGCAACGCAAGTATCCCTGATAGCACACATGCATCACCCAGACATTTATTTGATGTGATGTATTTTTAAGGTTGTTTGCTCATCTGCAATACATCTATGGGCTGTATTATCGTGAGCACGCTAAGCAACACTCAACAACCGTTCTCTACATATTATCACATTTTTGTGAGAGCACTCATTTTGACAGCGCAAAGCACAAGTGGGCATGGGTGGGAGTGTTTGCGGTATCTGTGGGTGTATTTTATGTTAATAAAGTGGCGCAAAGTGAGCCAACTGAGAAATAGGTCATTGCGCTAACACGTTGCAAAAGCAGGTCTTATCTCAGTGCAAAGTCTAAACTCAGTTCCTGCATTTGCAGTTTGAAGATTTCACCAGCAGGTGGAAATAAAGTTCATGTCCAAATTCTGAAAACAAAGTGGAACATCAAATTATGTCCATGATGATCACTGTTGTAGCCTTTTTATGAAACAAATATTTATGAGGTATGAGAACAATCTAAAGGTCATGGTTTATTTTTCAGTTATTCAAATATATGGTATTTTTCCACCTGTTGTCGTTGAGTGATTTTTAAGTCACTGTAAAAGAGGTCGGTGGAAGAAGATGGAGAGAATAAAATGTTTGGAATTGGTATGATATTTTTGACCACTTCATTATTTTGATTATATTTTTGTCATGTTTGAAGTGTAATTTGAATTTAGAAATATTTTTGTTTTAATAATTTATTTTTATTTTGTATTTTTCCTTTTTCTCCCAATTTGGAATGCTCAATTCCCAACGTGCTTTTAAGTCCTCGTGGTGGCGTAGTGACTCGCCTCAATCCGGGTGGCTGAGGACGAATCCCAGTTGCCTCCGTGTCTGAGACCGTCAACCTGCGCATCTTATCACGTGACTTGTTGAGCACGTTGCCACGGAGACATAGCGGATGTGGAGGCTTCACGCCATCCACCGCGGCAACCACACTCAACTCACCACGCGCCCCACCGAGAACGAACCACATTATAGCGACCACAAGGAGGTTACCCCATGTGACTCTACCCTCCCTAGCAACCGGGCCAATTTGGTTGCTTAGGAGACCTGGTTGGAGTCACTCAGCACACACTGGATTCGAACTCGCGACGCCAGGGGTGACAGTCAGCGTCTTTTACCACTGAGCTACCCAGGCCCCTTTGTTTGAATGTTTTTGTGTTTCAATAAATTAATAAAAATTTTCAATATAAAAATGGACAGGTAGAAATGAAGTGTGTTCTGATACAATCACTGTTAATACTAGCCATGATTTCTGTGTCAGTAATAATAATTTAATGGAGCCTACATCCAAATTTTATCAAGAACCACACTTTTCATGCGTATAAAAGGAGTGTGATACTAGAAAGTTGCCAGATATTCCACAAGGATGCAGTTAATGCGCAAAAGAACATAAGTCCATATTTCTATTCTTCTCATTCTTTCCATACATTCCATTTACACTACCAACTTCTTATTAATGTGCTGTCTTTGTTTAAATCACTGGTGCTTGACAGGGAATTGACTATATAAAAGGACGCAGATGGTGCCGGAGAATTGCACTTAACCCAGCTCATTAGCGCTTTGCACGTGCAATTTCACCAAAACCCACTTGCGCCTAGACTTAACGCATGCTTGCACGACAATACCAAAACTTCATGGCCATGCCCGCTGACTTTGCATTTATGACTTAAAACATAGTGCTAGTGCTCATAAAATAGGGCCCCACAAGATGTATGTCAATAACATACTCAGCAGATGACTGAGACGTTTATGATTTAGAATATTTGTAAATTTGATCTTTTAAAGATGTTTAACAGATGTTAATTAGATTGTGATTTCCGGACGAAAAGATCTGAAAAACACATCTCAGAGATGTACGTGTGCCATCTATGATGGAATTATGCATTTTGAAAAAAAACAAAAACAAAAAAACAATACTATTTTCCATATTTTTATGTTTTATTTTAAATAAAGCACTAAATTAATTGCAAAAAACTCTGTTGCGAAGGTGTATCTTTAAATACACTGATTTAAGATGGTAGTTTGTGAATCAGACTACACTACTAGCATTGCATGTTTGTGTTGCATATAACACTCTACACAAGTATGAGAATGCAAATGTTTCTAGCTATGCAATCTCGATTTTGTGCATCGTATTGTTTCTTTAACTACACTGATTTAATTAGTTCATGAATCGGACTATTTGCATGTGTTGTATGTTTATTTGGTCGATGATATAGATAAAGGACAGGCATATAACATGGAGCAAAACATACTCTATGCAAGTACGTGAATGCAAACGCTTCTAGCTAAACAATCTTGATTTTTTTGCATCGTTACGTTTCAAAATGTGACAGCAATTCATAATGCAATGCAAGTAAACACATCATTACAGATGTTTTTCTTCTATTTGACATATTTTAAGTTTTATTTTAATTAAAGCACACTATTTATTACAACTAAGCTCTGTTGTGAAGGTACCCATTTAATTTTACAGATATATAAGATGGTAGTTCGCGAATCGGACACTTGCAATAGAAATATTTGTTTGTCTATTTATCGTTTATTTTGTCCAGATTTTCTCTCTCAGAACTCAGCTGAAATATAATCTGTTTTGCCATGACGCCATAGATTCAGTAGCAGCAATCATGACATTTTCAGTTGAAGTCGCATCTTTCCACTGCATGCTGCATGCTAGAGCGCTTTCTGGGAAGATGCTATTTGGCACAATGTCACAATCACTCCAGCAGTGAAGACGCCAGTGTTGCTCGTTTGTCAGACAAATCCTCTGGGAGTGAACAAAGTGACGGTGCACTGTCACCACATGCTGCTTGAATACTGTCTTCTCCTTTTTTTTACCATCGTATCTCACTAGAGACGGGGATTACTGACATGTTACACTAGAACAACGGGGCGGATCCGATGAGAATTGGGGGTCCCAGTCTTGGGGTCTTGGGAAAGCCGGAACACATTGAGGGACGGTCTGCTTTTGTCTGTATACGAGCTCCAGGCCGTTTTACTCATTAGTTTAATACATTTAACCTCAGAATTCTCCGCCTTTGCTCTATGATTTATGGACTTGTTAATGAGGCTGTTGAAATCAGAACAGATTAAACAACTTCAAATTTAGCATTCATGGGTATGTAAAGATTGAGGATCTAAATAAAGGATGAGCATACATAGGAATGGGAAACGTAAGAAATTAAACGATTCCTCATAACAATTCCTGTTCTTTAACGGTTATATTAATGATGCTTTTAGCACTTTTGTGGAAGAAATATTTGGAAAAAATACATGCAATTTTTATTGGATTTACTTCCCAAATTATAAATAATTTCATATTTTAACAGAAGAGATTCTGTTTACACAGACTTTACATTAAGATATTTTATTTATTCATTACATTTTGTGAAAATCTCTGATTGAAGTCTCACAAGCCTCGAGTACACTAGTACACAAATCCTCACTTTTCTTAGTTTGTAATTAATCTGGCACAGATTTTGAAAACACCTGAGCCACGGTCATGGTACTGAAAAATGTAGTTTAGTTAGTAGTATCAATACTTTCACTTAGTCTCCAACAATGACCAAAGCTGCGAGTTTGGTCATTTGCAGGGTGCCTACATAGTGTCCACTGCTCCCTACTCACTGAGTACAGGATATCTGTTGAAGTTCACTTCACTTTTGTTTATTTGGTATACACTGCAACGTCATCAAACACAGACAACGTTTGAGTCGCACAGATTACAGGTTTCAAGTATGATGACATAATATACTCATGTAAAAGCACATAAATGTAATATAAATGACCTTACTTCCATATAATGTCCATAAATGTATACAATACATCCATGTGTATTCTATTTTTTATTTTTTTATCCACTTTTCTCCCAATTTGGAATGCCCAATTCCCTCTATTTAGTAGCTCCTCGTGGTGGCGTGGTTACTCGCCTCAATCCGGGTGGTGGAGGACAAGTCTCAGTTGCCTCCGCTTCTGAGACCGTCAATCCGTGCATCTTATCACGTGACTCGTTGTGCATGACACCGCGGAGACTCACAGCATGTGGAGGCTCATGCTACTCTCCACGATCCACACACAACTTACCACACGCCCCATTGAGAACGAGAACCACTAATCACGACCACGAGGAGGTTACCCCATGTGACTCTACCCTCCCTAGCAACCGGGCCAATTTGGTTGCTTAGGAGACCTGGCTGGAGTCATTCAGCACGTCCTGGATTCGAACTCGCGACTGCAGGGGTGATAGTCAGCGTCAATACTCGCTGTGCTACCCAGGCCCCGGAAATGACATTTTTAACCTTTTTCAAAGAAAATGATTGACTTCTTTGTCTTGCTTATAGGCTAATTTCATAGATTATGTCTAAATACACACAGTTAAATCATATTTTCACACTTTTTGCAAAATTTGTCAAAATTACAGCCTGATTGGAAATGACGGCCAACAAGTCTCATATTTCTTGCTCTTCACTGACACTTTTGTCCACTTGGTTAACAAGTACAACAACTTTTGGAAAAACTTTATTCAGGGCAAAATTGTTTGATGTCACAGAAATGACACCACAACTGTGGGAAAGTCAAACTTTGAAATCATTTTCACACAATAAATATTGAAATGGTTTGTGTTTATTTCACACTTTCTTTAGATGATCATAGTTGTAAACATGTAAACATGTAATAATTCAAATTGTTTTCAGAGAATATATCATGAATATATCATGTTTATTGTCTACTACTTTTTTTTTTTTTTTTTTTTTTTCACTTGTGCTTAAAACAAGACTAAACAGTTCGGCCAATGCAACAAGACTAAACACAATGATTTAGATCAATTTACTGGAAAACAAGACAAACATACTGTTCAAGAACATGACATGTGCAGAGAGTGGAACACGGCTGTGGCTAGTGACAGAATTCGTGTCCACTATATGCTGATTCACTTCATAGGGAACTATGGAGTGTTTGTAATGCACACTACCACAATAACATCAGAACTCTTCTAACAAACCTTTATATCAATCCAAGAGTAACTTCAGCTCTAAATCTCTCTGGCCGCCTGCTCAGATTATTCCTCTCCAAATGTCACTCTTTGCCTCCTAATTGCTTGTTTACTTTTTGCATCCTGTGCACTCATAAATGCAATGTGTGCAAAACATCCCTGCCAACTCTGACACTGATTCAGACTCACTGGAAAATTCAGCTTTCACAAAAAAGACAGACAACTGACGAATCGGGTGAGGTCATTCTTGTTATTGCAGTTCATTCTCATGTGCCCATAATATAGATTTGAATACTGTACAATGCATAAAATATTAAATTCACCACACATATTCAGAGATGAAAATCTTATTAGTTAGCTTCTTCTAACTTCTAACATGAAAAACTGGCAATTAATCCCTCAATTAGCAATGACTAAGTTTAGCTCATAAATAATCAAGTTATAATTAATCAAGACAAAGTGTCTGAGCATGACCAGATGCTATACTCTTTTACAGAAAATCTTCCTTAAATTACAAAACAATCATATTCATTTTTATAGTGCTGCAGAACAGGAATGACCTGGTTTTACATTATTATTACAGTGATCACACAGGTGAGTGTATATAGAAAATCAATACAGAGTTCATAATAAAGTCCTGGTGTGTGACGCAGGAGTGT
Source organism: Myxocyprinus asiaticus (assembly GCF_019703515.2). NCBI lineage: Eukaryota > Metazoa > Chordata > Actinopteri > Cypriniformes > Catostomidae > Myxocyprinus > Myxocyprinus asiaticus. Next base: position 47,327,137 of record NC_059362.1, on the reverse strand, counting down.
GTGATTCGAATCACAAAGACAGAACAGAGGGCCAACAAAACAGAACATAATTATCAAAGAAAATAAACTAAAACAAACAAAAAAACAATCAGATTTGACTCGAAAACCATCATTTATAGTGCCGTCACAGAATGCATTGTCACTTAATTGACAGTGAAAGGTATTTCATTGCCATACCTTGCAATCCATCAATCTGACCGCTATAAGTAGGACTTTCACATGAAATTGCTCATAAATTGCTGTTTGAACTGACGCGATGATCTGAGTGCACTTCTAGAATCAGACTACACCAATATAACTTTCATTCGCTGTCTGTCACAAAGACAAAGAAATTAAGGCGTGATTTTCAATTAAGCTGATTTTCAGAAAAGTTTTTTTTTTTTTAAGACATTTAAGACATTACAAACATTTCAGTATGATTTTCATAAAGCTGCTTTGAAAAGATGTGTATTGTGCATAAAAATGACTTGACTGTCTACAGAAGAAATATATTTTGATAAAAGTACCAATTTTGCAATGTAATCTCACTACACTTACAATCATTTGGACTACTATTCCTATAATGACTGCAGTTAAAATGTGCTTAATTGTCATAAAAATAAAATCACAATGCAAAAAATATTAATGTTAAAAATTAGAGGTATATATCGGTTTTACCGATTAATCGGTGCCGAAAGTAGCTTTTTGGATGTCGATAGTTGCCGATAGTTTCCATTCTCTGTATTCCTCTGTAAATTAAATTTTTTTTTTATTGAAGTGAGGGCATGCAAAGAAAAATGCAACTATATAGAAACGTCCCTCATCAGCACATCGTGTCTCCAGCTTCATATTGTGAATAATAATAATAATATGTAAAATAATGTTTATAACTCTACTTATTTTTTTTCTTTTTTCTTTTTTTTGTGTTAAATCTGTAAACTAATATTAATATTAGTTTTACTTAAAATATGCTTTACTTGTAAACACAAGTTATCCATTACTTCCCCCCATGGCAAATGATTTGGAGGAACAAATACTTTATTGTGCATCTTTTGTTATATATTTTCATCATGATTCATTTGCTTGCTTGCTGGTGTTTTTAATCCAGCTTTGCAAAGAAACACTCCCTTTAGCAGCCTCTCTCCACTCTTTCTCTTTCTCTTTCTCTCCCAATCATCTTTTTTGTAAATGTGTGATACAATAAACAGTGTGCAGCACACAACTTGAACATACAGTATACAATATGCAGAGCATATAAGCATAGGGTGTTTTGTGTGGTTTTATTGATGCTAGTTGGTTACTAGGGTGTTTTGTGTGGTTTTTATTGTTGCTAGTTGGTTACTAGGGTGTTTTGTGTTGTTTTTATTGTTGCTAGTTGGTTACTAGGGTGTCTTGTGTGGTTTTTATTGTTGCTAGTTGGTTAATAGGGTGTTTTGTGTGGTTTTTATTGATGCTAGTTGGTTACTAGGGTGTTTTGTGTGGTTTTTATTGTTGCTAGTTGGTTAATAGGGTGTTTTGTGTGGTTTTATTGATGCTAGTTGGTTACTAGGGTGTTTTGTGTGGTTTTTATTGTTGCTAGTTGGTTACTAGGGTGTTTTGTGTTGTTTTTATTGTTGCTAGTTGGTTACTAGGGTGTCTTGTGTGGTTTTTATTGTTGCTAGTTGGTTAATAGGGTGTTTTGTGTGGTTTTTATTGATGCTAGTTGGTTACTAGGGTGTTTTGTGTGGTTTTTATTGTTGCTAGTTGGTTAATAGGGTGTTTTGTGTGGTTTTATTGATGCTAGTTGGTTACTAGGGTGTTTTGTGTGGTTTGTATTGTTGCTAGTTGGTTACTAGGGTGTTTTGTGTGGTTTTTATTGTCTCTAGTTGGTTACTATGGTGTTTTGTGTTGTTTTTATTGTCGCTAGTTGGTTACTAGGGTGTTTTGTGTGGTTTTTATTGTCGTTAGTTGGTTACTAGGGTGTTTTGTGTGGTTTTATTGATGCTAGTTGGTTACTAGGGTGTTTTGTGTTGTTTTTATTGTTGCTAGTTGGTTACTAGGGTGTTTTGTGTGATTTTTATTGTTGCTAGTTGGTTACTAGGGTGTTTTGTGTGGTTTGTATTGTCTCTAGATGGTTACTAGGGTGTTTTGTGTTGTTTTTATTGTCGCTAGCTGGTTACTAGGGTGTTTTGTGTGGTTTTTATTGTCGTTAGTTGGTTACTAGGGTGTTTTGTGTGGTTTTATTGATGCTAGTTGGTTACTAGGGTGTTTTGTGTTGTTTTTATTGTTGCTAGTTGGTTACTAGGGTGTTTTTATTGTTGCTGGTTGGTTAATAGGGTGTTTTGTGTGGTTGTTATTGTTGCTAGTTGGTTAATAGGGTGTTTTGTGTGGTTTTTATTGTTGCTAGTTGGTTACTAGGGTGTTTTGTGTGGTTTTTATTGTTGCTAGTTAGTTACTAGGGTGTTTTGTGTGGTTTTTATTGTCGCTAGTTGGTTACTAGGGTGTTTTGTGTGGTTTTATTGATGATAGTTGGTTACTAGGGTGTTTTGTGTGGTTTTTATTGTTGCTAGTTGGTTATAGGGTGTTTTGTGTGGTTTTATTGATGCTAGTTGGTTACTAGGGTGTTTTGTGTGGTTTTTATTGTTGCTAGTTGGTTACTAGGGTGTTTTGTGTGGTTTTTATTGTTGATAGTTGGTTAATAGGGTGTTTTGTGTTGTTTTTATTGTTGCTAGTTGGTTACTAGGGTGTTTTGTGTGGTTTTTATTGTTGCTGGTTGGTTAATAGGGTGTTTTGTGTGGTTTTTATTGTTGCTAGTTAGTTACTAGGGTGTTTTGTGTGGTTTTTATTGTTGCTAGTTGGTTACTAGGGTGTTGTGTGGTTTTTATTGTTGCTAGTTGGTTAATAGGGTGTTTTGTGTGGTTTTTATTGTTGCTAGTTGGTTAATAGGGTGTTTTGTGTGTTTTTATTGTCGCTAGTTGGTTACTAGGGTGTTTTGTGTGGTTTTTATTGTTGCTAGTAGGTTGCTATGGTGTTTTGTGTGGTTTTTATTGTTGCTAATTGGTTGCTATGGTGTTTTGTGTGGTTTTTATTGTTGCTAGTTGGTTGCTATGGTGTTTTGTGTGTTTTTTATTGTTGCTTGTCGGTTGCTAGGGTGTTCTGAGTGGTTTTTAGTGTGTTGCTAGTTGGTTACTAAGGTGTTCTAGATGGTTTTTATTGTTGCATGTTGGTTGTTAGGGTGTTCTGGATGTTTTTTAGTGCGCTGCTAGTTGGTTGTTAGGGTGTTATGTGTGGTATTTATTGTTGCTAGTTGGTTACTATGGTGTTCTAGGTGGTTTTATTGTTGTCAGTTGGTTACTATGGTGTTCTAGGTGGTTTTTATTGTTGCTAGTTGGTTGCTAGGGTGTTTTAGGTGGTTTTTAATTGTTGCTAGTTGGTTACTAGGGTGTTTTGTGTGCTTTTTATTGTTGCTAGTTGGTTACTAGGGTGTTTTGTGTGGTTTTTATTGTTGCTAGTTGGTTACTAGGGTGTTTTGTGTGGTTTTTATTGTTGCTAGTTGGTTACTAGGGTGTTCTGAGTAGTTGCTAGGTGGAGCTTACAAGTCAGAATAGTGCACATTCAAGTCTCTATGATATTCTGGTCTCTAGATGTGGATTGGGTCTCTCCTTCAGTGTAAGTCTGTGGGATTTTTTTCCACCTGTTTTTTTGTCCGCAAGGTACATTTTTTAAATGAGAAAATTAATTGCACACCAGGTTTAGAAATTAACCCAAAATGGCAACACAATTGAAAGAAATGCCCCGTACCTTCAAAACATGTGCATGTGAAAAACTGCCCCATAATGCATTTGCTCTGTTTCTTTTATTTATGTATTTCTACCCGATACTTAATATTCTATTTTAGGCCCAGTTATGCATATTATCTCATAAATTATGATTTTCAGTTGTACTGACTCACTAATAAAATATTATAAACACAAAAATACCCAAATAATGTATGAATTTCCTAAAGACTAAACAGTTTTGGGGATTGCATGCTTGAATGCATCTAAAACTACTTTTGTTGTGATGCATTTCAGAGCTTTGCAAATTTCTGAAATTCAAAAACTATTAAAAATGAAGAAACAACAAGGAAAGTTTGTTCAGAATCTAAAAAGATATTAAGATACATTTAAAACGTCTGGAGTTAGACACACTCCAACTTTGGAAAAACAACAGAAAATGTGTTTTTTACAGTATTTGGTATTTGCAGTTGACACAGAATGACCCAATATAATATTTTCAGCAGATACAGACACTTTCTTACAACTGTGAAAGAGAGTGATTTAAAATTAGGTGCACAATTTACATAAATGATTGTCTAAATTGTTGCCAGGGATGGGCGGATCGATCCTAAAGTATCGATACTTCCGATACTGATGTTGTATCAGAAATAATAACTAGAGATATTATTATTATTTGGTTACCATGAACAATAATCATATGTTTCAAAGTGAAATAAAAAGGATTCGACTGTATAATCAAATACTTGTGCAGGATGGGAACTATTTCTTTTTCCGCTCATCTTAACACACATGCTGAAAGACACAAGCAGACAAGCGCTCGCGCCGTCACAAGACTCGTTCAAACAAGAGGGATTAGTGTGTTGTAGAGTAATGATAGAAAATCAGACAAACAGCTTCTGGAGTAAATTCACACTAAAATAACAACATATCTAGTAATTGTTGTTAATAAGTAATTACAAAAAAGTTAACCATGGTTTTACCTAAGTAATACTGTAATAGTAACCATGGTTAATTGTGTGGTGACTATGGTTTAACTAAATACCATGGTTAAACTATAGTTACTGTAGTGAAAACATGGTTCATTTTTGTAAGGGTAAAAAAAACAGAAGTCTAATAATTTTCTGTTTAGGCTCACAAATGTAAATAATAATAATAATAATAATAATGACTTGAATTATATTATATAATATATAAATAATCAAATAATATTTTAAATTACCCATATTATCCCCAAAAAAAAAAAAAAAAAAAAAAATACAAATAATAAAACAAATCTATTTAATTGAAGTATTGTACTGGTATTGACGATACTGCATTTGAAATTATTGGTATCGGATCAAAAAGAAAATAAATGGTATCCCCCATCCCTATTTTACAGCATTTACTAATCTTGGTTTTTGTTAGCGTGGCAGCGGGGGCGTGGTCAAGCGTCTGTCCGGAGAGAGAGAAAGCGGTAAGGGCGCTTGCACCTGTTTTTAATTCTCTCTTGAACTGCCGCATCCCGCTGCACTTATCCCTCTCCTTGGCAGATTAGCCCGATTGGGGGGCGGGCGTGCGTAGTCACGGCCCGGCCCCGCCCTCCTCCTCATCACAGACCCCTAGATTGAGCTTCTAGTCCACTGGCCGAGATATTCAATGAAAAATTGTGGATGGTAGAAGAACTGAAAATTAGACTGAATGTCTATGGATGAGCACATCTGCGAGGGCTAAAATGCTTTATAGCGCCACCTACATTTTCAGATCGGCGTTTTGTGACGGAAGGTGAACAGAACCAAAAGTACATGCTTACTGAGTTAGGACAACAAAAAAGAGTCCCCCCCCCCAAAACAAAACAATTCTGTTTATTTTAAGATTATAAACGCATACAATATTATTTATGAATAATTGGAGTCTGTTTTTTATTTGGGGGCTTCTCTAAAAAATGCGACCAATTTTTTGCAATTATTTCACAGTTTCTGTGAATGGTGAGCTTTTACATTTGAGTGTGAAAAATTGCTTGTGGCAGCCCAAAAATGCCTCAGAGTTAAAGATGAATAAATGCTGTAAAATGTATTGTTCATTATTTGTTCATGAAACCTAATGCATTAACTAATGTTACCCTTATTGTAAAGTGTAACCAAAATAATAATTAAAACCTACTGTTTTGGTTTATTGCTTCAATATGTTGACTAAATAATTTGACCAACTTGTCTGTGCTATTACCAAATGTTTGAAGTGAAACAGGCCCGTTAGAAACCAGGAGAAATCTCAGTAATGGGAGAGTCCGCCTTTAGTCAGTGGACACACAACGAATGATCGCAGTATTCCTGTTTGCTGATTGGCCGTCCGTGTCACAGCCCGACACGGCCCGATTACTGAAAGACTCCTGACCCATTTTTGGGTGAACTACTCCATTCGTTTAATTTAATTTAATTTAGTACAGTAATAGAAACGAATGCTCAGATTGGACGGGATCCATGCGCTCCATCTGAGGCTATCGTCCAGAGGGATTCTGGGTAATAAAGAGGATTAAACACTTTTGAAACTGGCAACCGTGGCCCCATTTATGGCACAGATGATTTGCGAGCAACATGAGCATCGCATAAACGGCATCATATGTCTGCAGGGACCTCCGCTCAGATGGTGCTGTAATCCATGTGATGCGGCGACAAATGGAAGATTATAAGTGCTAATGCCAACATAAACTGAGTTTTCTTGATATTAATACTAGATTTCCTAGAAATTGGACTTTAAAATGTCTGATACTGTGATCAGAATTTCTGTCCATGCAAAAGTGATGCATTCCAACTATTTCACAGATATAACTCTGAAAACTTGCATTTCTTGATGGAAACCAGACTTAATGCGGACGTGAGACTTCAGACAGGGATACGGATGTGTTTTCACTCGCTCGGTCAGGCAGGCTTTTTATAATTTAAATACATCTGAATTTAAATGAAGATAATGCTGCATGTGCATCAAATTATTGTCTTTTCTGGAATCATCAGAACCCCGCTGCACGCATGCCGAGAGAAACTTTTGATATATTTAACTACATTAAAAGCATCTGGACTTTTAATGAATGGCCGCTAATACAGTCTTCTAATTAAAAACCTCTTGCTTTGGTCTTTGAGAATCTCCTGCCATTCTGAGCATTGTTCCCAGATTCGGAGTGACAGGCCTGAAGCGTTCCCGTGGCTGGACCTGAGTAGATCTCCTAATGATTTGATTTCAAAGGAGACACATAAAATCTTTGATCTCGCCTCACTCTCGTTTTAAATTTTTAATTAAGCGCAGAGAAGAGACGGAGCACGCAAGATAAATCACAGTCGGAAGGTCTTTAATTCAATAGGCTTCACCTTTTCAACTGAAATATAGGAATCAATACATGCTCTGCGTGACTCTACTGGGCGTGAATGTACAAATGAATGGGCTGTATTATTGATTAAAAGGGGAATTAAATATTAATTAGGGTGAATGGGTAGAGTTAATCCCTGAAACATCAACAAATTGCATTTAATTTATCCTATCCAACAAACTGACACTACATAAATCTTCCTGGTAGAGACTGAACAGATTTTTTTTCTGTCCACGCCGAAGTAAACACAACGTAAATAAACATTTAAACAAGAGGAATTTCTTTCAAAGATTAAGTTGCATGAAAAAAATGACATTAATCAAACCCCCTGACCAATAGGAAAATGACGTAATAAAAAATTATGTATATATATATATATATATATATATATACACACAGTACTGTGCAAAAGTCTTAGGCACTTAAGATGTTTCAGAAAAACATTTGTCTGAAGATGGTTATTTATATCTTCTGCTTTAGTGTGTCAATAGGAAATACACATTTTAGACTCCAAAACATTTCTTTTGCAAATAGAAAAGATTAGAATAGAAGAACAGGGAGCCCTGCAACAGATGTCATTGTCCCCCACAAAGCCCCCCACTGAACATCATGTCAGTCTGAGATTACATAAAGAGACAGAAGCAATTGAGACAGATTAAATAGATAGAAGAACTGTGGTGAATTCTCCAAGAAGCTTGAACATCCTATCTGCCAACAACCAAGAGAAACTGTGTCCAGGTGTATCTAGGAGAATTGGGGCTGTTTTGAAGGCAAAGATGGTCACACCGAATATTGATTTAGCTTTTTTTATGTTTACTGGACTTTGTATGACATTAAGTGATAAATGAAAACTATTTATGGCATTATTTTTGAAGACATCCTCACTATGCAACATTTTTCACAAGTGCCTAAAACATTTGCACAGTTCTGTATATATATATATATGTCTATAAACAGGGTTGGGGAGTAATGGAATACATGTAACAGGATTACATATTTAAAATACAAAATATAAGTAACTGTATTCCATTACAGTTACAGTTTAAATCATTGATAATTAGAATACAGTTACATTCAAAAAGTATTTTGATTACTGAAGAGATTACTTTGCATATTATTGTTATTTGTTTCATTTAATATTTAGTCCTTTCAGATGGAAAACATTTATACATATAAATGATGTGATCCAAAGTGCATTTGAACAGCAGTGAAACACTTTCTTATGATGTGTTACATTCATACGAGCAGACAGAGAAGTACGTTTGAAGTAAGTTTGGAGCAGAAGAAACAGAAATAAACCTTGTGTAAATTGTCAGCTTTACGCTAAGATAAAATGCTATTTCTGGCCATTTTACATGCACATGTTACCAGACACGATCATATTTTATTAGCAAGAAAATTCACATTAGATCATAATTTCTTTTTTTCTAGTAAGACCTTTGATATTAGGGCAAAAATCATATTCTTGATAATAATTTTAGTATTGTTTTCCTGTAAAAATATCTAAAAATCCTTAAAACAAGATCAATTTGATTTATCTTGTTTTAGAAACAACACTGCATAAGATATTTCGGTTTTTCAGAGAATGTATTTTTAACGTGTATTTTGTCTTACTGAACTGACAGAGTTTTTATAGTCAAAACAAGTGAAAAAATCTACCAGTGCTGAAGAAGTAATCCAAAGTATTTAGAATACATTACTGACCTTGAGTAATCTAACGGAATACATTACAAATGACATTTTACAGCATGTATTCTGTAATCTGTAGTGGAATACATTTCAAAAGTAACCCTCCCAACCCTGTACACATATATATATATATATATATATATATATTAGGGCTGTCAATTGATTCAAATTTGAATCAAATTAATTAAATGGTATGCCGATTAATTCATCGAATGTACACCTGCGTCAGACAAACGCTTTTGGAGCGTCTCTGTTGCGTTGCGTCATAAACATGTTGTTTTTAGGTTGCTGTGTCAAGTTAAACGAAGTTTGAAACTTAGAAAAACACATCTTGAGATCCCTGTGTTCGGATATGTGCTCCATCAAGCTGCGTTTGAACGCAAGAGCATGTTCTCATCTTGTGCTGTCTGCTGTCGGTAAGTGTAGTTTGTTCTTTGTATAAGCTGTGCATTGTCTATTCAGCGAGTTCTGTATATATATAAATATACAGAACTCTTATTTAAAGAATTTACTTTTATTACGGTATCTACCTACTGGGCAGGGTGTGTGTGTGTATATATATATATATATATATATATATATATATATATATATATATTATTTAAATTATTATGTATTATTTAATTTGAATTATCTTTATTCGGAGGCCTTTTTTGACCGAGTGTTTAACTCGATGATAATCGATATGTCATGTAAATATTTTGATTAAAAAATGTTAGCGATTTGCTGCCCTAACTTTTACTATTGATAAAGTCTTCAGAATGCATGTTTAAAAAATATAAAAAATTAGTTGGACATGCAGAATTTTGTCATTGCTGAATTATAGTCCAAGAAGTCGTAATTATGATAATTCCAACATGACATGAGCACAGATACACATAATTACTTATTTTCCATGTGAAGAGCTTAGCCAATCATAAGAGAGGTAATTTAAATACAGAAGTCTTAAAGATACCGTAGCAAAAACAGCTTGTTTATTTGTAAGGTTTAGAGAGAGAGTGAAAAACTAAATGAGTTCCTTGAGATTCTGGTAGGACTGACAGAATAACTGCATGAACAGCAGTGTTCATGAAAATCTTTCTCATATGTCTTTTTATGTCCTACGGTCGAATCTTGAGTCTCAATACCTGAACGCGACAGCATCAGCTATCAAGTATTTACTCTCTTGCAAAGCAGCATATTTGTCAACTAGAGCAAAAAAAAAAAAAAAAAGGGTCTTCCGCTTGATTTCGCCACTGCAATGGATTTATTCTGGGTTAGTGGAGTTTATTCGCTCCGTTGTGTGGCCGTATTCAGTTGGGAAATATGTGAGGAGCAAAACCCACCGCACGTGAGTGGATTACAGTTCAGAATCATTTCTCCACAGATGTCTCCTGGGGACACTGACAGAGGCTGAACATTATAAGTGTGCTGAGCTAAATTAAGACATTAATAAATAAGTGTGACACCCTAATGTTCCCTAATGTCTTAACTGAGAAGATTTAGCAGAAGAGCTTGGACATGATATCAGGTACAGTGGAGATCAGAGAACTTTATTAAGTATATTCAGACTTTTATTTCATCCATGATAACTAGTGAACCATTCCAGCCACTGAAGATATGATATTCAGAAATGAGCTTCATTCTTTAACACACTTTATGTAAAAAGGTGTATAATACGCTATCTGTTAGCATTCCCATTTATCTCAGTGGAACTTGGCTGGCGCGTGACCCCTGGATACCTGCACACTGCTTATGGACGCTCAGATCTGGGCCAATGGTTTTATTTTAAACCAATCAGAAAACAAGGCAAGAAAGAGAGAGAGAGAGAGAGAAAGGGAGAGAGAGAGAAAGAGGAAGTTAAAGCAGATTAAAGGCTTTGTTTACATTTTCATTTTTAATGTTTTGATAGTCGGAGTTTGAATAGTCTTGGATCCGCTGAACATTCCGTTAATGTAAATCTATGGGATTTGGGGAATATTTAATGGCCCGCTGTGGAGAAACCGTAATTCTGATCATTTAGAAAAAGCATCCTGAGTCAGAACAGTCTGAAGGTCCGTGCCAAGTTTAGTGGATGTAACTTGAAAACTCTTTGAAGAATAACAATCAGTAGAATGGAGGGGGCCTGGGTAGCTCGGCGAGTAAAGACGCTGACTACCACCCATGGAGTCGCGAGTTCGAATCCAGGGCGTGCTGAGTGACTCCAGCCAGGTCTCCTAAGCTACCAAATTGGCCCGGTTGCTAGGGAGGGTAGAATCACATAGGGTAACCTCCTCGTGGTCGCTATAATGTGGTTCTCGCTCTCGGTGGGGTGCGTGGTGAGTTGTGCGTGAATGCCGCAGAGAATAGCGTGGGCCTCCACACGTGCTACGTCTCTGCAATAACGCACTCAACAAGCCACGTGATAAGATGCGCGGATTGTCGGTCTCAGACACGGAGGCAACTGAGATTCGTCCTCCGCCACCCGGATTGAGGCGAGTCACTACGCCACCACGAGGACTTAAGAGCACACTGGGAATTGGGCATTCCAAATTGGGGAGAAAAAGGGGAGAAAAAAAACAAAACAATCAGTACAATACAATTTCTGAAAAAACGTCTGTAGAACAACAGTGAGTTATATGTGACAACCTGGCTACGCCGGGCGTGTCCGTTGACACGGCGCAACACAATGGCTTGAGGCTGTCTACACTGGACGCATCTACTCAAACGTTATAAACCGTTTGTTTGTGTTGTTGGCAGTTAGTAGCACCAGTGTGCATAGCATAAAATGGAACGGAAACACCCTTTTAGGGCACCTACACATTAGAGTTAACGCTGCATCAGAGAACACTGCGAATGCACTGATTTCAAAGGTGATGGTGCATTGTAAGGACAGAGAGGAAAATGCAAGGTATTCTGATTCTGAAGCTCCATCATACAACTAAAAATTGAGAAGATTTCAACTTTTGCCGCAACACATTCTGGTGTGGGCATCCGTTTACCAATGGGAATCAGTTGCACAGTGAAATCGAAAAAACATGGCTGACAAACTCAAACAAGTGGCGTATTCATTCCATGTGGTACATGCCTCAAACGGACCTTTCGCAGTCCCATGCGTCAAGCGCTCTGTCAGTGCTTTCCTTGGTGTGTAAGCGCCCTTACCATCGACGCAATGGACGTGGCATGACGGACACGCCGCAACTGATGCTTCCAGTGTAGACAGCATCATTGATTATAATGGGGTTCTATTGCTTTTGACGTGACGCGCCGCTCGTGTACAGTGTAGACAGGGTGTGAGTTACTTTTCAAACCTTTTTATTTCAAAAGAATTCAGAGCTGAAGCTAACCAGCCAAACCTGGACCACTTGGAAAGTACTCATAAGAAATTAACAACTTTTGAAGAGATGTCCAGAAATGCACAATCTATTTTTTAAGGTGTCTGTCTCAGGAACAGAGAGTGTGTTAGTTGGTTAATACGATGATCGTATGAGCTGTTATTGGTCTGTTTAGGACAGCAGATCTCACCTGTGGTCGTGGATGTCCAGTGACCAGGCAGGTGAGTTCAAGGGTCTCTCCCTCTCTGATGGTGTAAACTCGCTCCGAGTAATGCTCCTCTTCCACGTTACACGCATGTCCTGAGTGCACAATGCGAACAGTAGGAGGTGCTGCGAGGAGAGAGCAGAAGATACACAGAACCATAAACATCTACAATCCAAATTAACTCCCGTATTCATTCATTTCAATAAACAGGATACATTACATATAGAGTAACTGGGCAGGAACCTCTGATTAGCTCGTCTCACAGTCTAGTCTATTTTCTACAGTCTAGTTTTGGGCACTTGTCAGCTTGTCTAAACACCAGATTAACAAGACTGGACATCCACATAGACCGGATTAAACCAATTAAAACCAGCAAACCATCTTAGGCTAGTTTCATCTATTTTCTGCAGTGCTATTAAGGCTGCTCATTATGCATCTTTGAGTTACATTTCCACCATCTTGTGAACTCCAACTGACATTTAATTGCATTGATGCACACTTTTTAGTGTCCTTACTAACTCCTGGATCAAAACTGAAGGTCTAGAGGAGAAGTGGGCTGATTTTTGCACAGAAACAGGAAGTGATGCAAAAGTAAAAAGCCGTTTAGGGTTGCTGCACTGTTTTTAAAATCAAATTTAAGTATTTTTAAGACCTAAACAAATAAAATGAATACCTAATGTCCAAACCAGAACAAACCTACACATTCTCAAGATGAATTGTGTCCCACAGATTATTTTACTTATACTGCCTGGGGCAAATAATTAGCCCAATTATTCAAATGTTCTCTTTCAAAGTCCATATATTAAAATGTTCTTAAGTCTTTCCTGTGACAGGCAAAGACATCAAGGCTAAAAGACTCCAGATTGAATGAAATTGCAGATTAGAGGTCGACTGATAGTTGATTTTGCCACTAAGATGGTGGAAAATGTCGATAACTGATTAATCGGCTGATAGTTTTTAAAAATTGATTTATAGAATGATCAAAGATTTCTTTGTCTCTCCTCACTATGACGGGTACAGATATTGAGGCTACAAAAGTCCAAAATGAGTTTATTGTGCAACAACAATTCCAATAATAACCAGAAAAATTCAGATTTGGTGCATAACAAAGGACTTTTAAGTATAAACAAGCCCAATATACACTGGATATCGATCTAGTTATCTAACTATCCTTCTATCTATCTATCTGATTTTACCAGATGAGAAATAAAAAAATAAGGAATAAAAAAATTAACTATCGGCAAAGAGTTTTGCAGAAACCGCTAGTTCCAAAAACCAACTATCGGCACCGATATATCGGTCTACCTCTATTTCAGATATAGTTTATTGTGCAACCAAAATACTGTACCAATAATAACCAGAAAAAAATTATATTTGGTGCATAACGTGGGACTTTTAACTATAAAAACAAGCCTCAAAAATCCACTGCGGACTCTTATTTTGAAATATCTGGCTCTCAGCTGCTCAAGCAAACAGATAAGGAAATAGATTATGCATTATTACAATACGTTGATAAAACATTGTCTTAACAAATATGAGCAGTAATTCATCAACAGTAGATCATCAGCGATCGCTCGTCATAAATGTCCAGTACTCACTACAGAATCTTCTCTTTTAAGCGTGCAGCACACGCAGACGATATATTTATTTAATTAAATCTCACATTAGGCCATATCCTGATTCCTGTCTTTCCATCCACAAAATTTTACATCTTTAAAATGATAATTAAGACTTTTGTTATACCATTCAAGATATTTAAGACTTTCTTTATTGGCCTTACATTTTTGAAAACTGAATTTAAGACATGTTAAGGATGTTTAAGGACCTACAGGAACCCTGGAAGCACCCAAAACAGGTAACATGAGGAGGGTCGTTTATGTCAGTAACTAATCTTTAGACACTAAAGTTCTCCAAGACCTCATAACATCTCATGCTTGTGAGCCACACTCACTTTTAATTGCTTTAATTCAAGTTTTATTTATTCTGCATCCTTGAAAACTGTGACTTACATGTGTTTACATTTGATTTTCATGCACTGAAAACCCTAATGTTGTTATTACCGGAAAAAATCAAGTTGTCGTAAACATTACTCGAAATGTCAAGTTTTGGGCTTATAACTCAAATATATATATTCCCAGAATTTATTTTTCTTAAAAATCCATAGGCTTCAGATTTTAAGTGTTAATAATTCAAACTAATGAGTACAAAATTGAGGCTATTGGGAACACCCATAATGCCCTGCTCTTGAATTAACTAATTATATTCCCTTGGTCAAAGTGAACTTATGAGGCATTTAAATAGTTATTATTAAGAATTCATAGATGTTTTAGCTCTTTTGTAGTATTTTTAATGTTGTTTTGTTGTGAATAGATGTTTCATGGGATGTCACCATTAGGGTGATCAGTGTCTGTGTTTGTAGCTTGTTAGCCTGCTTAGCATTGCTTATTCTTATACGCTCATCATTTTATCTTTTGCCATTTTACCGCATGCTTCATTATCCCCCCCGCTTTTCTACTGTTAAAACTGTGTTTTTTATCGCACGCACCCGTTTCTCTCTTTTCTTTTCTTTTTTTCCGCTTGTCTACATCTCGCATGTCGACTGCGTGCATTAGTTTTCTCCTCTGTGTTTTACATGGATTACTGCATCAGTCTCAAACATCTGTTGATCAGGAACCACAACGAACCACATCGAACTCAAACCCTCGCCACACAAGAACAACCATAACAACAACAACAACAAACAGTTGCGGTAAGTCATGGCATCCGCTCATGTTATTAGATTTTATGTAGATTTTCTAAAATTGTTATTCATGTTGGCACTAACGATGTCTGGCTTCGACAGTCGGAGATCACTAAAGATAATGTTAAAGAGGTGTGTGAACTTGCAAAACGATGTCAGACACTGTAATATGCTCTGGCCTCCTCCCTGTTCATCATGGTGAGGAGGTTTATAGTAGATTAGGGTCACTGAATGGCTGGATGTCTGAGTGATCCAATACCAACTAAGCTCTTAAAAGAGGTATTCCCTGTAATCTCAGAACCTCTTCTTAATATTATTAACTCCTCACTATCCTTAGGACATGTCCCAAGAAACTGGCAAATGGCAGTTCGAACCACTTCAAACTGCTTATTAAGAAGCCACAGCTTGATTCTGGAGAATTGACTAATTACAGACCGATTTCAAATCTCCCGTTTATGTCGAAAATACTAGAAAAGGTAGTGTCATCCCAACTATGTTCATTTCTACAGAGAAATGGTATATATGGATTTAGGCCCCATCACAGTGCAGAGACTGCACTTATCAGAGTTATAAATGACTTGCTCCTATCATCTGATCGCGGCTGCATTTCTCTTCTAGTGCTTTTAGATCTTAGTGCTGCCTCCGACACCATAGATCACGACATTCTCTTGAATAGGCTGGAGAATTATGTTGGCATTTGTGTACTTGCATTAGCATGGTTTAGGTCCTATTTATCAGACCGCTACCACTTTGTCTGTGTAAGTGAGGAATTGTCAAATCAAACAAAAGTTCAGTATGGAGTGCCACAGGGATCCATTTTAGGGCCTCTGCTTTTCTCCTTATATATGCTTCCCCTGGGAGATATTATCAGGAATCATGGAATAAAGTTTCCACTGTTATGCCGAAGATACCCAACTTTATATTTCTTCTAAACCCGACGAAATTTCACAATTCTCCAAATTAGCAGAATGTATCAATGAAATCAAAGATCGGATGGCCAGAAATGTCCTTCTACTCAATTCCGACAAAACAGAGGTACTACTTATTGGACAAAAACCTCTAAAAATAAGCAGCTAAAATATAATTTGACTCTCGATGGATGTACTGTTACATCGTCTTCAACAGCGAAGAACTTAGATGTTATATTTGATACCAATCTGTGCTTTGAAAATCAAATTACCAATGTTTATAGAACAGCATTCTTCCACCTAAGAAATATTGCTAAATTACAACACATGCTCTCTGTTGCTGATGCAGAAAAACTAATTCATGCGTTCATGACCTCAGGACTAGATTATTGTGATGCATTACTGGGAGGATGTACTTCAAGTTCAATAAACAAACTTCAATTGGTTCAAAATGCATCTGCCAGAGTGCTGACTAGAACCAAGAAATATGATCATATTAGCCCCATTCTATCGTCGTTACATTTGCTACCTGTTAAATTTTGTATTAATTTTAAAATTCTGTTAACTACATACAAAGCTTTGAATGGTCTAGCTCCACAGTACTTAAGTGACCTTCTGACACGCTATATTCAATCACATTCATTACCATCAGAAAATTCTGGCCTGTTAATAGTTCCTAGAATATCAAAATCCACAAAAGGAAGTAGATCCTTTTCCTATGTGGCTCCTAAACTATGGAATAGTCTCCCTAACACTGTTCGAGATGCAGACACTCTCACTCAGTTTAAGTCTAGACTAAAGACTCATCTATTCAGCCAGTCATACACCTAATTTATCCATCAACTCACAATTAGGCTGCTTTAGTTAGGCCTGCCGGAACCAGAAACATTTCTCAGAAATATTTCTCAAAATCTATAACTGCAATAAATTGAATGACATCTACGCCAATATTATTCTTTTTCCCTAAATTTTGTCCCGAGGTTACCAGAGCCTGCCAGATCCAGCTCTGTTCCTGTTAGGTGTCGGACTCCACTGATACGTGTCGCTGAGTGATGACTTCAGTCTTTTACGATGGACTTCAGAGGATGAACTGCTGCCAACTCCAACTGTAAGACATGGGATACTTCATATGCCACTGCCTGAAACTTGGACTTAGGATGGACCTCACCGAACCTCACCGATATGAACTGCGATGCACCTCATTGATCTCTGCCTGCATCACCTCAGTCTAATGATGGACTACACTCTTATAATGGAAAACATAGACTATCAATTAATTGCCAACAAAAGCCTTCATCAACCAACTAACAAAGGACAGTGCATCAATGTGAACTTCTGCAGTTAATTCAGGATGAACTTCAAAGACATTAGTCATTAATCTTACAGTTCATACAAAATCTGTTTAAACACTGGCCCTTAACACTTACTTAGTTTAATCATTTTAAACCATGACTTGAACTGCACATAAATAACTAATATTGGCATTATATTCATGATGTTAGTCAGAGGGGAACTGACCCCACAGTGAGTCTGGTTTCTCCCAAGGTGATTTTTCTCCATTAATCAACATCTTATGGAGTTTTGTGTTCCTTGACACAGTCGCCTTCAGCTCACTGGGGTTATAAATACAATTATTATTTAATTATTTAATGATTTATATTTATACACAATTTACAATTACACAATAATGACTCTAAGACTTTATAGATATTACAGTTTCATTGTCTGTTAAAGCATGATTTCCTGTAAACCTGCTTTGAAATGATGTGTGTTGTGAAATGCACTTGAATATATCACAGTGATTCATGGTCTCCGTTATAATACAGCTGAACATTTGTGTTTTCAATAGTGTCGCCATTTCTTCATCTGAAAGTCCCTCATTCTGGTTCTTTATCTAGAGTCTTTGGCTTTGCTTCGATTAAACTCACATATCAGCAAAAATTCATGTTTTTACTCCAGATGTGTTAATACATTAAAAATTTTTTTGCTGTGGCCCATAATAACAGTCCGTAAAACACATCTGTTAATGAGAGACACAAAAGGGCCCGATTGCACAGAATGACCCTTCTGACTTTAGAAGTTGAACGGATCGCAGCGTATAAGTCATCTGTACAGGTATCAGACGGGTCGTGACAGCAGAGCAGGTGGTGTCTGTGCTCGCTGCAGCTCGACTGCACGTGTTGATGAGACAGATGGAGACAGCTGTGGAGCAGACGTCACCTTTGAACAGCTCATGTATCTCATCTGACTCCTGCACAGTTCATTAACACCAGAAAACTCCTGGAAATTAAGGTCTCATAGAGGAGAGCAGTGTTGGTGATGGTACTTTGAAACCATACATCCCAAGATACAAGCTACTCAAGATTTAAAGTCAGTAAATTACTGAGATATAAATCAACAATGATTTCATTTGTGTGATTTCAGTGGAGTCAAAGGCAGTTATCAAACACACTCAACTAAACTGTTCTGTCTCTCTCATGTAGTGCTGGGAAAACCAAGTCATTTTAGTGAATCGGTTCTTTCGGACAATTCATGTAAATGAACCGGATAAAAGAAATTACTCCCTTATATTTAGCATTGGGAATTCTGATTCATTTTAGCGAATCGGTTCTTTTGGAAAATTCATGTAAATGAACCCGTTAAAATAAACTACTCCCTTATTTTTAGCATTGAGAATTCTGATTCATTTAAGTGAATCGATTCTTTTGGACAATTCATGTAAATGAACCAGTTAAAATAAACGACTCCTTTATTTTTAGCATTGGGAATTCTGATTCATTTTAGCGAATCGGTTCTTTTGGAAAATTCATGTAAATGAACCCGTTAAAATAAACTACTCCCTTATTTTTAGCATTGAGAATTCTGATTCATTTAAGTGAATCGATTCTTTTGGACAATTCATGTAAATGAACCAGTTAAAATAAACGACTCCCTTATTTTTAGCATTGGGAATTCTGATTCATTTTAATGAATCGGTTCTTTCGGGCAATTCATGTTAATGAACCATTTAAAATAAACGACTCCCTTATATTAGCATTGGGAATTCTGATTAATTTAAGTGAATCGATTCTTTTGGACAATTCATGTAAATGAACCGCTTAAAGTAAACGACTCTCTTATATTTAGCATTGGGAATTCTTATTCATTTTAGTGAATCGATTCTTTTGGACAATTCATGTAAATGAACCAGTTAAATTAAACGACTCCCTTATTTTTAGCATTGGGAATTCTGATTCATTTTAGTGAATCGGTTCTTTCGGACAATTCATGTAAATGAACCGGTTAGAATAAAGGACTCCCTTATATTTAGCATTGGGAATTATAATTTATTTAGTGAATCGGTTCTTTCAGACAATTCAAGTAAATGAACCTGTTAAAATAAATGACTCCCTTACATTTAGCATTGTGAATTATGAATAATTTAAGTGAATCGATTCTTTTGGACGATTCATGTAAATGAACTGGTTAAAATACATGACTCCCTTATATTTAGCGTTGAGAATTCTGATTAATTTTTTCGGACGGTTCATGTAAATGAACTAGTTCACATAAATGATTCACTGATTCACCTGAGACCCGCACAGTCTTAAAGGGACTTTGCCTTCTTTTTGAAGCAAAATATTTAGTGTATTGCTGCTTTTTATCATTATATTTTGTTTGATTATATTAAACAGTGTTATTTTTTTTCTAGTTTATTAGTGTATATTAAGTATAAATTTATGTTCATTAAAATGTAGTCACCCTGTTTTTTAAACTCTCACAATAGTTTTGCAATAGTGATAATGTAGAAACCATGATTAATTTTGTCGTTACTATGATTTTACTGCAAATATCTTAGTGAAACTATGATTTCTGTAGTAAAAACCATGGTTAATTTTCATAAGGGAATATCAACCTAATTAAATGAATTACTATCAGGTAAAATTATAGGATTAGTTTAATTGGGAATTCACCCAAAAATGAAAATTCAGTCATTGTTTACTCACCCCTGTGTTGTTGTAACACTATATGACTTTCTTTCTTTTTCTGAACACAAAGGGAGTAATTGTGAATAAATGTTGTGCTCAGTGATGTCATACAAGGCCGGTTTATGGTGACCACCTCTTCAAACTTCAAAAGAACACAAAAGTATAATTCAGAAGTTTAATAAATTATTCCATGAGACTCATGATTGTTATGAAAGCATACGATAAGATTTGGTGAGAAACAAACTGAAATCTAATGTATTATTTAGCTAAAATGTTCACTGTGTGTGTTCATGATAGGACACGAGAGTAACAGTTCATGCAGCCCCCTCGTGACATCGGGGCGTTCAAGCGAAAACACGTTTTGTTATTCTAAAAAATTTCAGGAATCCAGCCTGAATCCTCTCAACAGCGCCCTCTCTCAGTCTATGTTTGTGACTGAGCGTGTGGCTTTATTTGTGTTTCAGAAGTTGCGTGTCTCCATGACTCAACCCCTGATTTGGCTGCCTTCACTGGACACCTGAGATCCATTACTCTTGGTTGCTCTGGCTATTTATTCTCTCTCTGTTTTCTGTTCTTTGCCAGATTGTGGCAGAGTGTTATCCTGAGCCTTTCCAACATTTACCTGTTTGTTTGCCTGTTTGTTCCTGACTACTCTGCCTGTTATTGACCTTCCCCCATGCCTGATGGTTTGGATTTTACCCCTTGGATTTGGATTATTCCAGTTATTGACAGTTTGCCTGTGTTTGATTATTGCCTGGACTTGAATGATCCCTTTGCCTGACGATTTGGATTTCACCCCTTGGATTTGGATAATTCCAGTTATTGACAGTTTGCCTGTGTTTGATTATTGCCTGAATTTGGAGTATTTGGATTTGTTTAATAAACTGTTTACTTGTCTCAACATGTCTGCATCTGAATCCAATCAACCCAATCCCTCACATGAACAGGTCCCTCCACTGCGATTGCGACAACAGAACACAACACAGCTGCACACAAAACAGAGAACAGAACTTATTAAACATGTCTGAAGAGTTTGTTGTCCAAGAATTGATGCATTTCTATGCCTAGCCTTATTTTTTAGAAAGTTTTTGGACCGGTGCCAGTTCACAGCAGACAGAGTTACCAGCACTATGATGAAAATAGATATAATGTACCATCGCTTGTCACGGCTGGCTAGGACAAAAACTCTGATTACCATAGAAAATATACCTTTTATCGCATGTCGTTTGCCATCAGGTTAGGACACGGTGTGACTGTGGCGTCCTGTAGCCTCCTCTATGTTTCTGATTGATTTCAGAGTACTCCGTTCAAAAAAATAAGGCTGGGCATAGAAATGCATCAATTCTTCAACTACAAACTCTTCAGACATGTTTAATAAGTTCTGTTCTCTGTTTTGTGTGCAGTTGTGTTGTGTTCTGTTGTGACTATCACTGTGGAAGACCTGTTTTTAGATAAACAAAGCACCCCAATGTCATGAGGGCGCTGCGTGAATTGTTGCTTTCGTGTCCTATCATAAACGTGCACAGGAGATCAGCGGTCAGTGAACATTTTCACTAAATAATACATTAGATTTCAGTTTGTTTCTCACCAAATCTTATCGTATGCTTTCATAACAATCATGAGTCTCATGGAATAATTTATTAGACTTCTGAATTATACTTTTGTGTTCTTTTGAAGTTTGAAGAGGTGGTCACCATAAACTGCCATTGTATGACATCACTGAGCACAACATTTCTTCACAATTACTCTCTCTGTGTTAAGAAAAAATAAGAAAGTCATATAGGGTTACAACAACACAGGGGTGAGTAAACAATGACTGAATTTTCATTTTTGGGTGAACTATCCCTTTAAGGATCTCTGCAATCAGAACTGTGATAATCAGAAATAATTTCAACTACTTTTTTTAAAAGAGTAGTTTGACTGTAGTTTCAGAACTTTAAGTTTACTATAAGAGTATCTTGGGAAGCTACAGTTTCAAAGTAGCTTCACAACACTTGAACAACTTTTAATTGACACTCTTTGAAGATGCCGTTACAATATCTTGATCAAGCTACAAACACTTCCTGTGATCAACACAACTCATGCTAGCGCAACTTGAGCAGTAAAACACATTAAACAGCATGATAAAAAGCCAAAGCCACTCATATTTTTGAGTGTGTACTTGTGGTATTTGATACCTTTGACTTTATAGTGCAAAAAAGTCATTAGAGCAGAAAGATGGCAGTTTCCTTTCATACCATTTACAGACTAATTGACGTTTGATGTTTGCCAAACGACACTCACGCTTCAGTTCACTCGTTTGCATTTCAAGCAGAAACCAGAGGATTTTTTTTTTTATCCACATATTCAGTCAGAAAACAAAAACGTCTCACCAGTCAGCTGTCCCGAGGGCTTAACGTGCCATTTTCAGTGCGAGAGCACGTTTACGTTCAGTGGTGATGGTGGCAGGGCAAAGTCAAGAGAGTCTCATTATACAGTGCTGCACTTTTGGATCTGATGTTCAACTCAACAACATGACGACGGTATCATAGCAACCAACAGGATGTTCCTCCGCTTGTCATGGCACAACGACTAGCAACATAATGAGCAACAATTACTGCTATTACGACAAACAATGCTCGACTTGCCGTGTCATTACAGTGCATCACAGAACAATGACATCTTATCAGTTGGTAAATACATAGTGTGTTCATTCATAGTGTGCAATTACTGTGCATTCTAGCATCACATTAAAAGAAGACACAGAATGTATTTTTAATGGTGGTGTTTTGAGCATACACAAAATCCCACATGAGACTAAAACAGAACTGTTGTAAAAACAATGATATATTCAGTCTACTGAGTTTTCCGCTTCGGTAGGCTACATTAATCTAAAGTCAGATCTAAAGTGTAGTCAATCGTTGTCCCTATTGGACAACAAGGCAGCCAATAAAAATTAAAGACACAATTCAGGTCAAAGGTCAGAATTGTGTGAGAGTTTAGTGAGATAGATTTGAGCTAATGGACAACAGGGTTGATAACATTTTGCCACATGAATACAGGATACTTAAGCATTTTGAGTGTTTCAGTACTAAACACAAAGCCTCCATTACGAGATGTTTTAAAGTCATTGCTGCATTTCGCTGGTAAAATACAAGACAACAGACATCACTTACAAATATACAGGATGTTCTGGCTAATACGGGACAGTTGGCAACCATAATGGACATTTCCAACCTAGTCTCATAGAATAAATGTTACTATAACTACTAGAGGTAGACTGATATATCGGTTTTACAGATTAATCTGTACCAATAGTTGCAAAAAGCATCTACCGGTTAACTGAAAAAATCTATGTTGATAGTTATGGATAGTTTTTCATCCTTTTGTCATTTCAAAATAAGAGTCCCTGGTGTGTTTCGGTCTTGTTTATACTTAAAAGTCCTGCGTTATGCACCAGATCTTCATTTTTCCTGGTTATTATTGGGATTTTCATTGAACAAAAAACTGCATCTGGGATTTTATTAATTTTGGACTCTTTGTCTTTGCCCGCCATAGTAATTTAATTTACGACATTTCATAAATCGATTTTAAAAACTCTCGGCCAATTAATCGGTTATCGGCCTTTCCACCACCTTAGTTATCGTTATCGGCAAAATCCACTATCAGTCGAACTCTAATAACAACATTTTTGCAAACTGACTTTTACATGTCACTTTCTACGTTTTGCTGCGGTTTCCTGGTGAAATGAACACTAGAGGCGCTACAACAACTGTGCGTTTATTCACTTTCACACAAATATGACTGTTTAGGACTAAACGCTTATTTTTCGTTATGTTGCCCACACCCTGCTATGTTGTCAAAATACTTTCACTCCAATGCATCATTTGAAAAACTATACATTTTAACGCTTGTATTACAGACCCACCTACATTTACACACTTATTCCAGTGTGATTAACTTCCGTGGTAGCTCAGCTGGTAGAGTGTTTGGACATGGAGACCAAGCCTTGAACCCAGCAAACGATGCTCGAAACGAACGTGAAAGTGAAGCGAAAGTACCATAGAAGCGACACGAAATGTAAATGTGCTTTCATGTCGCATTTGCTTTTAGAACATTATCGGTTAGGTTTAGGTAGTTTGAATAGTTTGGCGCAAACCTCTGCTGACGGCGCGTGCATCAGAGTGCTTTAGAAATGCTTCACGAGCACTTCCGGACAGGAGCTGTTTGATGTCCGCGGTGTGGCTCAGTGACACTCGGACTCGCGCTGCGTCTGAATATCCATACTTCTCTACTATAAAGTATGCCAAAAACAGTATGCTAATGAAGTAGTATGTCCGAATCCACAGTATTCATGAAGCAGTAAGCGAGAAATACCCGGATGACCTACTATTTCTGGCGAGATTTTGAATTACGGATCGACTGAACACTTAACGATCCCACAATCCCTCGAGAGTTGAGGCAACGTCACATTTAAAACACTGGATTTAAAGGAACGGTGGTGAATCGCGCTGCGGACGCCTCTTCTCATCTGTAAGTGCTATATATACCAATATAATTGTTCCTTGTGCTTGAATGGTGCTTGTTTAACAAAGCCAGAGCAGACAGTTTTCGCGGTTGTTGTTATTACATCATATATTCGGGTCACGAGACGATGCCAACATCTAAGTATGTTAGGCAGGCGCGGAATGGCCATTGGGAGAACCGGGACTTTTCCCGGTGGGCCGGCCGTGAAATGGGGCCGCATGGGCCACCACGTTATGCAGAACGTGCCACAAAACGGCACCGCGCTTCGAGCCAGTTTCTATGTAAAATCCCGGGCTGAATTTTCTTCCCAGTCCGCCCCTGATGTTAACCCTAACCCTAACTGAATTACACACAAACGCGCCGTTCATGGCATTTATACAGTGTATTCGATTAAAATTCCCTTATTTGGGCATTAACATGTGAATGGAATTAGACTGCCCGATAAACGCGTTTTTCTCAAATATCCACGGTTAGATCAAATAACCGGGATCAGGCGTTTATTTAATAGAATCAAAAGAATGTTTTGTTTACCTCTCATTTGTTAAGAAGGCACGTTTTTCTCATTAAAATATCCATCTAATATTCACCTTAAAAACCTTGTCTTATTACAACATCATTTCACTCACTTTTAGCGCCCCCCACTGGACATTTCACTGGGAAACCGCAGCCAAATTTGTAACGAAGCATGTCATTTTGGTTTGCAAAAATGTGGCCATAGTCACCTACATTTCATGAGATCAGGCTGGACATTTCACTTCTGAAAGTCTGAACTGCGACCATGAACTGCGAGGCCCTACAACATTCAAAATAATTAATACCACAGTATGCAGAATCAATGACGTAAACTCAGAAAACCCCAGCGAGAGTTTGTGTTCTGTAAAGACAGATGCATGTATGAGGTTTAGTGTTTATAACTACTCTCTGGTGCCAGTAGTCATTTGTGCAGGTCTGTTTTGCTAATCAACACAGATCAGACATCTGTGGAGACAGATAAGAGCCGTATTGGCCGAGCAGTGATCATAACTCTCCTGTGATGTGCTGTTAGCGGCCAGCTGTTTGATAAATCGTCATAAAGACGATACAGAACTGAATTAAGACTCCAAATGTGTGCTTCATTCCCCAGATGAGACCAGGACAAAGTGTTGAGGGCCAAACTTATCTCTTATGAGCAACACCGGCTGTTGACTGATATTCTTATCAAGGATCTCGACACTGAAGGACAGGTGAGTATCGAGTTTGAAATGGTACGAGTTGGCTCATCCAAAAACTTTTACTGCCATAGAGAAAAATAAACAAACTAACAAATGATGTAATTAAGGTGTTGTGTGGTACTGTTATTTGAGAACCTTTTAAAGGTATAGTTCATCCATGAAGGAGAATTCTGTCATGATTTACTCATCCTCATGTTGTTCCAAACCTATGTGACTTTCTTTCCTTCATGGAATATTAAAGATATTTTTTCGATTCGGATGTACTTTAAAAGTTGCCCTCAGAGATCCAAAGAGACCTTTAGAATATCTTCAGTTCATAAATCCAAAATGCAGAGCAAATGCCAGAGGATATTAAACTTCAATGGCAGAACAGCAGTGACCCGTAACAGCAGAATATTTAAGGGTCATAACTGAATTATGTGTGTGTGTTTTCTGGAAGCTGAAGTCCATACTAAACATCCATTATGTAATAATAGTCCAACTGCATGTTGAATCTAAAATGTTTTAAATCTGAATATCCACTTATATCGTGAATATATTTCTTCAATATCATACTCTACTCACTATCTGTCTATGAAACACAGCTCTGACTGGAAACAAACTAGCTAGTAATAACTAGCTAGTTGAGTGGTATTAAAAGGTTCTATGACACACCAGGGTATCTCAAATATATTTCTCAAGATAGTATTCATCAAAACTGTAAACAGGAAGTTGTGTATTACAGTAATTTTACCATAAGTGGTGTTTTTGAGTTCAACATGAAGCATATTGCCTAAAACCTCTACTCAACTGAAATGCATGCTGTCAAGTGGCTGATTGCTTTTATAAATAATATTATTCAACAGCAATATGATAAAAGACACCAATAATAAAAAGCTAGCCTTCATTTTTTAATAATCATCAGATAACAATAATAATTTGAAAAATAGCTGCAAGCAGCAATTACCGGGGCCAAGGATGCCAACGGCATGTACGGAAGTGTCACTGGACATCAGTGATTATGACTTTAAGAAAAGCAGCATAAAAAAAATTGCTGTTGCTAAAATTTTAATACAATTAATTATACATTTTGACCAGTAGGTGGCACTGTCTCCAACCTTACATGGTTATGACACACACAAAGTTTAATGAAAATATGGCAAAGCGTTGCAGAGAGCCTCAGATGCTTTTTGGTGACTTGCCATCAGATTAATTGGTGTGCTATTCGAGAACCGTTTTGTCTATCCTAAAGCCTTTGATTAATTTTTGTCGTGAGTGGCCCTAGATGACACACGACAAATTTCGTGCAAGTTGGATGTACGGCCTAGGAGGACTTTGAAAAAGAAGGTTTTCCATGAAATTCAAAACGGTGGACAGAAAGTACAGCGGACCATGGCAAACTGGGTATCATTTGACTCTGTATGCCCCAAAGAATCTAAAGTGGTAAGTCTCATGATTTTAGGCAAAACTATTTAGACGTTATAAGCAAAAATACAAATTCCTCTTGCTTGACAACTAGGTGGTGCTGTGCTAAAACTGTGCAGGTACCTTCAGGTCATGCTTATGATGACATATACAGAGTTTTGTGTTAATATGCTAAAGCGTTGTGAAGATAGAGCCTCTCACCCATTTTGATGTGCCTGCTGTCAAATTCATTGATGCTGTATTCGAGTAAGGCTGGGCGATACATCGAATACCCACGATATAATCATAATGATTTTACTGACGATGTAAAATTCAACAATATTGTGAATATTGCGATGATTTTAATGAGCCTTTTATTTGGCCTTTAAGTTTCATTGAGTGCACCAGTAGACTCATTTCACAATCCTTTAGGGCTGTAAAATTAATCAAAATAACATCAAATTGGAGATATGATCATATGTGATTATAGACTGATAAATATGGTCTGTGTGCACTTCAGAATGAACCGGCGACGCGCTGATCTGTGTGCATGCGCGGGGGCACGTGTTTTTAGCGCGGTTCACCTGCATTGTGAAGAACTGCAGGTTCAAGCATTCATGCATTTCCAAACATCAGTAACCGTTATAAAGTTATTATACATATCTACAAACACAGAACAGTAAAGGAGAGTTTGACAGCAGTTCACAAGAGGCAAAACTCTCAAACATTGCACTTCCCATTTCATAATAAAAGCTCCTGGTGAAGGCGAAATAAACACGACTGCAAACCCCAGTTTAGGGTGAAGTAAATAGGACAGAAACATATTAATTTATCTTTAACAGATCTTATCCTGAAAATAATAGTGTAGAGCCGAGGAGGGCGGGGCCGGGCTGGAATGAGACACACCTGGTCCCCAATCAGCCTGATGGGACGCGCGAGGGATAAAGGCGGCCGGGGACGACAGTTCGAGAGAGAGAGAATGACAGACAGCTGTACTGTGTGTTTATAGTTGTGTGTTTTGTTTAAGTTGTTTATTAAATTATTATTTATATTATTAAGCCAGTTCTCGCCTCCTCCTTTCCACCGAACCCCCTTACACTGGTGCCGAAACCCGGGAAGGAGGAGGGATTCCCGTCGCAGAGTCCTCGACACTGCCGTCCACCCAAGGGAGCGCCGCTGCCGTCCAACGGGGGACGGAGTAGCCCGACCACCCGGACGCGGGGAACGGCCGCCGTCCGCGAGGCGAGTGGGGACGGGACTCCCCGACCTCCTGGAGCGAGGGAGCAACTGCCAGGGGCGGAGGAGTGCCCTGCTGTCCCCCGGGAACGTGGAGGGGTCGAGAGAAGACCACCATCCACGGGGGGAGGAGGGAAGCGACTCCCCGACCGCCTGGAGTGGTAGGGCCGCTGCCAGGGGCGGAGGAGTGTCCCCACGGGACGCCGGGAACGCGGAGGGGCGTTCTGTCCGCTGGGGGTCGGAGGTCTGACTCCGGTCCGCCCGGGGAGGAGCGGCTGCAGTCCGCCTGAGAGGGTGGAGTAGTGATCGAGGACCACGCAACGGCACATCAGAGAACCGGTGAGTTTCTTTTTCTCTCTCTCCTCTCTCTCTCTCTGTCGCTCCGTGTTGGCCTTTCCCTCGCCATTTTGTTTTGTTGTTTTTCCCCTCCTGTCTCCTCCCAGGTCGAGGAAGGCGGGGATGACCCGCCGGCAGTCGGGGCGTAAGGCACACCACCCCCCCGGAGAGGAAGGGTGGGGGATGTACGTCATGCCGGGGGCTCCCCGGCCTGAGGCAACGCCGGGAGGAGTGTAGAGCCGAAGAGGGCGGGGCCGGGCTGGAATGAGACACACCCGGTCCCCAATCAGCCTGATGGGGCGCGCGAGGGATAAAGGCGGCCGGGGACGACAGTTCGAGAGAGAGAGAATGACAGACAGCTGTACTGTGTGTTTATAGTTGTGTGTTTTGTTTAAGTTGTTTATTAAATAATTATTTATATTATTAAGCCGGTTCTCGCCTCCTCCTTTCCACTGAACCCCCTTACAAATAATAATTCAGTATTATATTATAATAAATAAACTTGAATGGGTTCCACAGTAACAATTTAGTATGATGCAATATTCATCTGGTTGTTTTCGTACACCTTGTTCATTCACATAGAAAAATGTTTTAGTAAAAATATACGAAGGTAAATAAGATTTATATTAAGCTACCATATATGATTGCATGTTAAATGTAAGTATAAATGTGCAAATCAATAAAAATGATTACATTTTACTCTCCCTTGTGTTAATTTAGTGAAAAACTGTGGGGAAAAAAAGAGATATATCGAATATCGTCAATTTGCTGAAAAATGTAGAGAAATAATTTCTGAAGCCACATCGCCCAGTCCTATATACGAGTACAGTTTTGTCTATCATCATGAATCTCATAACTTTTTGTCATGAGTGTCTCTTGATGATTCATGCCAAACTTCGAGTAAAACGGACATAAGTACTAGGCGGAGTTTGAAAAAGTAGGTTTTTTGGAAAATTCTAAATCTAGTTGGCGGAGCTAAAAAAAGATGCGGTCCAGTAGGCATGACCAAAGGATCAGAGGGAAAAATCTATTTGTTTCTAGGACTTACGGTTAAAAAGTTATTACACCGAAACTTAAGTGAAATTTTGAACTGTTGGTGGCGCTAGAAGGTTTGAGATAGAGAGCCCTAATTTTGTGTGGGGGCAAGTCATACCCACCCCTATAAGTGTGCCAAATTTCAGCATTTTCCTCCATATTGCTCTATGGACTGCCGTTGACTTTAAAACCGGAAGTAGAATAATAAGAAAACAAACAAAAACAATGTTTACCTCAGTACCTTCGGTGCTTGGCCCCTTAAAACCAATTATTCTGCCAATTAATATAGTTTGTTAGCCTAAGTTTGCATTTGGTAAGCAATGTAAAATGTGCAGTCACATGAGTGCGTTTATTGTCAATTTACAGCGGCTTCAAACCCAGCTCATCCAAGCAGATTTAATTCAGAACTATCCGTTTTATAATTATAGTTCGATCGCATAAGATGTACTGTAGGCATGGTAGTGTTGAGGTCTGTGTTTTTAGAAATATACAACAAACACAAATTAATCAAAGGTTGTGCTACATAATGGATTTTTAAGGTTTAGCCTAAAAAACACTGGGAGATAAATAAGTTTGATATACAAAAAAATTAAATTACCAGTGACCTTTTCCGAGTAGTCAGAAGTACAGTATGTGCAACACAACATCATTTTTATGTTGTGTTTCATGTCATTTTTCCCCAATGTTTTCATGCTTAAATGTCAACCACCCACAACCAAATGAAAGGCTTTCAAGCCCATAATAGGAGATTTGCTATTTTCCCATTTTCTTTACCACGACTTTGTCACTAAGAATCTTCAAACTCCCTTAAGAGAGTTTGAACTGCATATAAACACCCAGAGCAAACTGAGATTTAATGGCTTTATAATGAGAGCCATCAAAGAACTGTTTTAAACATCCACTTAAAAACAACTAAAAAAATCACTGTTTCAAATGAAGTCAAACTGGACCGAATTCAATTTAAATGTCCTTGAAAATGGGATCAGATAATTAAAATGTAAATTTAAGGTGTTACCAAGCAAGAGCAAGAACAATACTGGACACTTTTCACCAAGTAAACCTAAATAAAAATCTACAACATTCCCTGTCAAAGTCTTCTTTTTCTTTCTGGAAGAAAGATGTCATAGAGGGAATTTAAAGCATTAGTTACATAAACATGCTGCATTATTAAACATTTCATTCCACTGCTGAATAATTTCACGTTTGCAACTAGCAGAAAAAAAAAAAAAAAAAGAAAAGAGAAAAAAAAAAACGTGTTTTGGTTATGATGAGCATAAACAGCATCTCCTGTAGTTTTGTGATATTTTCCGCTGGCCTTGGAGGCGTACAGTGTTATTTCTCCAGAGACACAAAAACAGCGGAATAAACAAAGCAAACCCGCTCCGAATCACCTGATCTGCAGGATTCAAGGATACATCCCATAATTGTAAAATACAAATACACAGAAGAGCTCGTTTTGAGTTCAATATGGACAGTCGGTGAGTGAAGCAGAATATACTGGATTTTATCCATCGCGATTTGATTGAATAGTGGATGTTAGGCTATGATATTATTGGTTAATATTGTTTTTCCCCGCCCACTAAGCCTCGGTGATGTCAGCAAATCAGAAAAATCGTTGCAGATGTGCAACAAGTAATTACATTTTGATTAAATCAAATGTCTGCTCAGTTTTGGTGGCCCCTGCTGGACATTTCACTTGAAAAGTACAAACAAACGTGTTATGAAGCACGTAATTTCAGTTTAGCAAAAAACATTGCAATGCTCTCTGGGAGGTCACGTGACACTATGCAGGGAGCAGACGTGTGAGCAACGAGCTCTGCGCACTTTGCTAAATTTTTTATTTTTTTATGTGATAACCTGGTGAAATTCGATACAGTCAGTTACACATTTGCTCTTTGAGGTAAAATATGGCAAAGAAGTCAAAATCCTCGGGCTCTGGAGACATTAAAAGACACTTACGTGTTCAGGATGAAAGCCCCGACAGGCCTACAGACCAGGGACTCGATTTTGTTGGTGCGACAAGAGTGGAGATCCAGCGTCAACTGTCCAACATGTCGGTGATGCTGACGAGGATTCTTGCTGTCTTGGAGGATCTCGCTGTAATACGTCGATCGATTTCGGTGATGGAAACAAATTCTCTGAGTTAGTCACAAGAGTAATGGTTGTTGAGAGACAAATCAATTGTCTTGAGTCATCGGAGAGGGAATTACCCGCTAATCCACCCGTGACCAAAGTTGATTTGGAATGTGTTCTTGGAAAAATTGAAGATCTTGAGAATAGAAATCACAGGAATAATGTCCGAATTGTTGGAATTCCTGAGCATGAGGAGGGCAGAGATATGGTGAAATTCTTGGATGAACCCTTCCCGAGTCTGCTCGGCATAATGGGCTGCGGCTGGAAATCGAGCGAGCTCACAGAGTTCCGGCATGTAGATCTTCTGAGGGAAACACGCCCAATCGATTTTGGTCAAATTTCTGAGATCATCTGATAAAGATCTTGTGTTGCGCCAGGCGAGGAACAGGGGAGGGCTTTCTTGGAAGAATCACAGTATTTTCTTGTTCCTGGACTTCGCGAATTCGACAAGAGAGAAATGCGAGCGATTCAAGGAGTGTAAGAAACTCTTGCATCAAAGAAATACCATTTTTGCACTGATGTTTCCGGCCAGACTGAGAATAGAGATGAAGGACGGTCGCAAAGTATTCACGTGTCCGAAACAAGCACTGTCTTTTATACAATCTATGAGTGAGTAAACCATTCGGGTTTTTCTCATGTAAGTGGATCGACTCGCTGTTCATTAACTCTACTGTTGGAGGAAGTTGGGTGTCATTTTTGTTTCTTTTTGCATTGACTCCGCCTGGTGGCTGGAGTCTGTTTGGTGGAATAACACTTTTCCTTAAAGAATCTTTTGCATTGATGGAAAATCGCTTCTGCACTGAAGTTCCCGGCCAGATTGAGATTAGACACTATGGATGACCGCAAAATGTTTACATGCCCACACAAAGGATGTCTTTTTTACAGTTGACGGTCTGAGTAAGTCATGGTGTATTCTTTTCATGTGCCCTCTGAGTGAACTTGACTCTTGATCACCCGAGGAACCGGGATTCCTGTTTTGCTGCTGTTTATGATGGTTCCACCTAGCGGCTGGAGTTTGCTTTGTGGAGTAACACTGCTTTGGGAAAGTTTTGTGGATGAACCTGCATGTTCTTTGTTCTTATGCCTCCTGTTGGCTGGGGTTTGATTTGCGGAGTTTTTCTGCGGGACATTGGAATGATTACGTCATCTGCTGCATTCATAAGCAACCGGTTCACTGTTCATCTGTTTAACTGTTCGAGGACACTGAACGGTTTATAGCGGCTGGAAATTTGTTCTGTGGAAGAACACATCTTGGAGTCAGTTCTGTGAATGAATCTATACGTTAGGTGTGTTTATGATGCCTATTGGCAGAGGTTTGTTTTACAAAGTATTTTCTGTTATGTAATTTTGCCTTACAAATTTGTGAGGCAAAATGTAGCAATCCGATGGCAAAGTTGTCGCGGGGGCTCTTGCAGGCGTGCATGACCTTTTGAGTTTGGAGGGATTGATGCACTTTCACGGAGTTCGGGGTTGGAATGTTGCACTAATGGGGATTGTGGTCTGTATAATCTTGTTTTTGACACACATTTTTTTCTTTCTATTATATCAAGATGTCAGTTGTTAATATGAGTGGATTATCTCTCTCCACATGGAATGTGAATGGGTTGGGGCACCCCATAAAAAGAAGAAAGGTTGTTACTTTTCTTAAGTGTAAGAAATATGATATAGTGTTTCTTCAAGAAACACATCTTTCCCCACAGGAAGCTGAAAAATTTGGGAAGATATGGGATGAACATGTTTTCTTTAGTGCTGGCTCAAGTAAGAGTAGGGGAGTCATTATATTGATTAATAAACATCTACAATTCAAATTTCTCAAACAGTTTAATGATAAAATAGGAAGAGTCATTATTGTTTTAGTTGAAATTCAGGGACAAAGGTTGATTTTGGCTAATATTTACGCACCTAACGCTGATGATCAGGGCGTTTTTGTAGATCTTGAAGGGATGTTGCAAGCCGCTGGCATCCCTCATGATATAATATTGGGAGGAGACTTTAATCTTTCAATGGACTCAGTCCTTGATCACAGTGAAGCAAAAGTGTGTAAACCCCCTAGAGCAACATTGACGCTTCACAGGATGTGTAAAAATCTTGGTCTTACAGATATTTGGAGACTTTTGAATTATAAAAATATTATTATAAATGTTTTATTTTATTTATTTTTAATTTTTTTTATTTTTTTATTTCTATGTCTAAATATTTCCTGTTTTATTGTCTGTGTAAGGTGGAGTGGAGGGATTATTGCTCGGGGAGGGAAAAAAAAAGTTTTGATTTCATGTGGTTTGAGGTTGTATTTTCTATTATGTCTGTGTGATTTGCTGCATAAATCAACAAAAAATTGTTATTAGAAAAAAAAAAAAAAACATTGCAATGCTCATTTAAATTTCATGAGACCAGGCTGAAATAGTCACATGACCAGAGCCATTTAATCCTACTGTGCCCTTCTGAAAGATGACATCTGGGTCAAAACTAAAAAAACTAAGCAAGTAAGACCT
Source organism: Myxocyprinus asiaticus (assembly GCF_019703515.2). Classification (NCBI taxonomy): domain Eukaryota; kingdom Metazoa; phylum Chordata; class Actinopteri; order Cypriniformes; family Catostomidae; genus Myxocyprinus; species Myxocyprinus asiaticus. The sequence continues at coordinate 47,292,928 of NC_059362.1, read as the reverse complement.
GTCTCTATGCACATACAACTACCATATTTGGCACATATAATGTTTAAAGGGCCTATTATTGGTTTATTAATAAGATAATTTATTTATATGGCTCATATAAATTATGCTCACAGAATAATTAAACATGAAAGCGGTCACAACTGTGACCAGTAAGAAAAACATTTTATTTATTTTTTTAATAAATGACAGATTGATTCCCATTAAAAAAATGCAGATACCAAAGTATTGTTACAATAAATTAAATAAAGTAAAATTAAAATAAAATATACATTTATTCTTGGTTTTTAATGTCCTTTCCCCCCACAATTGCCTGTTATTATAATAAAAAAATTAAAAAATAACAACAATTACATTACAATTTACCTTTATTTTTTGCAATATTCTATTGGGTCTTATTAAGAAATGTGCAAAATTTGACTTTGTAGTTTCCGACTGGTTACAACGGAGACCAAGATAAAAGATCATTCACTAACTTTATTAAAACTTTACTGTTTTGGCTATCCAAGGAGCAAAAACGTAAAATACACTTAACTGGAAAAATTGGGGATTATATGGGCTAAATGCCTTGTGAAATTGTGTCTTTTTCAATTGTATTTTTACCAAATAACTCAATAACACAAACTAATGTTGATGAGAATATCCAAAATTAGAATTTGTCTGGCATTGTATGCTTTTAAGAGGCATACATTTAATCTAAAAGCTCTGAATATCAGAGTCCAAGTCTCCTAATTATGGTTCTTTGTAGATTAATAGTAGATTAAAAGTTCTTGATGTTTCATTATTGACTCTTCACATCAGTGCTTTGGATTTGGTGTTCTTTAAATGAAACAAAACAAAGATTATCTTGCAAAGAACTAAAGAAAAACATATTTATGGAACTTAAAATGGTTTTCCTGAGAAATGATCTAAAATAATGGTTCTTCATCAGCATGCATAGTTCCTTTAAATAACCTTGTATTGCACAAAAGGTTCACAAGGTCCTCTGTAGAGGAAACATGTTCTTTAGACAATAAAAAAGCTATTCAAAAATGGTTCTTTTAAGAACCTGAAAGGCCTCTAATACATTGCTGCGAAAACACCTTTTTGGAAGCTTCATTTTTATACAGTAATCTCCTCTAGAGTTTGACAAGAGATCTCAAACAATGTCTAAAACTGTGCTCAGATTTGCTAAGATACCAAAGTCTGCAATCAAAAGTCTCAATATTTCTCACTAAATTCTCCAAAGAGCAAACAATCTGAGCTATGCAAAACACACTGATTTTATAACTTTATACTCTTTATGTACAATTGACTAATTTTGGTCTATTTTTATTTCTCTTAATGATTTTTAGACAAGTTGATCATTCAATGAAACATAATGGAAAACTTTTTTCTAAATAAACTTCAAGCCATTGTGCTACCATGCAACAGTCCTTATGAATGCAACATCAGAATCAGAATCAGAATGAGCTTTATTGCCAAGTATTGCCAGAAGGCAACAGTTCAGAAAGGTAGTGGGCAGGGTGAGTGGGGTCCAGAGTGATTTTTCCAGCCTTTTTCCTCACTCTGGAGGTGTATAGTTTTTGAAGAGAGGGCAGGGGACAACCAAAAATCCTCTCAGCAGTCCGAACTGTCCTTTGTAGTCTTCTGATGTCTGATTTCGTAGCTGAACCAAACCAGACAGTTATTGAAGTGCAGATGACAGACTCAATGACTGCTGAGTAGAACTGTATCAGCAGCGCCTGTGGCAGGTTGAATTTCCTCAGCTGGCAAAGGAAGTACAACCTCTACTGGGAGTCAATGTGGGTCTCCCACTTCAGGTCCTATGAGATGGTAGTGCCCAGGAACCTGAATGACTCCACTGCTGCCACAGTGCTGTTCAGGATGGTGAGCGGGGTCAATGTTGGGGTGTTCCTCCTAAAGTCCACTATCATCTCCACCGTTTAGAGTGTGTTCAGCTCCAGGTTGTTTTGACTGCACCAGACAGCCAGCTGTTCAACCTCCCTTCTGTATGCAGACTCATCATCATCCTGGATGAGGCAGATGACAGTAGTGTCATCTGCAAACTTCAGGAGCTTGACAGAGGGGTCCTTGGTGGTGCAGTCATACTATATGGGAACGGAGCAATCTATCATACAATTATATATTTAGTCCATACATGCCCTCTGTAATGATCAATGTGTTTTGGAAAGAGAACCACACAATGTAAAATGTGTCTATGACATTGAAATGTCATGAGAATGAATCTTAAACGGCTGTAAATCAAACCACACGCTCTGTAAACGTGTGTCACTGCTGAGAAATCACTTCCCGGAGAGTGACGGAAGGCCATTAGTCAAAAATCGGTAGCAAGAAAGCATGAGAGAATACGAAAGGGAAAAATGTACATGTTGCAGCAAAACTGATAACTAGCTGCTCATTTAAAGACTGACAAAAGCAGTTTGCATCTTCTTCTCTGTAGGCATGCGATGAGAGCGAGACAGCGTGGAGAAAAGACGGACACGAAGAGAAACGGGGAATGGAAAAATATGATCAGGAAGGTGATGATGACAACGAAGAATGATAAGATGTGATGAAGAGCTGAGGAGAAAGTGCGTGACAGAATGAGAGAGAGATAGATGTAAATGACTTGAAACAGGAAGCTGCTGTGATTAAAACAGGCTGACACAGAATTTGTGCTGCAGAACTCCACAGAAAGCTCTGCAGATTTCCATTTAATTCTAATGCACATCGTTCACTTCTACAAGTTCTACACATCCTCCAAATATTCTGTGTTTGTTTTTAAATATTTTGCTAATTTGAGCTCTCAATAAGGCCTGAATTGGGGATTGTATCGACTAGTCGACTATAATATATTGTATACAGTATATCCTGCAACACCTTGACAGAACTGGGACTTATGCATGGATCCTAACTGTGGACTTCAGTTCAGCCTGCAGTACCATCATGCCTGATTTTCTCTCAGCAAAACTGACCCAGCTCTCCGTGCCAACTACAGTCAGTCAATGGATCACCAGCTTTCTGACAGATAGGCAGCAGCTAGTGAGACTGGGGTAACTCACATCCGGGACCCTCACTATTAGCACTGGTGCTCCTCAGGGATGCATTCTCTCTCCACTGATCTTCTCCGTATTGCAACTATTGCAAAAATATTGCAAGGGAACACAAAACTATTAGAGGGAACACAAAACTTAGTGCAAGGGAACACAAAACTATTAGAGGGAACACAAAACTTAGTGCGAGGGAACACAAAACTATTTAGAGGGAACACAAAACTTATTGCGAGGGAAGACAAAAAACCTAAAGACGCGTCTTTAAAAAGACGTTCCGTGTGTGCTGCTCTTTTAGAGAAATATACTCTTATTTCTGCCGAAGCGCCCAGGGGCGTTCTCTGCAGTGCACCAGTGCAGAGGAGGAAGAAGCCGCTGAAATGCGCCGTCAGATCCAGCAGAGGTGAATGAACAGTCGTGGGAATTCAGCTCAGTGAGCATGACCATTCGGCTCCAAAGAGAAAATCTGAATGAGTGGTTGCATACCAGCTCCTTTTATACCCGTATGTCCGGGGGAGTGGTATGAAAATACCACTCGGCAATTTTCATTGGCCTTTTAGCAAAGACCAGAGGTGTCTCGGCCTCCCAAGAGTGACCCCTAGTGTCACTACATCGACACAACGTCGAGTGAGTGACAGATAGGGAACTATTTAGAGGGAACGCAAAACTATTTAGAGGGGAAAAAACTTATTGAGAGGGAACACAAAACTATTTAGAGGGAATGCAAAACTATTTAGAGGGGAAAAAAACTATTTAGAGGGAAAACAAAACTATTTAGAGGGAATGCAAAACTATTTTGAAGGAACACAAAATTAATTGCGAGGGAACGCAAAACTATTTAGAGGGAACACAAAACTATTTCGAGGGAACGCAAAACTATTTAGAGGGAACACAAAACTATTTAGAGGAAAAACAATACTTATTGCAAGGGAACACAAAGCTATTTCAGAAAAAGTTCCCACACTCTCCTCTAATGGGCTCCATATTAATAGCTCTAAAAACATATATATATATATATATATATATATTTTTTTTTTTTAATTAAAAGAATTTTGGAAACGTTGCAATAAATGGCATCTCTGTACCACAAATGGAAAATGGTCCAAAAACTATATATATATATATATATATATATAAAATGATTAATTTCTCCTTTAATTAAATAAATATTTATTTAATTAATTGATGTATTTATACACTTGGAACTACGAACTAAAATTGAGTAAATCATTATTATGCATTCTTCAATATTGTTGATTATTTTCAGTGTCATTAACATCCTCACTGTTGTCAATCAGAAGTGAGCACGGTGCATTCTAATTGCCTTTTCTATTAAACTTAGCTGTGTTCATTTTTGTCTGAAAGAAGAAATACAAATCATGATTTTGTTGTTTATGCATAAATGCAATTATATTATGGTTAACATTTCCAAATAAATTAATCAATTCAGTTATATTATTGATTCCACTATCTGTAAAAATTCGCAGTGTGAAAATGCATTAGTGTAATTCCATTTAAAATTTTCTCAATTTTCTGTAAAACTTTGTTAGATGGGGGGCCTGGGTAGTTCAGTGAGTAAAGACGCTGACTATCACACCTGGAGTCGCAAGTTCGAATCCAGGGCGTGCTGAGTGACTCCAGTCAGGTCTCCTAAGCAACCAACTGGCCTGGTTGCTAGGGTGGGTAGTGTCACATGTGGTAACCTCCTCATGGTCACTATAATGTGGTTCTCGCTCTCGGTGGGGTGCATGGTGAGTTGTGCATGGATGCCACGGAGAATAGCGTGAAACCTCCACACACGCTACGTCTCCATGGTAACGCGCTCAACAAGTCACGTGATAAGATGCGCGGATTGACGGTCTCAGACACAGAGGCAACTGAGATTCGTCCTCCGCCACCCAGATTGAGGCGAGTCACTACGCCACCACGAGGACTTAGAGCGCATTGGGAATTGGGCGTTCCAAATTGGGGAGAAAAGGGGTGAAAAAAAACTATGTTAGATAAAGTTGATCAAGTAAAAAAACAACATCTAATTAACTTATCTAAGATGCAGCAAAGAAAAAAGAAAAAAAATCATGAAGATACGTACAGATATGTGTTTAATAGAGCAATTTGTGGAGACAAAATCTAATGTCATGTGGCTTAAAAACAACATACTTTAGTTACTTTAAAGACTGCCCTTTCATTTACAGCAATGCATTATGCTGTAGTTTTTTTTTCTGCAAGGTGAGAAATTGAAAGAAAATAAACTGTTGCCATATGGCTACACCATATCAAACATATATTGTGATATATATTGAATATTGTCAAAAGGCAGAAAAATGTCAAGATAGAAAATTATATTGTGCAATCCATTCTGGCTCTGCAAGCACAACACCTCAATTATCATCTGTCTCCTGCACCCCCATCAATTAAACCCCTAAAAAAGACATGATTAATCAAGGATGGGGGGTCTGACCCTGACAGAAGTTCAATTACAACAAACTGTGATGCTGATCAGAATAAACAGTTCACAGGAATTGCCCAATAAAGTTACTGTACCTTGTTGACATACCACATTAGATAATGATTAACAATGTAATTTAGGCAAGACAAATTTGCACATACATGCATGTTTTTCACCATTTTCGGTTAGTAAACTAGCAAAAAACCAGAATGCAGTTGCTCCTAAACACTCTGTGAGCCAGTGATGGTACGGCAAAGGTGGGACTGTATAATTACATCTATTGAGATATAATTACATCCTCACAAATGCAGCGTAATTGCTCTGGGACAATCACACGAGGTGTCAGCGAGCAAATTAGACCGTAATAATGACTATTGCTCAGTAGTGGAGGTCACAGAAAATTAAACGTCTCAAAACACTTGCTTGAAGATTTCTTGCTTGTTAATTCAAAGTTCTGTGGGGTTTGGATTTTTACGCCCCGTCCCAACTCAGATTTCGGAAATGAGTTTGGGCGCGTCTAAACGGCTGTTCGTGTTATTTAGCAGCGTGACCCCGTCGCTGTTAAAAAGCTCTCAAACAATTAGTCACTACTAATTGATGTTTCTTTCAAAGGTCTTGGCAAGAATAAGACAACAGTATGATCCTGTATTAATTAAAGTCATTTAATTCTGCAGTTTGAGTAACAACCCTGCTGAAAAAAAACTGCTTAAAACAGACCAAGCTGGTTTAAGCTGGTTTAGCTGGTCTCACAGCCTCGCCATATGAAAACTCATCATAAACCAGCAAACCAGACCAACCTGAGAGTCCAACAAAGAATAGCAATACAGTTTAGGCTAGTTTATGATATGCTAGCTTAGCTAGTTTTTTTTCAGCGGGTACCAGAAAATAATATTTTTCAATAATTTTGTCAATTTCTAAATATCATAAAAAAGTACAACATGATGTTTTCTGTTTTTTGAAGAGAATGTGTTTGATCAATAGTATCAGTGCTTTTTTTTAGCAAACACCACTAAAATTTCACTCATTAAAATTACGTGACTGTGGCAAAATTTCTGCAAAAATGATATTACGTAGTTCATTACATGTATCACGGCAGTGTCCACTGTGTGGCGCTAAAAGCGAGTTAAATGTTTTTTATTTTGTTATTAACATTTTTTTACTGATTCCAAGACAAACAAAAATAAATTTAACCACAAAATTATGCATTAGGAATCAACTTATAACCTTTTTCATATATTTATCTCCTATATTCAGGACCCCTCCATCACCCAAAATACAAAGTCTGGGGCAAAATGAAAACTGAGTGTCCAGTACGTCACACACAAAATGCTGGATCCTCAACCAAAATTCCCGAATCTTAATACAACCCCAAAAAACATGGGTTGTGTCCCCGTCTTCTGACTGGCATCGCCAGCAGGTGGGTGAGTCTTTAAGACCAAGCCTATACAATCTAGAGGGGGTTCAGTAGAACCAATGCAAAATCTTAAATTGCATCAGGCGGATCCTTTCATCTCTAGATTTTAGAATCCTAGCCCACTCTCCCTCCTCCAATACCAAGTTTAAATCTTTCTCCCATAATCTCTTGAGAGAAGATGAAGCTCCGTCCCCCAGACTCTGAATTAGCAGGGAGTAATACACAGAAGCTTCATGACCTTTCCCATAAGAAGTAATCACCAATTCCAAAGTATCTGCTGCTTTAGGGGGGTGTAAACCACTCCCAAAAACAGTACAGAGCAGGTGGCGCAGCTGTAAATACCTAAAGATCTGGGATCTAGGAATCTTAAAATGCTGAACCAAATTATCAAAAGATCTCAGTACTCCACTCTCATATAGGTCACCGAGTGTAGTAACCCCCCTCACAATCCACTCTGACCAGCAGAAAGGGGACTTATTAATATGTAATTTAGGGTTCAGCCATATGCTTGAGGCAACATTTAAATAAATGTCCGTGTTAAACATTCTGGACGCTTTAGTCCAAACCACGTGCAAATGCGAAATAATGGGGTGCGACTTAACCTCTCCGGTTAGTTTGATCGAAAGGCTTTGCCATGGCGAAATAGCGGCAAGAACTTCTTGTTCAATAAGAAACCAGGGAGGGGCTCTCTCAGGTGGAAGCGACCAATGAGCCAAATGTCTGAGACCAAATGAACAATAATAAAATAAAATCTTGGGTAGGTCTAGCCCACCTTTGTCAATCGGCCTATGTAACTTATTGAAATTTAACCTGGCATGTTTACCATTCCAAATGAAGGATTTGCTATGCTATCAAATTGCTTGAAATAAGAGAGGGGGACATCTACAGGGAGAGACTGTAGCAGGTAGTTGAATTTTGGAATACAATTCATTTTAATAACATTAACCTTCCCAATCATCGATAAGTGTAGTGAAGCCCACCTGCTGACATCGCTTGAAAACCTTTTTATTAAGGGATCAAAATGAACTCTTACTAAATCAGACAAATTTGCTGGGAATAAAATTCCCAAATACTTAATGCCCTGTTTGGGCCACTGGAAGGCGTTTACTGAACAGTACACTGTCAAAGCCTTCGGATTTAGACCAATTGACTTTGAAACCTGAGAACTTGGAAAAGGAATTAATAATTCTGTGGAGGCAAGGCATAGATCTAGTAGGTTCAGAGACAAATAATAAAATATCATCTGCGTAAAGCAGAAGCTTATGCGCCACACCTCCCGCAATCACCCCTGGAAAATCATCCTCCTTTCTTATCGCGGCTGCTAATGGTTCCAGGGCAAGACAGAACAATAACGGGGAAAGAGGGCAACCCTGCCGGGTGCCCCTATCCAGAGTAAAATAATCTGAGATTAATCCATTTGTTTGTACCGCTGCTACAGTGTGTTTATAAAGTAACTTAATCCAACCAATAAATGTACTCCCGAACCCATACCTTTCCAAAATCTTAAAAAGATAATCCCATTCTACCATATCAAATGCCTTTTCGGCGTCAAGTGAGATGGCAGCGACCGGAGTCTGATCATTCGCTACTGACCACATGATATTGATGAGACGACTGATGTTATCAGAAGAGCTACGGCCCTGAATAAACCCCACCTGATCTATATGTATAAGAGATATAAGTCATAACTTTACTGTTAAAGTTGTCAAAACTTTAACCGATTAGGTTAGCCAGAAGTTTTGACAACATTTTTACATCTAGTTGGATCAGGGAGATTGGACGGTAACTTTTACACTCACTTGGATCTTTGTCCTTTTTAAGAATCAGACTGATCCGGGCTTGTGTCATGGTTGGAGGAAGCTTTCCCTTCTTTAATGATTCAGTATAAACTTCTAACAAAAGTTGAGCCAGTTCTGTAGCATAGGATCTAAAAAATGCTGTGTCAAAACCATCTGGCCCCAGAGCCTTGCCAGTAGGTAGGGACTTAATTACCTCGTCAAGCTCGTCCAAGTTTATCTCAGAATCAAGAGTGTTTTTTCTTCAGTTTAGGAAGATCTAATGGTTCCACAAAGTTTCTAATATCTTCATCAGTAGACGCAGACGTGGAACTATAAAGATCAAGATTGAATTCTTTAAAAGCATTATTAATATCAATGGCTGAGGTAAATATTTCACCACCAACAGATTTCACTGAGGGAATGATAGAAAAAGACTCTCTCTGCTTTATATATCTAGCCAAAAGCTTCCCTGCTTTGTCCCCCGACTCAAAGTATGACTGTCTTGCCCTGAATAACCAAAACTCCACTTTCCATGACAAAATAGTATTATCTCTGTATTTCAATCAAGTCAATACTCTGAGGCCATCAGATGACATACGGTGCTTCAGCACTGCCTCTGCACTTTTAGTATTCCCTTCCAACTCCACGAGTTCACGTGCTTTGGATTTTTTGGTGAATGAGGCATACTGTATGATCTGACCACTAAGAACCGCCTTAAGTACCTCCCAAGCCACACCCACAGAGGATACTGAGGACCAGTTGGTCTCCATATAAACACTGATTTCAGTCTTTAACATTTGTTGGAAATCAGGATTTTGCAAAAGGGACACATTAAGGCACCAGCTATATGATTTCTTTTTCTCTATATGTGGCATCACCTCTAAACTCACCAGGGCGTGATCCGAGACTAAAATGTTTCCAATTGAGCAATCAACAACAGATGAAATGAGGGATTTGGATATAAAAAAAAAATCTATTCTAGAATAAATCTTATGAACTGATGAAAAAAATGTATAGTCTCTACCAGATGGGTTCAAAAGTCTCCAAATATCTGTAAGACCAAGGTTTTTACACGTCCTGTGAAGCATCAGTGTTGCTCTAGGGGGTTTACACACTTTTGCTTCACTATGATCAAGGACTGAGTCCATCAAAAGATTAAAGTCTCCTCCCAATATTATATCATGAGGGATGCCAACGGTTTGCAGCATCCCTTCAAGATCTATAAAAAAGCCCTGATCATCAGCGTTAGGTGCGTAAATATTAGCCAAAATAAGACTTTGCCCCTGAATTTCTGCTAAAACAATAATGACTCTTCCTAATTTGTCTTTAAACTGTTTGAGAAATTGTGAATTGTAAATGTTTATTTACCAATATAATGACTCCCCTGCTCTTACTTGAGCAAACACTAAGGAAAACATGTCCACCCCATATCTTCTCGAATTTTCCAGCTTCCTGCGGGAAAGACGCGTTTCTTGAAGAAACACTATATCATATTTCTTTAATTTAAGAAAAGAAATAACCTTCTTTCTTTTTATGGGGTGCCCCAACCCATTCACATTCCACGTGGAGAGAGACAGTCCACTCATATTAACATTTGACATTTTGATATAATAGAAAAAATAAATTGTGTGCCAAAAACAAAATTATGAAGACCACATTTCAACATTAATGCAACAATAAAACCCCGAACTTCCCCCCGAACAAAACAAACAGAAAAAAGAAAAACATGCACATTAACCCCGCGCACGACAACGCTAACCGGCGACAATCCCTTAAAACTCAAAGAGTCCATGTATGCCTACGAGAGCCCCCGCAACAACTTTGCCATCGGATTGCTACATTTTTCCTCACAAATTTGTAAGGCAAAATTACATAACATCAAATATTTTGTAAAACAAACTCCAGCCAATAGGCAGAATAAACACAAAGAACATGTAGACTCATTCACAGAACTGTCTCGAAGGTGTGTTCCTTCACAAAACATTCCTTCTCCCGCTGCGCCATCCAAATCGAGTCCCCGGTCCACAGGCCTGTCTGGGCTTTCATCTTGAACCCGTAAGTGTCTTGTAATGTCTCCAGAGCCTGAGGATTTTGACTTCTTTGCCATGTTTACCTCAAACAGTAAATGTGTAACTGGGTGTATCGAATTTCACCAGATTATATCATGAAAATAATAAAAAAAATTAGCAAAGTGCGCAGAACCGTCTCTCACACGTCTGCCCTTCACATGGCGTCACCATACTCTCCCAGATGAGGATTTTTAACCCTCCTATGGTATTAAAAAATGGCAGATTGCTGCCATCTGGTGAACAAAATATAAATAACATGACTTGAACATCATGTCATGCCAGTAACAGCCAGTAGATGACTGTAGAAACATACTGTGTAGTCTGATGACTTATTGTAAACTAATTTTATATTTTATCACATGATATGCATTTGATATATATTTAAACATTATCAAACTATTATTTGTCAAAGTTTAACATTTGAAAATGAATCTGAAGTGTCAGTTTAATGTCATTATGTTTGCAATCAAACCTGACCATGGTGTTACAAAGAGAAGACACAGAATAAGCATTTATATACCAATATTTTTATAACAGAAACCAAAAAAACAAAAAAATAATTCAGTTAGAGTATAAAGCAGAAGAATCAGTGTAAACATTTTGCAATTTCACATTTTCTATAATAAAAATTTATTTTGCAAACATGTGTGTGTGTGTGTGTGTTCTGCATTGTGAGTGTGTTATCGTCTCACCCCTTCATTTCTGAGTGTGTGTGACGAGGAGGAGTGCGGGGCCAGGCTGTGACTATGCAGCCCAGCCCCCGCCCTCCTCATCATCACAGTGTGTATTTAGCATTATGACTGATTTATTGTTTATGTAATAAATAGGCTCTATGTTAAAATCTCATCAGTTCATTTTGTATGTGTGTGAGTGGGTGTGTATGTTTGTGTTTGTGTGTGTGTGAGTGGGTGTGTATGTTTGTGTTTGTGTGTGTGTGAGTGGGTGTGTATGTTTGTGTGTGTGTGAGTGGGTGTGTATGTTTGTGCGTGTGTGTGTATGTGTGTGTGTGTGTGTGTGTGTGTAGAAGTGTGTATGTTTGTGTGTGTGTGTGTGTGTGTGTGTGTGAGTGGGTGTGTATGTTTGTGTGTGTGTGTATGTGTGTGAGTGGGTGTGTATGTTTGTGTGTGTGTGTGTGTGTGTGTGTGTGTAGAAGTGTGTTTGTGTGTGTGTAAGTGTGTTTGTATGTGAGTGGGTGTGTATGTTTTGCACTGAGGATGTTTTAGAGTCTCACCCTGTAATTTCTGTTTGTTTTTTTCTGCATTGTTGCTGATATATTGATTGTATTTGACAGTAAAGAAAAAAAAAAGCTGTTTTTTGGTCTTTCCCATTCATTTTCAATGGTCGGTTAATTTTGACTGTGAATACCAAAGGTGTCGTTTATTTATTTATTTTTTTACGACCACTTAGACTTATTGAATCAAGCCCAATTTTTTTTTTATGATCAGATGGCAAATGGAGGAAAAGTCACCAAGTCTTGTACTGCTCAACCAACATTTTTATTAAATTTGGAAAATTTATTTCAATCAAAAATGTCCGAATACCATATGAGGGTGAAGGTTAATGTTCTATGGTGTTTTGAATCAACAAAACCGACCTCCCCAACCTAAACCTTAAACTTAAACCTAACCGATAGTGTCAGAAAAAGCAAATGTGAGATGAAAAACACAACCACGTCATTTTGTGGTGCTTCTGTAACACTTTCGGTTCACGCATGGACTTGCGTGCTCTTCAGGACTTGTACCCCGCTCCTTTACATCACAAGTGCAATGCTCTATCAGTTGAGCTACTGCACAATTTAATCACACTTAAATAAGCTTGTAAATGTAGTTGGTTATGTAATGCAAACGTTAAAATGAGTCATGCACTATAGTAAAAGTTTTTAGATGTCATAAGATAGCATTGGGTGAGGAACAGGGTGAAAAGTAAGTGTTTATGAACTGATAATCTGCAGTTTTACTCGTGATATGTGTGAATAAAAGTAATTGTTGTTGTAGCGCCTCTAGTGTTCATTTCACCAGGAAACTGACGCGATACATACAACGAGCCACGTAAAAAATAAGTCTGCAAAAATGTAGGTTTAGTAACGTGATTTTATGTATTTGTAAAAAGACCTTCATGCGTCTGAGACTTTGTGAAACATATTTTTTTAAAGCGGTGAGAAATTAGTACCGCCCCATTTATATTTAAATGACTTTACTCACTGTAGGTCAAGGTCTCGCCTGTAGTGCAATCATGCAGTATATTCATGCAGCCCGAACACGATACAGTACAAACAACATCAATGTATGTTCATTTGCCTTTTCTCTCTCTCTCTCTCCCTCTCTCTCTCTCTCTCTCTCTCTCGCTTCTGTAGTCGAGCACTCAATTTCACGCTCTCGTGATCTGATCATTGTTTGAGAGTGTATTGACGCACTTTATATTGTGTCAGTTATGGAAAAAGATCTATTTCAATCACTTCTGTGTATCAGCTGATTTGGTTTCGCAAGAGTACTTGAAATTTAAAGTGTTTCTAGAAAATAAGGAGAGTGTGAGAGATGGCAAAATAATTGTATTCTGCTTTTTTTTTTTATTACATGCAGTCTCGCTTTCATACATACAAGCATTTCACAAAGTGAAATTCTCTTTCAAAATAATTTAGTCTGGAATGCAGCTTTAGTTTGTGGATAGTACAAAAAAAAAATTATGTTCAAGAAACTACAATTTGAGCCTTACTTGTCTTAATCAGACTCTCATTTTAAGTTAATGAGCCATCATTTACATTTGCACACATACCGTTTTTTTTTTTTTTTTTCAAACAAGCAGCTGTTTATTGTTTATAGGTCTAGTTATCTTTAAATGTAATTGTAAAGCTACTCTGACTTAATTATAGTCTTAATTAGCCAGCAAGATGTGTGCTTTAAAATATCTCTAATACTGAACATATTACTGCAGGGTCAATGTGTCCTCTATAAAATATTCTATTTTAAACAAACAATGAAACAAGAAATGTGTAGAATGTTACACATAGTTCCTCCTCACTGATGATGTCGTAAAGAATTTCTATATGTGTAGAATTATAACATATATTACATTTTTAATGGTGTTGGTAAGTCAAGTATCACTTTAACTATTGCTCATAGTGATTTAAGTGTAAACCGTCCTGTTGCATTTAATAACCAATAAGCGTTGCATGAAATAACCCCATAAACTTACATTGAAGGAGGGACTCAAGTGAACTATATCTAGCCTCCTGAGACCCCTGCGTGACTGCTGTTAACACTTAATAAACAAGCAACAACAACAACAACATCAAAAAAATAAAAAAAATTCTAGAGCAAATAGTTTTCCTAAAAATGTATGTCCTCATGTGCACAGCGGGAATAATTTGTGAACTTTTAAATAATATCAAACTATCGAAAGTCAGATTTATTAAATCAAATAGTTTATGATGTTTCCAGGAGTGTTGATTATTCATGTTTTTGTGATGTCACAGACATTACATCATAAATTAGCATAATTAATTCTGATTCAAAGTAATGTCCAGCATCATCCAATCACTGTCAACCATGTTAAAATAAAATGATACATTATAAATTCTGAATCTATGTACTGATTATCATTGTCACATGTCTGTCAAACATGTTGAGTGATCCAAACATCATCTGCAGCCTGAAACTGAACTTTTGATCAGATTTTAGGAATGAATGCACTTAACTGCATAGAGAGCTATAGGATGCTCCCTTGCTCCCTATTTAGTGAATGACTTAACCTCCAGTGTGCTGTCTGTCTGCACTGGTCTCAGAACAGTTTGAAATGCACCTTATTTTCATCCTAACTTCATATAAAGCCCCTGAAAGACACATTTTTCAGCTTTTGTATGAACTCATTTATAGTCAATGTGATAATACACAGTACATATAGGAATGCATTTACTAATGTTAATTAATAGAACCATATTGTACAGTGATAACAAAATAAAATACAACAAAAGTTATATTGAAATTAAGTGAAATGACCCACAGATGTGTTAGAGTTGAAAGTTATTCAAAATAACTAACATGATTTTTCTACTTTTGAGGAAATACGGTGCCAGTGTACACATATGTGGACATCATGCTTATCAGCGTGCTGACTCGCAAAAAATGAACAGATTGTTTAAAGCGGCATATCATAGAAACTAGAGATGCTATTCTTTACAACCAATCAGGTTTCAATTAAAAAAACTTAACGAGATTTCTTACCAGAGGCACTTTTGTTGGTGCATCTGTAGTAGATTTTCACAGAAATCAACATCACGTTGTGTCATGTGACTCGGTGTGGCAGAAGTTCAACCCTTAAATGACAGTCTAGAGTCTAGAGAACAGTATTCAGTCTGTTTTTATTCATTTAAATTATGTGTTGCGTATAGTGAAGCCAAAATACAATGTCCACACATGTGGACGCAGGGTCGCACAAGGCTAGAGAGCAGAACATCAGATATTTGAGGGTGCAGGGCTCTTTTCACTTGAGCCAGTAAACAACCACCTAGTCAAACCACCCAAAACACCCTAGCAACCACCTAGCAAACCACCCAAAACACCCTAGCAACCACACAGGCATCATGGCTGTAACTTTTGCCTGGATAAACACCACCCACATTTTCTTGAGAAAATTTTAAAAGCTAGTTATGTTGACATGACCAAATCAACATATTGTTACTCTACAAAGCTAGGTTTGGGATTTTTTAAAATCCCTTAACCGAGACCAAAATTATGAACTCTAAAGGCCGAAACATACTCTACGCAAATACGTGAACGCAGATGCGAGCACTTGACCACCGAATTGCCAATGTGGGGTCCGGTTGAACATGCTTAACATGCGTTTGTTCGTTACTGTGGAGGGAATAAATCTCAGTACTCAAAGGGGCGATGGAGTTTCTTTCAGACGACTGTGCCATAAACTGGATGTGTAAGTTGTTATAAATATATTGATTTTAAATAACTTGTTCAGCAATATTCTCTTCAAACTGTTGCTCAGCCATGACAGTAACTGAGTTGAAAGAGAAAACTCACCGTAGAAGTGGACAGTTCCCAGTAATCTCGCAATAGCGTCCCATGTGGCAACGTTGAGTATGCAACACGTAGTTGACTTATGAATTGCGGTCTGACACATTTCAGAACGCAATGATGCGTGAAATCGAGCTTGCATTGCAAGCTCCATCTGCGTTCACATACTTGCATAGAGTATGTTTCGGCCGTAACTCGTCCTAGAGTTTTCAAGCTACATCAACCAAATTTGGCAAAGACCGTTAGATTGTTTTGACTTAGTGTACTCTGTATTTTCTAACTCTTCGGATCTACGGTTTTCCCGTAACGGATGTTCAAACAGGCCGGAACTCCCATTGGCTTCTATTCATAATTTCTGAGTGTAGTAACGCCTTATCTTTTCATCCACCAAACTTGGCACAGACCTTCAAACTGTTACAACTATCAGACTGTATTATTTTCTAACTGACCTGACAATCATATATCCCAAAATGTCCTATCTATCTATCTATCTATCTATCTATCTATCTATCTATCGGTTTATTTTTCCGGAGTGATTATTTGCACTAGGTGTAATATAGCATCTGCCTCAAAGCGTGGCTATTTGCACTCCAATAGTCTGGTGTAAACACACAAATTAAAGCAAACTGCACCCACTAGTGTTGCTCCAGTGGTGTGGGGTGTAACAACATATGACTGTGCTTTTCTCGTGTGGATGACCCGGGTTCGATTCTGCCTTTATCCCGTCCTCTTTCCTGTCTCCACTCTTAATATTTTCTTGAATACTTTTTATAACAATGAATAGAAAGGCTGATTTCCTCGCAGTGATTTGGTCAGGTTGAAGATCGGGTGGTTGAGAGAAAGGTTTGATCTGGGTAAAATTTAGCATGGTTTTACTATAGTAATATTGTAGTAACCATGTTTTGGCAGAAGCCATAGTTTTAATGCATTTAGCCATGGTGTTCAGATTTCTCCGAAAACAATACTTAGCCTAATATCTGATGTCGTGTTACTTCTCAATGAAATGTGTCTTGTTTTCAGGATGTTTAGTTATTCTTACTGGAAAACAAGAGAGGAATACTGATTAAGACAAGGTTTTTTTTGCAGTGTACCAACCACTCAAACGACCTTAGCGACCACTTCTCCGTCTATCTGACTTAATGTCTGATTTTCTGTCTGTCTGTGAGTCCTGGATAACCTTCAAACTTTAAGCTTTTTAATCTTCCATACAAGGCTATGTAAAGCCAGCATAAAAGTTTGTCTTGACAAACATTCCCTATGTAGTTTAAGTTTGCTGTCCTGCTTTGAAAACCTAATTTCTTCATTTAATTGGGTTGAGTCACACAAAAATACATTTAAAGAAATATTCCATGTTCAATACAAGTGAAGCTCAATCAACATCATTTGTGGCATAATGTTGAAGACCACAAAATTAATTTTGACTCGTCCCTCCTTTTCTTTAACCCTTTAAGCTCTGAAGGTGTTTTTAAAGATTTCCTGTTTCAGTGGCATACCCAAAATTAAAGGCTTATAACTCGACAAAAAACAAACAACAACAAAAAACAAAAACAAGGATGGTCAAGTGTTTGGTATCATTGTAAAGAAAACTTTTCATTTTTTTGTTTTAAATATATAGATTATGATACATTCTGAGACTCTCAGCCTAAGAAACTGCTAAAAAAAATAAAAAAATAAATTGAGCCAAAAATTTACTTTTTTTATTTTAGTAATGAGATTTCACAGAATGAGTTTCATTCTGTGTCATTTAAGTCATCATTGAGTCTGTATCATGTATTTGGCGCCATCTTCTGGTGGTCATATGTAACATTGTGCTTCATGTGGATTATCTAATGATCTATGCATCTGATTACCTTGTGTGTGGGCTTGTTTGAAAGATAATCACCTCCTCTAAATAATGTTATGGGATGTTTTATGTTCTGTTTATTTTTCTTCATTTAATTGGGACGAGTCAAACAAAATCCATTTAAAGGAATATTCCGGGTTCAATACAAGTTCATCTCAATCAGCAGCATTTGTGGCATAATGTTGATTACCGCAAAAATAAATTTCGACTCATCCCTCCTTTTATTTAAAAAAGCAAAAATCTGTGTTCCAGTGAGACACTTACAATGAAAGTCAATGTGGTCAATCTGTAAACGTTACAATACTCACTGTTTCAAAAGTATAGACACAAGACGTAAACAATATGTGTGTTAACATGATTTTAGTGTGATCAAATCTCTTACTAACCACATCTGTGTAAGGTTATGGCTAATTTTACAACTTTGTTACATTAGTAAACCCTGTAACACCGCAAAAACAATGATTTAAACAACTTTACAGCTCAAATAATACACAAGTTTTATCAGAAGAATTAATGTAAGTGCTTTTATAAAATTATAAGCTTCACATTTCTGTCTTTAAACCCTCCAAAAATTGATCCCATTGACTTCCATTGTAAGTGTCTCACTGTAACACACATTTGTGCTTTTTTTTTTTAAAGAAAAGGACGGATGAATCAAAACACATTTTTGTGGTATTCAACATTATGCCACAACTGCTGTCGATTGAACTTAACTTGTATTGAATCTGGAATATTTCTTTAAGCCAGTGAACTTTTTGAATGACACACTAGTCTTCGACAGGCGGTATGATTCAGTATCTGAGCGAAAGCGTTAATTCCAGAGAAAAGTGTTTCTTCTGTGTTGAGAGTAGGATCGCGAGGCTAATTTAGCTCTGATTGCACGCTGCTAGCGCTGTGGTGGCGAGGAGCGGGTCAATGTATCAAACCTCTCGCTCCGGTCCAGCATACACATGGATGATTTATTATGATCCGTCCAGCTTTAAATTAAAGTCAACGGCATCTATAGGTACCTGTCAGTGTAAAAGAACTGCTAATGTGTTCTCACTGCAGTGTGACCCTGGAATACTTCTACTACAGCACACGGACAAAAACACGAAGAAGAAAACTAGCCTGGTAATCTTTCAAAGGCCTTTTCATCCCGTCCAGTATGACAGAAGGGATATGGATTCACAGGTCATTTATTTTTAAGAGGAATCTGAAGTGTAAAAAACTACACTGAGCACATCAGAGCAATTCAACCGAGTCCACACTCCTGTTTTTAAATTACTTTTCTTTTGGATGTGTGAAATATTCTGAAACTTTGAAGGAAGACACCCACACAAGGGATATATCATTGTAAAAAAAAAAAAAAAAAGCAGCTAATGTTCACAAGTTGCATTCACTAAGTATTTTCCCTCTTGCTTGCAACCCTTGTGCATCAATAAAAAAAGTTAATCAGAGGTCCTTCAAGGACAAAAATGTCCACGTCAAAGAACTGCCATAATAATATTATATATTAATATTATTTTCCACTTTCAATGAGTTAATTTTTTTAACCAACATCAGTCCTGATCATAACTACCAAATATTCATTCATTTTCAGGATTTTAACCCTTTAAATGCAAGTTTGTTTACATAATGCCACTGTTGTTTTTTACACACACACACACACACACACACACACACACACACACACACACACACACTTACACTTCTCAATACACACATACAAAACACACCCACACAAGTTTAGCTGCATAATTTATTCAATTAGCCTGCAGTGCTCTATAATACAGCAAACAGAGAATAGGGGAAAAGCATGTATTTGCTCCATAGGCTAAACATGAGAAAGACGGTGCCATCTGGTGGAAAATATTAAAAATGTAAATTTTGAAGACAGGGCTCTTGAATGAAAGCATAATATCATAGACTTCATGATTTTATGCTTTAATGGCACTGGGATCATATATTGCAGTTTTAATGGGTTTCAATGGGGACATTTTTGTCCTGAAGGTCCTGAGTGTAACTATTTTGTGTACACAGTGTATTATAGATGTATTATAGGAACTGAGGTTGAAATATCAAAATTCTCCCAAAAATACACACCTTTGGCAAAATGTATGCTGTTGGCATTAACACAGCCAAAATAAAAAAACAAAAATGAAAAAGACAAAAATGTCCCAAAGGTCGCTCAGGGGTTAAACTTTATACAGACGAATATCCTGTCATTCTAGAAATACTAAGCTTAATAATTTGATATTTTTGTTTAAGCATCATCATAAAAAAATCAGCTAATATCCAAAAAATATCAAAACAAGACTCATTCAGCTTTTCACAGAATTTCTTCTTGTTTTAAGGATGTTTTGTATATTTTTACTAGAAAATAAGACAACAACAGTGAAGAACAGAGATTGCTGTACCTTTAGGATACTTCACTCTCCTTAATAGGGCCTTTAATTGTGAGTTTCATCTGCGCTGACACAAGCGAAATGGCTGCTAACAATTCCCAGTGCTCTCGTCAGAGTGATTTATAACGTGGATGTTGACTGCAGGGACGCCTTAAGAGTCTATAGTTTTGACATGGACAATCATGTGGGTGTGCAGCAACAATTATTCATGCATGCTGGGAATTAGTGCAATACTTTGCGATGTGGGATGCAGGGAATATTGTATACGGGATGAAGGTTAAACGCAGGCCAAACACTTCACGGCCACTCTAATTAGAGTTCTATTCACGCTTCCTATGAGGGTTTTAACAATGCCAGATGCAAATACGAGTGGATGCTAAATTGCCACATGCATCTTGAGCCCAGTAGCTGAGTTCTAGCACTTGACTGCGGTCGTGCTGTTTAACTTCTGCTGCTAGAATCACATGAGAGTTAGTATGCTAATCTGAGACTAGATACAACAAGATCTTGTAGAATAAGAAGTGTTGCCATTTTGTATGTGATACTTATGCGTGAGTGATAAATATAATTCTGAAAAAAAAAAAAAACCTTGTTTGTAAGCACACTAGGCTGGACATAGAAATGCATCAATTCTTCGATTACAAACTCTTCAGACACGTTTAGGAAGTTCTGTTCTCTGTTTTGTGTGCAGCTGTGTTGTGTTCTGTTGTCACTATCGCTGTGGAGGACCGTTTTTAGATCAACAAAACGAGTTTTCGCTTGAACCCCCCAATGTCATGAGGGCGCTGCGTGAACTGTTGCTCTCGAGTCCTATCATGAACGCACACAAGACATCAACGGTCAGTGAACATTTTAGCTAAATAATACATTAGATTTCAGTTTGTTTCTCACCAAATCTTATCGTATGCTTTCATAACAATCATGAGTCTCATGTAATAATTTATTAGACTTCTGAATTATACTTTTGAAGCTTGAAGAGGTGGTCACCATAAACTGCCATTGTATGACATCACTGAGCACACATCACAATTTCTCCCTTTGTGTTCAGAAAAAGAAAGAAAGACATATAGTGTTACAACAACACAGGGGTGAGTAAACAATGACTTGCCACATTCAAATAAAATTCAACTGTGTGGTAACAAGGTGTGCGTGTATCAGATATTTTACAACAACTTTGATCATGGCTTATCAGAGTCAGAACAATCCATTTTATTATATAAGTGTGATGAGGAGGATGGCGGGGCCGGGCTGTGACTACGCACACCCAGCCCCTAATTGGGCTAATCAGCCGAGGTTAGGGATAAGTGCGGCGGGATGCGGCAGTTCGAGAGAGAGAGAGAGTCACACACAGCTGCTGTGTGTGTGTTTGTGTTGTGTTGTGTGTTTTTTTGTTTTATTAAATATTATTTTGATTGTTCAGCCGGTTCCCGCCTCCTCCTTTCCCATTTTTAACCTTGTTACATTGGTGCCAAAACCCGGGAAGGAGGAGGGATGTGCTGTCGTAGAGTCCTCGCCACTGCCATCCGCCAAAAGGAGCAGCCGTGGCATTCCGCCGGGGGATGGAGGAGTCGCTGCCGGCCGCCTGGAGTGGTGGAGCCGCTGCCAGGGGCGGAGGGGCTCCCTACCGGCCACCAAAACGTGGAGGGGCGTTCCATCCACCAGGGGTCGGAGGACTTGTTCTGGTCCGCCTGGGGAGGAGTGATCAAGGGCTAGGCGACGGTGTGTCTGGGAACCAGAGAGCAAGTTTTTCTCGCTCTCTCACTGTTTTTTTTTTTTTCCTCCCCTTGTCCCCCTCCCCAGCTCTATGGAGGCGGGGAAAAGACTGCCGGAAGGCGTGGCAAGTTCCCGCTTCCTTTCCCATTTTTAACCTTGTTACAATAAGTTTATAGTATCAATACTAATTTTAATATTACAACATTTTGAATATTTTGGTTTTGGCTCAGACTTATTTATTTGTTATAAATAATCAGATAAAGAACCTCACATTTATAAAGTCTTTAATTCACTGGATTATCAAAAAATAGGCAATACTGCACTGAAAAAAACAAACACAAATTTTTTTTTCATTGAATGTCCAGCAAAATAAGCTATATTGTGATATTCACTAACTTTGGACACACCTACTGGTGCTCATTCTTTATTATTACAACAATCCAAATTTTAGAATAAAAAAAATAAAATAAAATAAAAAATAAAAAATAAAAACTGTGAAATAACACAGATGAAAATATGGGTATGTGGTAATTATGTTGTGACCATAAAAATGTTAGGGAAATTGGTTGGCAGACTTTTTATTGTTTGTTGAATATTTCTGGTAGAGCAAAATTACCTCAGCTAGGTGCAAATAAATGCTCGAAAATAAACACAACAATGACTAAATTTTGGATAGCATGCAGACATGATTATAGTAATGAGATTTCACTACTACATTTAATTCTGTGCCATTTGAGTCATCATTGAATCTGTGTCATGTATTTGGCGCCATCTTCTGGTGGTCATATGTAACATTGTGCTTCATGTGGATTATCTAATGATCTATGCATCATGCATCTATGCATCATCTATGCATTTATTACAAGAGAAATGAGTACTATATTCATACAAATAACTACTATATCACATTGATAATCTGTGTGACTATGGTGAATTAGCAGTATCTCATATGCATGTACACTTACGGTACATATTATACATGTTTTTCCTTACTCAAGGTGGCGCTGATGTTTCAGTTATTGACTTGATTTATATCTGACATTGTTAGCTGAAGTCGAAACAATATGGAAGTAAACTATAGCAAGTTTAACACATGAACAGTATGATATGACTATTGTCATTTGGGTGTACTACTGAAATAATGTGAGTTGTTCATCTATTTAGACTCAAAAAGTGCCTGAGAATGTACATATGAGTAGATTATGTGTTATGTGTAGCTCAGTGTGTGTTTGACAGCCAGCTGAGTCTCATGAAATTTCAGTGTGAAAATAATGAATCCTGTTCTAGATTTGTCCTGATTTGTTGCACCTCAATCCAGGTGGTGGAGGACAAGCCTCAGTAGCCTCTCCCTCATGTCTCACAGGCGGAGCTGGCACACATGATCAGTGTTTCCATGGTAACATTGATTGTTCCCACGGAGGCGCTTCTCATGCCACTGATTAACGTGCTAGCTACACCTGTTCCACTCTGACTGCACTCCCTACTTAATCCTTGTGTGCTCTCACTGTCTTCGCTAGATTATTGTGTG
This sequence comes from Myxocyprinus asiaticus, assembly GCF_019703515.2. Lineage (NCBI taxonomy): Eukaryota > Metazoa > Chordata > Actinopteri > Cypriniformes > Catostomidae > Myxocyprinus > Myxocyprinus asiaticus. The sequence continues at coordinate 47,269,697 of NC_059362.1, read as the reverse complement.
TGCTGTCAAGCAACTCACCTTACCCTCTTTGTCTAGTTGGCACTGTCTCGTGTGTCTGTGCATTGCCTGTCTCTGCCCGCGTATCGGGAGTGTGGTTACCTTCCAGCTTGCTGTACGCCTGTCCTCGCCACCCATGAATCGGCAGTGGAGGATTCCTCGTCTCTGCCCGTGTGTCGGGAATACGACTGCCCTCTTTCGCCAGGGTTTGTTCTCTGCTCCTGACTTCCACAATGCATACAACTCTCTACGAACACACTCTTCCTTTGCCCACTGCACAGCCACGACGTGCACTGTGACTCAAACTTCGCCTCATGCTACTACAGCCGGTGCTTTCCCTTCAAACAATTACTTAAATTAACATTAAGATTATAGCATTTAAGCTTAAGTATTTTGATCAAAATATTTTGAACATCATGAGAGACATAAATTCAGTCAAGTGTGTCCAAACTTTTGACCGGTACCAGTTTATTAATATAATATTACTCACACTGTGATATACAGTTTTGTTCATACAGCCAACCTGAAATACTACAAACTGCGCTTAATAAAAGATCTTATCTATTCTGAACGATATAAACATGCTTTTCATGTCTGTGATGAACAGAAAAGCGTTTCATCAAAAGAAAACAGTGGTGTCATAACAAGCAAACTCTCCTTTAAAATGCAAAAAATGGGCATCAATAATATTTGAACACAAACATGTTCGTCATCAGCCCCTCCACATTTCATTTGGCAAGCAAAGAGTAGCGGAACCACAGCAAACATGCAGCATGAGGCGTGTAGATGAAGAGGCCTCTGAGGGACTTTTGTTTGCAGATGCCACCAGTGCGTTGGCATGTTTTTCAATGAGATCTCTTTGCACAAGGACGCTGGGCGGAGTTAGCCGCTAGCCTGCTAACCTTCAGAACGGCGCTGGTGATCCCAGATCAGACATGACAGCTACAATTTAATCATATAAACCCATCGCCCCGTAGGGAAATTAACTCGCACGCAAATGGCCACGAGAAAACAGTCTAATGACATCACAAGGGGCTTCACTGTCAAGGTTATTTGGTCGTGGTACACTGGAAATCTAAAATTAAACTGCGTTTGGGAGTTTATGAGCAGTGGTTTAATATACATCAGTCCATCACTGAGATTTGAGGTTTAAATCGTGGCTAAAGCAGACTCTGATTAGCTCTTGCTTGAAGCACAGGTGATAGAAAATCTTGGTTTCGACAGTGGATTGTAAACTAATCGAGCACATGTGTTACACGGCGGCAGTGACACCTGTCATCAAAAATGAAGCTAAGAACTTCAGCAGATGGCCCGTTTACACCTCCACCTGGATCGTTACTGGAACAGTGTCATTACAAAATATGTATCAGTGGAGATGAGCATCATGAAGATTTTAATTATTCTAGTGTGGTTTCTTTTAAGCTCTGAAGGTGTTTTAAAGATTTCCTGTTTCAGGGGCATACCCAAAAATGAAAGGCTTATAACTCGACACAAGTATCACAATGGTATCATTGTAAAGAAAACTTTGAATTTTGTTTTAAAGATATATATTATGATACATTGTGAGACTCTCAGCCTAAAAAACTGCTGAAAAATCACACAAAAAAATTTTTAGCCAAAAATTTACTTTTTATTTTTTCTGATTTGACATATTATATCTCTGGGTGTAAATAAGGTGGCTCCGAAACTGCTTTTGTTTTGTTCCCAAAAAATTTGTAAGCACTGTTCTCATGAATATGAATGAGCATTTTCCTGCCATCGTTTTGGAATAGCGTAGACCAATCGTAGACAACTAACTACCAAGTTCACATACAATACCTTTTGGAAACCCCACGGCAATGTGGAGGCCCTGGGCAATTTCCTAGTCTGCCTATAGCTAGTGCCGGCCCTGATGGACAGGTTGATGTTTTGATTTGACAGCAACCATATTTGAGATTTTCTAGAGATGGTAAAACAAATGTTTATTTTGCGTTCTTGAATCAATTTTGACCCAGGCATCACTGGACATTCTGGTTTTACACATGATATAATGTCGATTTTTTTGTGCATCTATGAATTACATTTTTACTTATAAACACTTCACTTACCTTTAGTTAGGGCTGGGCGATATTGCCAAAATTGTTATCACGATATTCTTTTACATATTGTTCGATATCGATATTTACCACGATATACATTCACATTTACACATTGCAATTTTTTTTATTTCAAAGTTGGCAGAAGTAAAGAAAAACAACTGCACTGGGGTCTGAGGGATCTTCTACCAAAATATGAAAATATTTTATAGTTTATCAATCGAGTGCATTTGAAAATGAATGTTAAAAGATCATCTGTTCGTTTTGAAGCATAATGACAGCAGTCCAGTATTTGTTTGAATATTTTTACATTCAAATTAAATATTTTTATATTTCTTTAGATTCAGATACCCAAGAAGCCCTTGTGACTGTGGAATGATGCTGTATGGGGGTTCAAGGGTATCCCCTGAGAGAAAATGTAGAAAACATCTGAATGGAACATTTGTATATTTTCATTAAAGTGAGAAATTCTTGGCTACCAACTAGTAATTTTATTGTCTTTGCTTGTCATCCATTCCAGAGATGATGACATCTGATTCATTTTCACAAAATTAGAACAGAAATCGATTTGTTCATTATTAAAGGCTCGTAACATGCTGATTAATACAGCTACATTTAGAAGGGGAAAACATTATGGTCTAAAAGGCGCTTTGGAACCACGTTAACTCATGCGGTGCCTCATGTCTACGCACGTGCAGGGAAAAGAGTCAACGCCTGCGGAGCGGGACAGGGCAGAAATGACACATGTTTGGTGCTAGAGAAAAATATTTAAGACTACAGCGCAGAAAGATCAGAGCTGGTGTATTTAGTCTCTTTCTCATACACTCTCACACACACTTTTTGTGTCTCACTGGGACACACACACATACAGTCACACACAGACACACACACATGCACACACACACACCTGTACAAAACAGACATGACAGATGTAACAAGCATAACAAATAAACTAAATCAGAGGTACTACTGTCTAAAGGCGGTTCATGCATATATTGGTCTATATAGGGCTTGAAAGAGGAAACTGTCCACATGTTAGTTTATATGCATCATTTGTACGATTTTTACAATATGTATAACAAGCACTAAAATGGTACTGTCTCTTTAAGAGTACCAGCTATGTTAAATTGTCATGAAGATAAAATCACAATGCAAAACAATCTTAGTGTTACTACAAATAGGCTTAATTTTCTTCATGCAAAATATAATTTCTCAGTTCTTTTTTTTATTATTATTATAGTGTGAAAAATGATCTGGACTTGCTTTTACACCCACTTACTGTCTACATCGTTTTTTTTTCACATAGCATACAGGGGGATGTCCCATACACAGCCAGCAGAACAAAACTGCTTTACATTCAGAAAGACTTTTTCATTCATATTATCTGCTGTAAATGATACAGATGTTTAAGAGCCTCTTATAAAAGTATACACTACTAAAAAGCAAGTCAAGTTAGTAGCATCAATATTACAACACAATTACTCCCTAACTCTGGTGAACGCCCCTTAAAGGCGCACTCAGTAATGTTTTACTCCTAAAGAAATTAATAGTAATTTTGAAAAATATGTCTAAATCATGAGCACTCACATGAGATGAAGACTGCAGATATAAAAGCTGTTTTATTCTACATGGAGAGGGTCTCCTCATGGGGGTGGCCATTTTAAGATCACATGACCTACTCACTTAACCCCTTATACTCTGGTGCATTTTCACACACAATTTTTCACACTCAAATTTAAAAGCTCGCCATTCACACAAACTGTGGACTAATTGCAAAAATATTTTTTTATTTTCAGAGAACCAACCAACCAAAAAAAAAAAAAAAAGACTCCAATTATTTATAAATAATATTGTATGTGTTTATAAAAAATAAAAAAATAATGTTTTTATTTTTTACTTTTTTTGTTGTCTTAAATTTGTTATGTTATTTTGGTTCTGTTCACTTTAGTTCACTTTGAAAAGTCTCATTTTATTCCACTAGGTGGCAGCAAGCACTAGACATTTTTTTTCTCTATCACATTCCATCACAATATACAGATCTGAAATGTAGGTGGCGCTCTAATGCATTTTAGCCCTCACAGATGTGCTCGTCCATAGACATTCAGTCTAATTTTCAGTTCAAGCACCACCCTCATTGTTTCATCTAATATCTCGGCCTCTGAGTGGAATAGAAGCTCAATCTAGGTGTCATTACAAAGATGAGATCCTCCCCTTTGTGATGATATATCGTTTTGTAATCAATAGTTGAAAACATATTTTTTCTGATGATCTGTTTAGCATGCTTTTCCCTCTAGATCAGGGAGGGGCAACTTTGAAGGTGGCGAGGGCCAATATTTTTTCTCCTTTCTACAAGGGGCCTGGATTACAAATCTGCACTCTCACAGTGTTCACCCCCATTACTCAATTTCCTCTTTATTGGGGGTAATCTATGCATGACTAATGCAATGTGCTTTTAAAGATTTTGTTAACTATATTAATATTTTTATTTAATAATAACTAACATAATTATTATTGTGTAACTTGCATATTTACTAAAACATGCAGTTCAAATGTACAAAGTCATGTTCAATTGACAAGCAATATAATATAACTTATTGTCAAGAAAATCTAATTTGCATTGTCTGTACATTATGGGTTTCCCCTGCATACATTAACAATAGCTCACACTAGTTCGATGACAAGCTATGGTAAAATGATGCTCAATTTACCTTATAAATGATGAACAAGTGTTAGATGTTGCGTGCTAGAAAACTACAGTGATCAGCAGGTCTGCTGAGAACAAGCGACCTCTTCTGGTCGATAGTTGTAATAACATCATAAACTGAATGCAGTCTTTATATAATCACTTTTACAATTAACTAAAATCAATCCTCAGTCTTGTCCGACAGGCTGTGTTCAACGATACAGTGGGCTGTATATGGCTGCGGGCCGCAAGTTGCCCATCCTTGTGCTAGACCATATTTTGTTCTGGACATTTAAGATATAGTATTGGATTATTCTCACAAGCAAGCTCAGAGACAAGTAAAAAGTGTAACAGTTTTCAAGTGATCGGAGCATAAAAGAGACGTTTGTATTTGAAGACTTACAGAAATCATATTTCACTTTGTGATTCTTTTGAAAATCTTTCAAACTGTGGTATTAGTGCAACAACATAAACTGTACAGTCACATTCCTGAGAGTGAGAGCTTTCATTTGATATATGACTTGTCCATTCATGTTCTATGTGAAGGACTTTTATTTTTATATAAATATTTCTATCCCATTACCTCTAGGGGGCGCTAATTTTAAACATGAAGGTTTTGAGGTCTTATTTTGTTATTTTAAGTAACATAAATACAGAAGTGTTGTTATCTCTGAAAAGTTTAGATTCTAAGCTTTCAAATGATATATCATATGCCTGACTTATGTATACGTAGACTATAACGTTTTAAACGTAAACATTTTTTGCGATATAGCGCCCCCCTTTGGACTAGTATCTGCCCTGTTATTGGACACTTTCATTTATGGATTAAATTAATCATGGCTGACTGAATTTCTACAATGATAGTGTTTGATTGTGTTTGAATGATTCTGCATCCAAGTCCAAGAAGATGTAAAAATAATAAAAAATAAAATAAAAAATATAGAGTGCACCTTTAATAGATAATGCAGAATTCACAGTGTGTTTGACCATCGCCGATAAATCAGCTTCGCCACAGTATGGAAGTGATTCTGGACGCTTCCAGAATAGAAACGAGTCCACTGAGAACTGAAAACATCTACTATAAAAGTTAAAACTCTAAATCAATTTTATGGCCTTCTTGAAGGTCCAGTCATAGATCTGCCAGCGATATCATAGAGTCGTCATCACTGAACCATGTTCCACCTTGAGAGATGATTGTCCGTCATAACATGGTGATGAGTGAATTCCCTGTGTGTGATTCACAGCGCAATACAAACACGCTTCTATCAGCTGAGCTGTGTGTTTCACTCACGTGTGTGTGTGTTGGCGACATGTTGGCGTAAAGAGCGCGCTCCACAGCGCCTGAAGCAGTAGCTAGCTGCTCATCCACACGAGCAAATATTTGTGTAGGCGTTAAAAGCGAAGAGACCTGACCTGCCATTATAGTTTCCTTCAACAAATAAAACCTCAGTGTTCAACAGCACTCCATACGGAGCAAATGCAACATGCTGGAAAAGAACACATGGAGCCTCTTCCAAGTGACAAATCTGACAAATCATGCGTTTGTGTAAACTAAATGAATAAATTGTAATACATGTTGGGGTCGTAATTATGCTTTCAGAAAGGCTTGACAGTTTTACAGTCAAGGTCGTGAAACTATAAGGTGCTTTTTATAAAAAAAAAAATTGCATGCTGATACTTCTACAAAATCCACTTTTAATTAATAACTGTTTACTATATAAAATCATAGCAAGAGAGTTAACATTTAAGATGGTCCCCTAAATGGTTGACCAATCATGTTTTTAAGGACCAATGCTGATACAATAACTAGAGATAATTTTACAAAAAATATTTACTCAATTCTCAAAAAAATGCAGACAAATGCAGAATAAACTGAAATAACAGTTGGGTTGTTAAAAATGAGAATAAAAATGAGAAATGTTTTAAAAATTGTTTAAAGCTACACTATGTAACTTTTGGCCCTCTAGCACAGTGGTTCTCAATCTTTTTATCTCCAAGCCCCTACTGTCCAAGACCATATTTGAAGGTCCCCTCACCCGAAACTAGACGTGTCTAATTAAAATAATTAATCATGGATCATTTTTGATTCTAGAAGTTTCAGAGAGAGTATGTTTATAATTTGTGGGCATACATCTTAAAGTATTTTTAGCATTTTAATTAAGTTGGATTATTTTAATCACTTTAATATTTTAAATTAATTTTAAGTCATCTTGAGGACCCCTTGGAAGTGTGATGAGGCCCCCTAGTGGGCCCCGGTCCCCTGGATGAGAGCCACTGATCTAGCGTTTGAAGCATAAAACTATTATGTTATTCACTTAAAAATGTATAACCAATATTTTACTTACTTTGAGGAAGATAAACTACATTCAGTTATATTTTAATATGATTATTAAAGTGGTTTATCCACTACACAATAAATATTATGTTTGTATTGTATCACATATCGTATTAAGAGGTGAAACTCGTGCAATGGCTGATATGAGTTCAGTTGAAGATTTTTGCAAGTGAACTGTAATACTACAATAGAAGGTCTATGCACTGCAAACAATAAAAGACTTTAATATAAAAATGCAAAAGGAGGATTTATTAATGATGAAATGCTTTATTGGGCATGAAAATAATACGCAGAAATATGCAAATGATACATTTGTTTATTTGGAAGTAAAGTTACAACAGAGAGATGGTTACATGCTAAACAAATTAATAAAGATTACTGTGCTTTGAAATGACATTACAGACAACCTGAGATGAGCATAAATTCATGGGGAACCACCTTGTACCTATAGTGGCTTTTTAGATCTGTTTAAACAGCTGCTAAAAGGATAAAATGGCAAGTGTCCGTACACTGATTTATTGCTCCAAATATACTTTATTAGCTTACACTTGCTTGCAACATTTAGACCAATTAGGTCTTCCTCTGGCCAAAGAAATAAATAAATTCTGCTACAAGGCAATGTAAAGTAACAACAAACATTGTGCATTTCTGTGACTGAGGTCAAAGAAAAAAATAGCCTAAGAAAACTGCTCACACATTCAGAGACACACAGTTTGGGAATCTGGAAATTGCAGCAATGTTATAAAATACTAAGTAGCCATGAATATTGGAGGGCCTGGGTAGCAACTGAGATTCGTCCTCCTCGAACTCGAAATTCGACTCTCGTCCAACTGAGAGTCACTACGCCACCACAAGGACTTAGAGTGCATTGGGAATTGAGCATTCCAAATTGGGGAGAAAAGGGAGTGAAAATGAAAAGTGTACTCTCAACAGTGTATGGCATATACCATCTGTGATTGCAAGAATGCCCGGGGCTCCATCTCTCTTTCGTTACTTCACGGGAAAGGTGACGTTCCCGTGGCCCATGAGGAGGTGGGGGGGGGGGGGGGGGGGGATTCTTTCCTGAGGCTCTCGGAGCTATTTCAGGCAAAGAGTAATCACTCTTCGTTATGATCAAAGCAATCCCATTGAAATAACACACACACTCCTGCACCCACGCATCCAATGCAACATCCGCAGAGAAAGCAACCTTTTCTGATACGCGCTGACCATACATAATTAATATCATTAGGCTCGTGGTCAGTGCATTCTGTTGTGTGTTAGTCTGTAATTGCGCAATCTTTGTATGATTGAAGTTTAGTTGTAGGGCATCTTCCTTCTACATATACAGATAAAATGGACATATCCGAGACATAGCAGCAGCTTTGCTACTATAAGGCACTAACTGCAACCCAGCAGGGTGGTCATTTTGGATGTAAACCCACCACGTGTGCAGTTCAAATCCTCATCTTATCTCAGTTTGCGCTCAATTAAAGCAGCGAGTTCGTTTCACATGCAACGGTAAATGTGCTGCCACTAGCCGTGGTATTTGATGTATGCAGCCCTCTGTGTTGTGAGGAAATCACTTGCATATGCAACCAAATTTCACGCTATGCAATAAAAATGTCTGTTATTATCCACTGGTTATTAAACAAATATTCAGATTTCACTTGCCAGTGATTGAGTTGTGTAGTGTTGAAGAAGAACTTTAGCACCGGGATCCTTTTACTGAATGTTGTGTCTCATGAGCACACATTCTGAAGGAAACTGACCTTATTTGGCTGCAGTGCGTCCTGAGGTGACGTGGATCGCGGTGTCTCCATCGCTTTAGTTGAGCTGTGATATATGGCATATGTCACGGCCCTCTCAGCCATATCGTTTGGGTGCATGAAGTATGTGGTGTGTGGGTTGTTTTCTTTCTCTCTCTCAATATTGACTGCTCTCAGGTGCACAGTGGACAGTGGAGTTGATTGCTGATGGGGCGCACCGGTGCACAGAGTGTGCCAGCCAATATAAGGCAAGCGATCCATGGTTGAGGTGTGTGATGGGAGATGGACGTGTGGGAGCTATTGCCATCTTGCTCACGGACACTCAGGCATGTGTGGACACTTTCCCAGGGTTCCCCGTGGAGGGAGCGGAGGATTCGTGGTTTTCGTTATTGTATACTCTGGAGTTTGTTGCCTTTTACGTACTGAGCTGTTAATAAATCTGCATGTTTCTTATTACTCTCGTCTCCCCGCACCTTTTTGTTACGTTCTCCTTGTAAGGTCACCCTTACACGTAACAGCATATTTATATTTACATTGCATTTAATGACGTCAACTCTGATTTTGCCTAAATTGTTTCTCAACATTCTCTGTTTTACAGCATGGCTGCAGCCCAGTGTAACACACCTTTTGGATGTCTGTTTGAAGGTTAAAAGTGTTGCAAAACTCAAGAGCTTGTAGATTTGAATTTGAGAACTTGTACGATAAATATTTGTACACGTAAGTAAATACACATTATGCTAATTAAGTTTGCTTTGACTCGTTCTGTGTAATGTGTCTCCAAAGATGTTACCTACGCAATCCATTTTAATTTTATAATGTCTCTTTTAATATCTTTTGTTATTTATCAGCCAGTTGTTCATCAAAAATTAAAAAGAAACATTAATTCTGATCACACATTGCACAGATGAGGAAAAATGACCGTGCAACTTCTCTCTCATTAATTTGCACTGCGCATATTTGCTAACAGAACTGCCAGTTCTCTTAAAGAGACAGTAACACCCAGAACACCCAGTCAAACATCTTGCAACGGCCTAACAACCACATTACAACACCCTAGCAGCCACCCAACACACCCCAGCAAACATTTAGCAACAGCCTGATAACCACAATACAATGCCCTGGCAACCCACTCAGAACACCCCAGCAAACACCTAGTAACGGCATAACAACCACATCACAACACCCTAGCAGCCACCCAACACACCCCAGCAAACATTTAGCAACAGCCTGATAACCACAATACAATGCCCTGGCAACCCACTCAGAACACCCCAGTAACCACCCAGAAAACCCCAGAAAATACCTAGGAACAGCATAAAAACCATATCACAACTCCCTAGCAGCTACCCAACACACCCCAGCAAACATCTGGCAACAGCCTGACAACCAAATTACAATGTTCTGGCAACCCACTCAGAACACCCTAGCAACCACCTAGCAATGCCCTAGTAACCACCTAAAAACACCTTAACAACCGCATAGCAACCACCCAGAACACCCTTAGTAACCCACTCAGAACACCCTAGCAACCACCCAGAACACCCCAGCAAACACCTAGTAACAGCCTAACAACCACATCACAACGCCCCTAGCAGCAACCCAACACACCCCAGCAAATATCTACAGTAGCAACATCCTAACAACCATCCAGAACATCTTAGATAATGTGTTGCAATTCACTAGTAACAGAGATTATTTAGCTCAACCAAGGAGCTCTGAGCGGTCAACGAAGCCAATCACCTTTTAGATACAGACATCGCCTGTCAATCAACTTTAGAACGCGGAAATTTGTGTCTTTTTAGTGTAATATGAGGTAAAGAATCATAATTTATGATACCAGTATTGTCAGATTTTATTGCTGATTTGAAATATGTTCTTTGATCGTAATCTTGACCAACCATTTAGGAGATTTTGGTCTTTCTTCATTCAAGTATATATGAGCTGCACTGGAATGACTGGAAATAACCTCCTGAGAGCATTCCAAAGATGACTGACAGTGGACTGACTTGCTAGAAAGACACCCAGAACAGCATAGCAACCACTTAGCAAAGCCCTAGTAACCACCCACAACATCTTAGCAACCGCATAGCAACCACCCAAAACACCTTAATTTTTTGAAAGTGAATTTCAAATTTCAGTTAGTAGAATGTGGTTGTCCCTGCAGTAAATAACTGAACTCTATATACTCTATATGAACTCTTATAACCCAGCAGTTATGGACGTTTGTCCAGCGTGTTTACATAACAAAAAACAGAGCAGATGCATGCAAAAGATGCACGTATCTGTGAGTGAGAGCATGTGAGCGAAACAAGTTCAGAAGGCCTGTATATATTTTCAGAAAGTACAAACCCGAATCCAAAGTCCAACTTAAAAAACTGACCCGAACCCGGCAGCTTCTAACTTGAACCACTCTGAGAGTGCCGACAACAGCGTATTCGAACTTTCCTACTGGGGCGGTGCCCATCGATTTCAGGGGCCCCACCCAATTGAGTGGTTTGTGTGGTGGTTAAAACTGCTACTGTTGATATCTTGCCAAACACTGTATTCTAGAGAGGACACATTGAAATTTGACGCTAACATTTGACGCCGGTGTTTACTGTTCATTGAGAACAACATTCATGCGTGTACGAGACCAAATGCAGCTGGAAAAGAAAGAAGAGTGGATCTTAGCAGCGTTTCCCTCGGTGAGACGTCAACACAGGAACGAGCGAGTAGAAGGCAGCCAAGATGACATCGACAGACGTGCAGATCTTTAAAGGCACACTGCTGGGAGAACACTCGCCAGGAGAGACCATGTCAGCTGCTTCAGCTAACGTCCATTGCCCGTGAACGGTAGGAAATTTGGTCTGAGGGCAAACTGTCGCTTGCGCTCTAATCTCACGCTGACAGAAACGACTTCACTGCTGCAACCACTTTATTTCCCAGACAAGCTGAACATCTCCGCCGCTGTCTCTTGCGTTCTCTATGACTGTCAATCTCACAGACTCTCTGAATGGAACAGAGAATTTGTAGCATAATGTCCACATTTCCACAGAAAAATTATCTCCACTCATCCCCATTTTTTTTAAACCAATGAACATGGTTACAGGATGGAAGTCTATGGGGCATGTGTACAAAAGAGTTTAAAACAGAAATGTGCAGCTTGTATTGTTAAAGCATTTATATTAATTTGTCTGTAAATATGCAGTTTTACTAAAAGATCATATTCAAAACCATTACCATCTTCAAAAAGATACAAAAACGTAATTATTTTCATTAATTCCGGTTCCGTTAATGGTTCTCGAATGAGCATTCTTCCACCGATATGGACATGACACCAAACTAAAATACACTCACAGTCTTGCTTCTTATCATTCAGCAGCATTGCAACAACACTATAAAATCAGCAGGGCATCACAGTGCAACCAGTGTAGTCTGATTCCTAAATGAATGACTCTTAAGAGCCGGATCTTTTGAATCTACACAAAACATTCAGTGCGACCAGTGTAGTCTGATTCCTAAATGAATGACTCTTAAGAGCCGGTTCTTTTGAATCTACACAAAACATTCAGTGCGACCGGTGTAGTCTGATTCCCGAACAAATGACTCTTAAGAGCCGGTTCTTTTGAATCTACAGCATAAAACATTCAGTGCGACCAGTGTGGTCTGATTCCCGAACAAATGACTCTTAAGAGCCGGTTCTTTTGAATCTACACAAAACATTCAGTGTGACCAGTGTAGTCTGATTCCCGAACAAATGAATCTTAAGAGCCGGATCTTTTTAATCTACAGCATAAAACATTCAGTGTGACCAGTGTGGTCTGATTCCCGAACAAATGACTCTTAAGAGCTGGATCTTTTGAATCTACAACACAAAACATACAATGCGACCAGTGTAGTCTGATTCCTGAACTAATGACTCTTAAGAGCCAGTTCTTTTGAATCTACACAAAACATTCAGTGCGACCAGTGTAGTCTGATTCCTAAACGAATGACTCTTAAGAGCCAGTTCTTTTGAATCTACAAAAAACATTCAGTGCAACCAGTGTAGTCTGATTCCCGAACAAATGACTCTTAAGAGCCGGATCTTTTGAATCTACAGCATAAAACATTCAGTGTGACCAGTGTGGTCTGATTCCCGAACAAATGACTCTTAAGAGCCGGATCTTTTGAATCTACAGCACAAAACATACAATGCGACCAGTGTAGTCTGATTCCTGAACTAATGACTCTTAAGAGCCAGTACTTTTGAATCTACAAAAAACATTCAGTGCAACCAGTGTAGTCTGATTCCTGAACAAATGACTCTTAAGAGCCGGATCTTTTGAATCTACAGCATAAAACATTCAGTGTGACCAGTGTGGTCTGATTCCCGAACAAATGACTCTTAAGAGCCGGATCTTTTGAATCTACAGCACAAAACATACAATGCGACCAGTGTAGTCTGATTCCTGAACTAATGACTCTTAAGAGCCAGTACTTTTGAATCTACAAAAAACATTCAGTGCAACCAGTGTAGTCTGATTCCCGAACAAATGACTCTTAAGAGCCGGTTCTTTTGAAACTACACAAAACATTCAGTGCGATCAGTGTAGTCTGATTCCCGAACAAATGACTCTTAAGAGCCGGTTCTTTTGAATCTACAGCATAAAACATTCAGTGTGACCAGTGTGGTCTGATTCCCGAACAAATGACTCTTAAGAGCCAGATCTTTTGAATCTACAGCACAAAACATACAATGCGACCAGTGTAGTCTGATTCCCGAACAAATGACTCTTAAGAGCCGGATCTTTTGAATCTACAGCACAAACCATACAATGCGACCAGTGTAGTCTGATTCCCGAACAAATGACTCTTAAGAGCCGGTTCTTTTGAATCTACACAAAACATTCAGTGCGATCAGTGTAGTCTGATTCCCGAACAAATGACTCTTAAGAGCCGGTTCTTTTGAATCTACACAAAACATTCAGTGCGATCAGTGTAGTCTGATTCCCGAACAAATGACTCTTAAGAGCCGGTTCTTTTGAATCTACACAAAACATTCAGTGCGACTGGTGTAGTCTGATTCTTGAACAAATGACTCTTAAGAATCGGCTCTTTTGAATCTACAGCACAATACAAACAGTCTACCTCACGGACAAATGACTCTATCAGTCAGTTCTTTTTATTGAATGAAAAACCTACTAAACTGCAAATGATTCATTTTGTCCTGTCCGAATCGAAATAAACCAAGAACTGTAATTTCTGGATGGTTGTGAATATGACATTTCTAAATAAATAAATAAACAAAAACATAATTAGTTAAAAGGTCTGTGTAAACACCCTTTGCAAGAATATGTTTTAATTAAAATATTAAATGATCTGATTATTTAGCAACAGACTGCTGAGGGCTGTAAAGACAATAAGAATGGGATTTCTTATTTCAAAATAATTACCATTAAAAGTACTAAAAGAATCATTAATGGAACCATCAAGGAACTGGAATCTTTAAATTCCTTACGATTCCCATGCTGTAAATCGTCCTTTTGAGGTGGAACTACTTTTCTAGGCGCATGAACTTCTAATCATTCCTCACTGCACAATTCCTGTGTTTGGATTTCTCTCTGTGTAAAAAGTCATTACTGTGGTCATGACAAGAGTGGAAATATTGCAGAGTCAAGATAAGTAACTCGTAGAAAAAATACTATTTCTATGTTATTCTCTCAGATAAATAATACCTCTCTCTTAAGAGTTTCCGTGCGGCGCTCTGAACAAGTCTGAGAGGAACTTCTGTCAATCAATCTGTCTGGAGAACGTCACACTGGATTCACTCCTCTTCAAACACTTTCATCTCACTGCAACAAACCGCTCACAAAACATGCAAATGTGTCTTGTGACAGTGCAAACATACACAGCGAGGGACGTCACTGACAGACTAATATCAAAGCATAAATAGACGGTGATATTTTAAACTGCATCTTAACATGTGCATCAGCAGCTTGTCATGAATATTCAACATACACAGCAAAAGACCAGCAGTTTACTGTTGCAGCATTCACGATCGGAAAAAGTCGTCACCAAAAGAGTCGGAAAAAGTTGTGTTGACAACCCAATTTTTGTTTTCACAGAAAGATTCAAAATTGAAGCAGAACTTGAGTGAATGAATGAACAGAGTGAATGAAAGATGAATAAATGGATGAAAAATGTGGCTTTAACATGGTCGATGTTATCTAAAGTGGCTGATTTAATCCAGATATACAGTATAAAGTATTATTTCATTACAGAAAAGCTGTGAAAATTAAATAAAGACCATATTTACATTTATCGTGCAAATATTATTATTTTGAAAAATGGCAACTATTTTGGTATTATTAATTTGAAGTGTCAGTTTTTGAAGTTAATCAAACCTGACCATGGTGTTACAAAAAGAAGACACAGAATAAACATTTTTCTATTTTATTTTGCAAACATGTATGTGTTCTGTATTGTGAATGTGTGTGTGTGTGTGTGTGTGTGTTCTGTATTGTGAATGTGTGTTTGTGTGTGTGTTCTGTATTGTGAGTGTGTGTGTGTGTGTGTGTGTGTATGTGTGTTCTGTATTGTGAGTGTGTGTGTGTGTGTGTGTTCTGTATTGTGAATGTGTGTGTGTGTGTTCTATATTGTGAGTGTATGTGTGTGTTTGTGTTCTGTATTGTGAGTGTGTGTGTGTGTGTGTTCTGTATTGTGAATGTGTGTGTGTGTGTTCTATATTGTGAGTGCATGTGTGTGTTTGTGTTCTGTATTGTGAGTGTGTGTGTGTGTGTGTGTGTGTTCTGTATTGTGAGTGTGTGTGTGTGTGTGTGTGTTCTGTATTGTGAGTGTGTGTGTGTGTGTGTTCTGTATTGTGAGTGTGTGTGTGTGTGTGTGTTCTGTATTGTGAGTGTGTGTGTGTGTGTTCTGTATTGTGAATGTGTGTTTGTGTGTGTGTTCTGTATTGTGAGTGTGTGTGTGTGTGTTCTGTATTGTGAATGTGCGTTTGTGTGTGTGTTCTGTATTGTGAGTGTGTGTGTGTGTTCTGTATTGTGAGTGTGTGTGTGTGTGTTCTGTATTGTGAGTGTGTGTGTGTGTGTTCTGTATTGTGAGCATGTTATCGTCTCACCACTTCATTTTTGAGTGTGTGTGTTTAGCATTGGGACTGATTTATTGTTTTTTTTGACAAATGTAAAAAAGCTCTGTGTTATAGTCTTACTAGCTCATTTTTGTGTAAGTGTGTGTGTGTGTGTGAGTGGGTGTGTATGTTTTGCACTGAGGATGTTTTAGAGTCTCACCCTGTAATTTTCCATTTTTTAAAAAAAAATTTTTATGCATTGTGGCTGATTTACTGATTGTATCTGACAGATTTAAAAAAATTGCTCTTTTTGGTCTATTCCATTCATTTTAAATGGTCGGTCAATTCTGACCACGAATACCAAAGGTGTCACTTTTATTCTTTTTTTTTTTTTTTTTTTTTTACTTAGACTTATCGAATCATTATTTTATTTTATTTTGTATGTTCAGATGACAAATGGACGAAAAGTCACCAAGTCTTGTACTGCTCAGATAAAACAACATTTTTTATTAAATGAGGAAAATTAATTTCGGTCAAAAGGAATGTAACAGTCATAAGAGGGTTAAGGTCCTAACCCTAACTGTTAACTACATCTAAAATCAGATGACCCCTAAATTCTCATTGGTTCATGGTTCATAGGAACCAAAAGAAAAATTTACAAATGTGATAAAATATTTATTGGTTGAAACAACGTACGTTACATTTTCCAATGTTTTGTTGTTTCAAGAATCGGTTTTGTGCTTAATAAGTGTTTACTTTTTAAATTTAGCAGAAAAGACTATAATAGACTGTTTAATGCAGGTGTAGATATTGTTTTAGTGGTTGTGATTAGGGAACCCAAAGTTTATATGAGACCTTCACCACTGGTTTAATGGCAGGTTACACTGTGACAACTTGCCCCATGTAGTGTGCCCACTATAGGAGCATGTTGTCATAAAAGGTCAACGTGTGTTCAATGAACTGTATCTTTTTTCCAGGGCAAGAACAATGAAAATGTTCAATCCTCAGTATGTCAGCGTGTAATTTCACTGGTTTGTTTACATTGAAATCTCGCATCTCTTTTGGAAGTGTCTCAGATCTCCATCACACACATCCACATCGCTCACTCACATGTTTGCTAATAGAATTTGTTCTGTTCCCATGACAAATGTACATGTGACTGCATGACACGTCAGTCTGCAGATGAAGAAACATGCTCAAACACCCCCGTAGATTTCAGCTTCCTGTTTGCCCTACTTACTGTCGGGTGAAACACAATATATACGGAATAAACCAGCGCTGCTGTGTGTTGCTGCATGACTCACGAGCAGGAAGAGGAGGATGCTGTGCTTACGGCCTCATGCCGTCTGAGTCGTGTGTTTTAACACATTTAGACTACTGAAGACATCAGTGTCAACACGTTCACCATGGCCCTGCTCCTGTTGTGTCAACGCTTCTTAAACCTCACGGATAAATAGCCCCGTTGAACCGCCAGCAAGACGGAATGGTGATTTGGCGGCCAGGTCGCAATCACTTCACATTTGTTTCAACGATTGACTCTCTGGTACACGAGAGGAACGCAGACAGGGAAGTTGTGGATATGGGGAAAGAATGGCGGATGTTGTCGCCATGACAACAGACATCACTTCACACAGGACCAGCACTTGGAACGGATGTGTGGGCTACAATGACACACACAAAGATTAGCATGAGACCGACAGAAGTCTGACACCAAACGCTCTCTCACTGTCTCATGATGTGGGCGGGATGTTTAGCAATGATAGACCTTAATATCCTCTACATCATGTCAGTTCAGTGGGTGAAGACAACATGTGGTTATTACAAGCATTTCCATGCAAAAAAATGGCCATGGTAGCCTCTACATCATCAACATGATGAATACTTTGCTGTATGTACTAGATGTTTCCTGGTCAAAGTTTCTGTGCTCTTCTGGAAGTAGAAGACCTTGAAATATGGGTTAGGTATGGGTATGCTGTGAAATCTAAAGTAAAAGTATCAATAATTTTTCTATTGTTACTGATATTTTAAAATGAGTATTTGCTGAATTGAAGCAGCTTGTGCTTGCCTAAAATTGCATACAACATTTTGTAGAAAAATCACATTGAAATCCGTGTATCAAATATGATAATATCAATAATCGTTACATTCCATTCATGCCCAACACAACTGATATTTATTTGCATTTTGTCATTATAAAGATTCGTATTGTTTTACACTACAAGCTATTATGATGCCATCTTACTTTAACCTAAGTAGAACTCACGGCTATGTTTAATAGTGAAAGTAAGAGCATTTCCACATGCACAATGAGATGAGAACATACAGGATTGGGACTAAACAGCTGTGTAGACACAAGAAAGCCACTTGTTAGTGAGGCTAATTGGAAAAAACTACTTCAATTTGCTAGGGAGCATAAAGATTGGACTGTGGAGTGATGGAGAAAGGTCATGTGGTCTGATGAGTCCAGATTTACCCTATTCCAAAGTGATGGGCGCGTCATGCATAGTGCCCACTGTACGAGCCTCTGGAGGCAGTGTTATGATCTAGGGTTGCTTCAATTGGTCAGGTCGAGGCTCTGCAACATTATGCAGCAATAAAATGAAGTCAGCTGATTATCTGAATGTACTGAATGACCAGGTTATCCCATTGTAAAAAGGTTCTATCTTCATGGGCAATGGAGGAGTCAGGAGACAGCGAACAGTCAAGGTCAGTCTTTATTTTTATGTTCACAGTTACGGCTTATAGCCAACTCAAAATCAGGGCTTTTTGTTTTGCCGGTCTTTCTCTCGGCTCGTCCCTGGTCCTCTCTCCCTGCTCTGACGCTCTGGCATGCCTTTTCAGGTCTCCCTCCACCATCACTATAATTAGAGACAGGTGTTAGAGTAATCATAACCCAGGTGACTTGCCTTGCCGCTCTCGCTCTCCCTCTCCCGCAGACCGACACATGACCACGCCCCCCATGCCACACCCATCAATGGATTTTTTCATCCCTGATGGTACGGGCATATTCCAGGACGACAATGCCAAGATTCATCGGGCTCAAATTGTGAACGAGTGGTTCAGGGAGCGTGAGGAATCATTTTCACACATGAACTGGCCCCCACAGAGTCCTGACCTTAACCTCATTGAAAGTCTTTGGGATGTGCTGGAGAAGACTTTATGGAGCGGTTCAACTGTCCCGTCATCAATACAAGATCTCAGACAAAAATGTATGCAACTCTGGACAGAAATAAATGTTGTGACGTTGCATATATATATATATTATTCATACTTTATGTGCTGAATTGTAATGTCTTACATATTTATAGAGCAAAGAGAGGAAGTTGTCATGGACAAACTCTCAAACATTTAGTATCTCTGAAAAACCCAGAGAGTCCTCTGATAATACCCCAAGATTTACCACTGTACCATGTACGGGCAACATATTCAGATATACAGTGCATCCGGAAAGTATTCACAGCGCTTCACTTTTTCCACATTTTGTTATGTTACAGCCTTATTCCAAAATTGATTAAATTCATTATTTTCCTCAATTCTACAAACAAAACCCCATAATGACAACGTGAAAGTAGTTTGTTTGAAATCTTTGCAAATTTATTAAAAGTTAAAAATGAAAAAAAAAAAAAAAAAAAAAAAAAAATCACATGTGCATAAGTATTCACAGCCTTTGCTCAGTAATTTGTTGAAGCACCTTTGGCACCAATTACAGCCTCAAGTCTTTTGGAGTATGATGCTACAAGCTTGGCACACCTATTTTTGGGCAGTTTCTCCCATTCTTCTTTGCAGGACCTCTCAAGCTCCATCAGGTTGGATGGGGAGCGTCGGTGCACAGCCATTTTCAGATCTCTCCAGAGATGTTCAATCGGGTTCAAGTCTGGGCTCTGGCTGGGCCACTCAAGGACATTCACAGAGTTGTCCCGGAGCCACTCCTTTGTTATCTTGGCTGTGTGCTTAGGGTCATTGTCCTGTTGGAAGATGAACCTTCGCCCCAGTCTGAGGTCCAGAGCGCTCTGGAGCAGGTTTTCATCAAGGATGTCTCTGTACATTGCTGCATTCATCTTTCCCTCGATCCTGACTAGTCTCCCAGTTCCTGCCGCTGAAAAACATCCCCACAGCATGATGCTGCCACCACCATGCTTCACTGTAGGGATGGTATTGGCCAGGTGATGAGCGGTGCCTGGTTTCCTCCAGACATGACGCTTGCCATTCAGGCCAAAGAGTTCAATCTTTGTTTCTCATGGTCTGAGAGTCCTTCAGGTGCCTTTTGGCAAACTCCAGGCGGGCTGTCATGTGCCTTTTACTGAGGAGTGGCTTCCGTCTGGCCACTCTACCATACAGGCCTGATTGGTGGAGTGCTGCAGAGATGGTTGTTCTTCTGGAAGGTTCTCCTCTCTCCACAGAGAAATGCTGGAGCTCTGTCAGAGTGACCATCGGGTTCTTGGTCACCTCCCTGACTAAGACCCTTCTCCCCCGATTGCTCAGTTTGGCCAGGCGGCCAGCTCTAGGAAGAGTCCTGGTGGTTCCAAACTTCTTCCATTTATGGATGATGGAGGCCACTGTGCTCATTGGGACCTTCAATGCTGCAGAAATGTTTCTGTACCCTTCCTCAGATCTGTGCCTCGATACAATCCTGTCTCGGAGGTCTACAGACAATTCCTTGGACTTCATGGTTTGGTTTGTGCTCTGACATGCACTGTTAACTGTGGGACCTTATATAGACAGGTGTGTGTCTTTCCAAATCATGTCCAATCAACTGAATTTACCACAGGTGGACTCCAATCAAGTTGTAGAAACATCTCAAGGATGATCAGTGGAAACAGGATGCACCTGAGCTCAATTTTGAGTGTCATGGCAAAGGCTGTGAATACTTATGTACATGTGATTTTTTTCGTTTTTTATTTTTAATAAATTTGCAAAGATTTCAAACAAACTTCTTTCACTTTGTCATTATGGGGTATTGTTTGTAGAATTTTGAGGAAAATAATGAATTTAATCCATTTTGGAATAAGGCTGTAACATAACAAAATGTGGAAAAAGTGAAGCGCTGTGAATACTTTCCGGATGCACTGTATATTAAATTTCTGAGTTCAAAGTCATTTTGAAAAAAAAAAAAAAAGTGTCTGGGGCTTAAAAAAATGTCATAGTGGTGTTGCTGTCCGGAGACAGGAAAGAAAGAAAAAAAGAAGGAAAAAAAAATCTGAAATGCTTGAAAATAATAGTTCATTAAAACATAAGCAGGGATCAGTTTTGCTTTAAAATATTATTAATATTGAAAAAAAAATAATAATTAAGTCAGGTGGTGTGACCAACATGTAGATTGCCATTTGTTGAAAAAAAAAAAAAAAAAAATCTTTAAATATTTTGTAATTTTTCTAAAAAGGTACATTCTGTTCATGTCAAATGGAGTAACCTCTATATTTGACCCCAAAATTCATGATATTTGTAAAATAGTATTCTTAAAAGATTTCTCATTGATTTTTATCATCTCGGGCAACCTTATTTGTCAATGACCCTTTTGTCAAATCTCGAGTGCTCAATCTTTAGCGTGCTGCAGTGAACGTGTTGTCAGGGTCGCATATTCACAGCCTGCATGCAAAAAAGAAACTGATCCATCAATAAAAACGTGAGGTATCATTCTGTTTTTAAGCATTTTTCTGAGACTCCGAGGAACACCGTAGTCTGATACGTTCCTCTAATAGATGATTCAGATTAGTGCTCGATGGATATTCACTATTATGCTAATAAAATCAAAGCCATTTTTAATTACATAGCAGGAAATAAGGAAATGCATATTCTGTGGTGATGTGGCAAAAAGGGTGTTGTTGCACAGTGATTTGTCTTGTGATGTTTATTTATAATAACATAAATATATCATTTTATCAAACAGGATATTGCCTCAATATTGTAGTAGTAATAACTATCATTCTTTCCCTCAGATTTGTTTCAAAGCAGATCAGTATATCAAAGTATATCATTTGCATCTGATCATTTCAATTTAGTAAACAAAAGTGATCCCAAAGCAGCCTCCAGTAAACATAACCTGTGCCAGCTTCAGATTACCAGTCCTGTGTTATTCCAGCAAGTCATTTGCTTGTGCCAGTGGACATGCATCAAACAGGCACTGCAGTTTCTCTCTTACTCTCATTACAGTAGGAAACGCAAGGATCCTGATCCAAGAGAATTGATAAAGAGCTCTGGAGAAGCAACAAAGAGCGCTTTAGTTGCACTGGTGAAATGCATTTGCATAGCTTAGAAGGGCCGCATCTGAAGCTCGCTGTGAAAAGATCCCCGAGACTTCACTAGCATCCAGCGCAGCGAATAAAGTGGAATAGCAAAGAGCAAAGTCTTGTTTTTATCATGCTGCTTTTAAGAACTGAGGAATGACATGAAACAATATTATGCAAGGTGCATGTCGCATGGTTCTCGCGCTTTCTGGGAGTACGGTTCTCCTATCTTCATTGTGCATCCAAGATGAAAAAACCTTCAACCTCTACAAAGAGATAAATGTGATCAATCAAGCCAAAAATGAAAATTCTGTCATTATTTGCTCATCATGTCGTTTTAAACCATTACGGCCTTTTTTTGTTACATAGGAAACAAATTCATATTTATAAGAATCTTCATGCAGCTCTTTTCCAAACAATATTTCATGATGAAATTAATTCTGTAAAGCTCCAAAAAGGACCACAAAATACTATAAAAGTACTGTAAAAGTAGTTAATACATCTCACGTGCTATATCCCATGTCTTCAGAAACCACATGATAGCTTTGTGTGACAAACAGACCCAAATTTAAGCTCCAAAATTTAATTTGCGATCACATCCAGTTTAAAAACAAATGCCTTAAAAAAGCCTCTGGAGAGAGATATTTGAAAGCAATGGCAGAGGAGAAGGTTTTCAGTGAATCACAACTTAAATTTGTGTCTATTCCTCACATGAAGCTAATGACTTCATATAGATTACTTTTAAGAAGTTTTATGGTGTTTTTGGGTCCTTTTTGGAGCGTGACCATCGTGGTCACTATGAAGTACTGTTGTATGAAAAAGAGTTCATCTTTAAAATCTTTTATTTTGTGTTTACAGAAAACACAACAGGCTTGAAACGACATGAAGGTGAGTAAAAAATGACAGAATTTTCATATTTAGGTGAAATTAATGTCCACTGGTCAAACTGATTCGCACATATCCATATTTACCCCAAACATTTTTTTTTTTAACTGAATAATTTTTCTTAAGCATCCTTAACCCTCCTATGGTATTCTGTCATTTTTTACCTAAATAATTTGTCCTTGTTTATTAAAAATGGTTTCCTTTATCTGGGCAGTACAAGACTTAGTGACTTTTCCTAAATTTGCCATCAGAAAAAAAAAAAAAAAAAAA
Organism: Myxocyprinus asiaticus; assembly: GCF_019703515.2. Taxonomy (NCBI): domain Eukaryota; kingdom Metazoa; phylum Chordata; class Actinopteri; order Cypriniformes; family Catostomidae; genus Myxocyprinus; species Myxocyprinus asiaticus. The sequence continues at coordinate 47,246,435 of NC_059362.1, read as the reverse complement.
ATATTTAAATAAATATATGTATATATATATATATATATATATATATATATATATATATATATATATTGGGCTTGATTCGATAAGTCTATATGGTCATATAAAAAAAAAAAAAAAAACGACACCTTTGGTATTTGTGGTCAAAATTGACCGACCATTGAAAATGAATGGGAAAGACCAAAAATCAGAGCATTTTTTTTTTTATCTGTCAAATACAATAAATAAATCAGCCACAACGCAGAAAAAAAAAAAAAAACCTAGAAAAATTACAGGATGAAACTCTAAAACATCTTCAGTGCAAAACATACACACCCACTCACACACAAACACACTTACACACACACACACAAACACACTTACACACACACACAAACACACTTACACACACACTCACACACAAACACACTTACACACAAACACACACACACACACACACAAACACACTTACACACACACACACACACAAACACACTTACACACACACACCCACAAACACAAACATACTTACACACAAACACACTTACACACACACAAACACACTTACACACACACACAAACACACTTACACACACACACAAACACACTTACACACAAACACACACACTCACACACAAACACACTTACACACCAACACACACACACACACACACAAACACACACACAAACACACTCACACACAAACACACTTACACACACACACACACACACTTACACACAAACACACACACACAAACACACTTACACACACACACACAAACACACTTACACACACAAACTTACACACACACACACACACAAACACACACACACACACACACACAAACACACTTGCACACACACACACACACACTTACACACAAACACACACACACACAAACACACAAACACACTTACACACACACACACACACAAACACACTTACACACACACACACACACAAACACACTTACACACACACACACAAACACACTCACACACAAACACACTTACACACACACACACACACACACACCAACACACTTACACACACACACACTTACACACACGCACACACAAACACACTTACACACACACACACAAACACACTTACACACACACACACACAAACACACTTACACACACACACACAAACACACTTACACACAAACACACACACACACACACAAACACACTTACACACACACAAACACACTTACACACACACACACAAACACACTCACACACAAACACACTTACACACACACACACAAACACACTTACACACACACACACACAAACACACTTACACACACACACACAAACACACTCACACACACACACACAAACACACTTACACACACACACACAAACACACTTACACACACACACACAAACACACTTACACACACACACACAAACACACTTACACACACACACACAAACACACTCACACACAAACACACTTACACACACACACACACGCACACACAAACACACACACACACAAACACACTCACACACAAACACACTTACACACACACACACAAACACACTTACACACACACACACACACTTACACACACGCACACACAAACACACTTACACACACATACACACACAAACACACTTACACACACACACACACACACTTACACACACACACACACACACACAAACACACTTACACACAAACACACTTACACACTCACACACACACAAACACACACACACAAACACACTTACACACAAACACACTTACACACAAACACACACACAAACACACTTACACACAAACACACACACACACAAACGCACTTACACACACACACAAACACACTTACACACACAAACACACAAACACACTTACACACACAAACACACAAACACACTTACACACACAAAAATGAACTGGTGAGACTATAACACAGATCTTTGTTTTTAACATTTAATAAATAAATTCATTTTCTTGACATTATGATGCATTTACTTTGAGTTATTACATTTGTTTGTTTGAAATACATTATTGGTATAAAAATGTTTATTCTGTGTCTTCTCTTTGTAACACCATGGTCAGGTTTGACTGCAAACATAATGACATTAACTGTAAAAACTGACACTTCAAATCAATTTAAAATGCTAAACTTTGACAAATAATAGTTTGATAATGTTTAAATATATATCAAATACATATCTTGTGATAAAATATAAAATTAGTTTACAATAAGTCATCAGACTACACAGTATGTGTCTACAGACATCTACTGGCTGTTACTGGCATGACATGATGTTCAAGTCATGTTATTTATATTTTGTTCACCAGATGATCAGCAATCTGCCCCCAATTTATGACACACTCTCATATTTTCTTCATGTTCCAACTTATAGAAGTGTAGGTTCTGAATTTAGTTTTTCTTTTCAAAAATTAGCTTATTTGTATATGCAAATAAATGGTAAAATTTAGAAATGTACATGAAATTAAGATCAACATAGCATAAAATCCCCAAATAAATGCATAATTTTATTGTTCTTACTCAGGGAAGAAGAAATGGTATCATTATCATCATCCAAAAAAAAAAAAAAAAAACACCTGATCCTTTCTGTCAAAAATGGCCTCAAATACCAAAGTGAGGTGCCCTTTTTCAAAACGATATGAGGGTTAAAAGAGAAAAAATTACTTTTATTTTTAGAGAAACCCAAAGTTTAGTTGGATTTATGCTTAAAACAATAAAAAAATATTTGCCAATGGGATAACAAAAATAAACTTGTTTTCCCTTTGAATTGAGCTTTTATTGTTAACCCATTGGCAATTATTATTATTATTATTATTATTAGCAAAAACGTTACAAAATGTTGCTAGATTTCTCTAAAAACAAGACTGATTATCTAATGTCATTTTGCTTCTCAAGTAAATTAATTTAGCTTTGAGAATGATTTAGATATTTTTACTGAAAAAGCAAGACACAAATGATTTTTTTGCAGTGTACTACCTTATACTCATGTCAGAATGAATGTGTTTACAAGACGAGTGCACATGAATATGTTTACATGATTTATGAGACAACAGGCTGACACTACAAAACTAAATTCCCCATAATTCTCGGTGGCAGCATAAAAATGACATAATACACAGATAAAGCATCAATAAAACACATCTGTGCGAGCACTAAAAAGCTTCCTGTATTTGTCAGCAGGTGAAAGAGAGAGAACTATGTACAGTTATTGCCCAACCCGTCTGTTTTATTATGATCAAAATCACTTGAACGAGCAACACAAACTCGTCAGTAAAGGAAGTTTAGTTGGACAGAAATAAACACACCAACAAGTGTTCTGAATCTGCAATGATGAAATTGAGGTCAAACTAATGTTGTCATAAACTAACAGATACTGACAACTCGCCTGTGTCATAAAATCACAGTATGCTACCAAAAAGGGTAGAAAAGTTGAAGAAAAAGAAAATACTTTCTTAATCAGTATTTTTGTGTTTTACAGTAAACATTTCTCAACAACCTCAAAACAAGATGAATTTACAAACTACAAATCTTGTTCTAAGCAGAAATCTCACTCCATTTAAGTTAAATGTATGTCGTTGTTTTTTTGTTGTTGTTTTTTTAATTGCCAATTGGATAAGAAAAATAACCTTAATAACATTTCAATTCCATTCTCTATAAAACAAGTCTTAAAACATCTTAAACTCTATGGACACGCCAGCGGGTCCAAAGGGGGGCGCTGTATCATGAAAAATGTTTATGCTTAAAAAGTCCCCGTATAAATTAGTTAGGCATATGATGTATCATTTGAAAGCTTAGAATCTGAACTTTTTAGAGATAACCATCATTTCTGCATTTATGTTACTTAAAATAACAAAATAATGCCACAAATTATTCGCGTTAAAAATTAGCGCCCCCTAGAGGTAATGTGGTAGATAAACCTATATATCAATAAAAGTCCTTCACATAGAACATGAATGGACAAGTCATATATCAAATGAAAGCTCTCACTCTCAGGAATGTGACTGTATAGTTTATTTATGTGCACTAATACCACAGTTCAAAAGATTTTCAAAAGAATCACAAAGTGAAATATGATTTCTGTAAGTCATCAAATACAAATGTCTCTTTTATGCTCCAATAACTGCTGCTGTAAGCCCCAAATAGCCAAAAACTTTATATCTGCTTTTACCTTAGGAAGTTCTCTAAACAATGAGCCATTGTTTACTTGTCTGTGAGCTTGCTTATGTGAATTATCCAGTGTTATATCTTAGATGTCCAGAACAAAATATGCCTCCCAGAAGGAAAAGCATGCAAAACAAATCATCAGACAAATATGTTTTCGACTATTGATGATAAAATGACACATTTATATCATCGCAAAGGGGAGGATCTCAGCTTTCTAATGACACCTAGATTGAGCTTGTAGTCCACTCAGAGGCCGAGATATTCAATGAAACAATGAGGGTGGTGCTTGAACTGAAAATTAGACTGAATGTCTATGGACGAGCACATCTGTGAGGGCTAAAATGCGTTAGAGCGCCACCTACATTTCAGATCTGTATATTGTGATGGAATGTGATAGAGGAAAACAAATGTTTTTTTTTCGAGTGCTTGCTGCCACCTAGTGGAATAAAATGAGACTTTTTAAAGTGAGAAAGAGTGAACAGAACCAGAATTACATGCTTACAAATTTAGGACAACAAAATGTTTCTGTTAATAAAAATTATGGCACAAATGCTGTTGATTGAACCTAGAATATTCCTTAAATATCTTATCCTATTACGTATCTTGTAAAGATTTTTATATATAAGATTTTTCAAATATATTTGAAATATATTTTTGCTGTGTGGAGCTCAAGCTAACATGAAATGCAGTACAATCTCTATAATTATTACTTATGAGAAACCACACTGCAGATATGAGCTCTGCTCCATCTTTGAGCATTTTTATCTCATTGGCATTCAACAGCAGCATCATATACTGACAGATCCATTCCACCAATCACACTGAAGTCATTGATTTTCAAATGCATTCTTTTGGTTGAGTAAAACGCAGCTCCGCTGAAACTCTATTATCCTGTTACCCCCTCAGAGACAAACACACGCTCTCCTGAACGCCCCTCGAATGTGAACTGACTTCAAACACACATCTAGTTGATATTACCTCCATCATCTCTGAGCGTGAGCCACCAGTCAAACGCCCCTCAGTCACAGCAACCCATAAACAATGCTTAGATATTCTCCCTAATGACATTTGCACATCATGACTCATGCAATCATGATCAGCTCTGGTTAATCCACACTAAAAGAATGCCACTAGTTGCATTTAGCATGCGATGTGAATTCAGGGGAGGGAAGACAGTGAGCAAGTGCTACTACACATGCATGGGGATTTTACAATGGTTGCATTCACATTTACTGACAATTTTTTTAAGCTCAATCGACAGCATTTGTGTAACTGCCTCACTGTAACCTTCATTTTTTGCTTTTTTTGAAGAAAAGGAGGGACAAGTCGAAATACATTTTTGTGGTAATCAACATTATGCCACAAATGCTGTTAATTGACCTTAACTTGTATTCAACCAGGAATATTCCTTAAATGCCATCTCCTATTACATATTTTGTACAGATTTTTATATATAATAATAATAATAATAATAATAATAATATATATATATATATATTAATATTATATATATATAAAATGCAGTAAAAATTAAATAAAAACAGACATTTCCATTTTTTGAATTAAAACTATTACATTTTTTATTTTATTTTATTTTAATTTTTTTTACTTAACATTTTGAATAAATTGCATTAAATTATAATCAAAGTAATGATAATAACTGAAAACCTCAATGGGAGATCTGTACAGGCTAGAATGAAGACTAACCCCAAACCCTAACCCTATTCCTTTAAAAACATAAATAAATAAATTCATTTTAATTAGAAAGATGCAACAAGTTAAATAAAAATAAAGATTATTATTTTTTTTTTTTTGCATTTTTAGAATTGAAATAATGCTATTTATTTTTAAATAGCTTTACAATTTAAATGAACTGTTGCATTTGCAATGGGATTAAAAAATATTCCTGACTATTTGTATTGATTCCTTTACTTTAGAAACCTGTGGATTGGGTCTTTGGAAGTTTGAATTGTATTATGCACTTCAAATAGTTTGTGTATAATGAATACAGACTAACCCAAACCCAAACCCTATTGCTACAAAAAATAAATAAATAAATAAATAAATAAATCTTTAAAAAAAATGCAACAATTTCCATTTTGCATTTTTAGAATGATCTTTTTTTTATTTTATTTTTAGCAAGGATAAATTTGGAATTAATTGCTTTAAATTATTATCGAAATAATGAGAATATGTGATCGTTTTTGCCTCGAATAAAATGTCACATGCATTTGTAATGGCATTTAGACGTCTAATATTCCTGACTATTTAGCCTATATAAATTCCTTCGCATTGAACGCCTGTGGAATGATGTGTGAAATGGCACCTGTTCACATGAACACATGGAATATGAATGTGTTTGAGTTGTCAGACAGTCTGTGATCACTTACCATACACTCCCTGACACGCGATGCCCTCCAACAGGAGCACCAGAATGCCTAAAACGCGAATAATCCCATCCATTCTTACGTGCCTTTCAACATATCCAGATTAAAACGCCGGAGTCACTTCCAAATATGTGGAAAACAGATGCGCACAGATCTCACCAGACCGTATTAAAAAGTGCAATGTGATGAGCATTTAAGCATCCTTTGACGGACAGAAGAATGAACAGGTTCCCACATGCGATCTGGTTCGTTCACTGATTCGGTAGAAGAGTCGAACACATTTACTCGCACAAATTACGCATAATGAATGTTAATCGCGCGATCCACGAACATTCCAGCTGTCAGCGCTTCAGACGCGCTTTAAATTAGTGATTGCACGGATCCGTGTTCCTCTCTAACCGGTTCTGTTCACGGATGGTCGTGCGCCCGCAGCATCAGGACCAGCGGCTTACCGAACTGCGCGGGCACGAGGAACGCGCATGCATCTCTCTCTCTCTCTCTCTCTCTCTCTCTCTCTCTCTCTCTCTCTCTCTCTCTCTCTCTCTCTCGCTCTCTCTCTCTCTATATATATATATAGTAAAAGCTGTTCAGTGAAAATTCTGTCATCATTTACTCACCCTCATGCAATCCCAGATGCTTATGACTTTCTTTCTTCTGCTGAACACAAATTCAGATTTTTAGAAGAATATTTCAGTTCTGTATGTCCATACAATGCAAGTGAATCGTGACCAGAACTTTGAAGCTCTAAAAATCACATAAATGCAGCATAAAACAATCCATACAACTCCAGTGCTTTAATCCATGTCTTCTGAAGCGACATGATAGGTGTGAGTGAGAACAGATAAATATTTAAGTCCTTTTTTACTATAACCTTGTACGACCCTGCGTCCACATGTGTGGACGTTGTATTTAGGCTTCACTACATGCAACGCATTATTTAAGTAAATAAAAACCCACTGAATACTGTTCACAAGACTCTAGACTTCTACCACACCGAGTCACGTGACACAACAACATGACGTTGATTTCCGTGAAGCGCTCCTACAGATGCAGCGCCAACAAAAGTGCCTCTGGTAAGAAATCTCTTTAGGTTAATTTCTGATGTAATGTCTGTAACATCTCAAAAACATGAATAATCAACACTCCTGGAAACTTAATAAACTGTTGCTTGTTTATTAGGTGCTACTAGTTACAAATGAAAAAGGGAAATAGAAAATGCACACAGCAGTCACGCTCGGGTCTCAGGAGGATAAATCTTCACTTTCACTTCTTCATTTGTTTTTGGTGATTCGCATTTGCTGTGCATTTCGCCACCTACTGAGCAGGGAGGAGAATTAACATTAAAAAAGTACTTCAATATTGATGTGTTTCTCACTCACACCTATCATATCTCTTCTGAAGACATGGATTTAACCACTGGAGTCTTATGGATTACATTTATGCTGCCTTTATGTGATTCTGAAGCTTCAAAGTTCTGGTCACCATTCACTTGCATTGTATGGACCTACAGAGCTGAAATATAAACATTTGGGATGGCATGAGTGTGATTAAATGAAGTGAACTATCTCTTTAAGACAAGAGTCAACAATATAATGAAGGTAGATCTTAAAGGCACTTTCAAGCTCCAAAAAGGACACAAAGGCATCATAAAAGTAATCCATACAACTCCAGTGGTGTAATCCATGTCTTCTGAAGCAATATGATCAGTTTTGGGTGAGAAACAGACCAAAATGTAACTCCTTGTTCACTCTAAATCTTCACATCAGCAGTCTTCTTGATGCGATCATAATTTAAAACTCGATTACACTTCCTTGTGATTCATGCACAGATCACTGTACACATTTCAGAAGACATGGAATAAACCACTGGAGTCCCTTTATGATGCCCTTATGTCCTTTTTGGAGCCCAAAAAGTGTTTGACCCCTTTGACTTGAATTATATGGATATAAACATCTCATAACTCCAAAATATAAGATATTCATCAAAGTATCTTCGTTTGTGTTCAGCAGAAGAAAGAAAGTCATATGCATACTGATCAGGGGCGGGGCCAGAAGGGTGGCACGGGGTGGCAGCTGCCTCTCTAAAAATGAGCTTTGCCACCCCAGCTTTGTGTTCACTTTAGACATGTGTTTATATTAACCCTCCTATGGTATTCTGACATTTTTTACCTAAATACATTTTCCTCATTTAATAAAAATGGTTTCCTTTATCTGAGCAGTACAAGACTTGGTGACTTTTCCTCCAGTTACCATCTGAATATACAAAAAAATTGGGCTTGACTCGATAAGTCTAAGTGGTCGTAAAAAAAGGGGACACCTTTGGTATTCGTGGTCAAAATTGACCGACCATTGAAAATGAATGGGAAAGACCAAAAAAACAGAGCATTTTTTTTTTTTTATCTGTTAAATACAATAAATAAATCAGCCACAACACAGAAAAATAAAACCCTAGAAAAATTACAGGGTGAGACTCTAAAACATCCTCAGTGCAAAACATACACACCCACTCACACACAAACACACTTACACAAACACACACACACACACACACACACACACACACACACACACACACACACTCATATTTTATTCATGTTCCAACTTATAGAAGTGTAAATTAATGGTAAAATTTCGAAATGTACATGTAAATAAGATCAAAATAGCATAAAATCCCCAAAGAAATGCATAATTGTATGGTTCTTACTTAAGGTAAGAAATCGTATAATTTTCATCATCAAAAAAATGATCTGACCCTTCCAGTCAAATATGACCATGAATACCAAAGGGAGGTGCCATTTTTCAATACCACTGGAGGGTTAATGGTGCGCTCACGTCATGTCAGAATTCCGACTTTAAAAAAAGGGTTCTTTTTTTTCTTTTCATATTTGCAAGTTGTAAACTCTGAATTAAATGAAAACTCCCACTTGACAGCCGTGACGTCATGTAAAAAGAATCAATATGGCAGCGTCTCAACAGTTAAAGGTATACTATATTTCTGTTTAATATGCCATTTTATTATGCCAGTGTTATCTTAAGCGCTTTTTTTTTTTGTTCTTAAACACTTTTCATGAACCTAGAGGTAAATTAATGTTCTGATAATTATTTAGCTGTCATCAACAACTAAACCATTTTGTGCGTAATAAGTATTGCCACAGAAACACACAACTTCCTGAGGACGTGAACAGCTCTGAGTAGAATCTCCAAGTTGCCATCTTGCAACTACAGTAATTTTGGACACAACGTGAACGCAGCATAATATCTAACTAAGACAGGTTTTTCACAGAATTTCGAAGATTATTTGACCATTTAGGCACATATCCGGTGCACACACATAAGCCTCCTGTCAATCAATCAAACAGCACATGGATGCCGAAATGAGAAAAATAAAAGCAATCTTGAAGATTCTTGTTTTCTGTGTAGTTTCTCTCTCTACACTCTTTACTTTTTGGCCTGTAAACGAGATCAACCAGTGGTTGTCTCATGATCAATGTAATGAGCCTCACTGGCATGGAGTAAAATATCGATCTTGAGATTTAAGTATCGATATCAGGATCGTTTTTTTAAAAAGTAGATTGCAATTATTTGGAATATCTTTATTTATGTTTACCCAGTCCTGCTATAAATACACACAGTCATCAAAGCAATAAGTCTCGAGAGGCCATGCACTACAGTGATTTTTTTTAGATATATAATTCTTATTTAAGGCAGCACAGTGGCACAGTGGTTAGACCTGTCACCTCACAGCAAGAAGGTCCCAGGTTTGAGTCCCAGCTCAACTGGGCCTTTCTGTGTTAGCATGTTGCCCCCAAAAACATGCAGGTTAAGTGAATTAGAGACTCTAAAATTGCCCTGTAGGTGTGAGTGAGAGTCCTCCAGCCACTGGGGGTTGTGTCAGGAAGGGCATCTGGTGTAAAACCTGTGCCAAGTCAAATGGTCTGCTGTGGTGACCCCAATCAGGAACAGCCAAAAGAAGAAGTAAATAAATAATTATTTAACCCCTTAAGCTCAGATGGGCCTGCCAGCGAGAAAAATTACATAACCACAGTCTTGACCAACACAAAATAGGTATCGTTTGAAAGTTTAGAAGCTCATCAAATTAAAAAAAAAAACTGTTAGAGGGCATTAATTTTTAGAGAAAAATCAAGCACTTCTGCTGGAAAAACATATACTTTGAAAAAATAAACTCAAGCATGTAAAGAAACGTCTCTAAATAAGTATAGACTACGGTTTAAAAGGGGGGAAAAAAACGTTTTACTAATTTGTTATATTTCAAGGTTAATTTCACTCATTTAATTATCAGTTAATTTTTTCATGACTTATTTAATTTCACTTCTATCAAAATGTTGTCATGTCAGTTTGGCCCACTGTGACTAAACACTTTTTTTCTCAATCACATATTTCCAAAGATTTTGGCTTTCTAGTTAACATTCAAAACATATAATGCAACAACACAGAGGAGGAGATGACAGCATTTCTCCGGATTTGGAATGAAGAGCTTATTAAACAAAACTATTATTAAGTCCTTCATGCCACTTGAATAAAACGACAAAAATAATCATTTCGCACAGTGTTTAGTCGGAGATATGATTTCACACTGTAAAAGTGGATAGTGTTCTGTATAAGGATTAGAGTATTATTAATACAGTTTTATTTAACGTTAGGGTTATTTAACATAATGCGAAGCGAGAGAAGCGAAGTGCATGTCGATGGTACGAGGATCCGACACTGACTCAACATCTGCATGACTGATGGCGTGATGCAATTAATGCTCAGAAAAACTATAACAAACACCAAGATGTATGTATTTGTATCTATATCAGATGTTAAAAAAACAAAACAAATCAGGAACTCTTGGCGGGCCATTTTTTGCCTGCTTATTTAGAATTTCGGTGGCATTTTTGCCCCAAGACCCAGTTAGTTTCTGACCTTGGCTTTAATAGAAGCATGTACCATATTCAGGAACTAGATTGTTGTGCTCTATATGCTTCACTTCCTGTTTGCTGTTCTCACCGTCAGATTATTTTTATGCCTAATCGGTGAACGGATTGATATCTCAAAGATGTCTGAGTAACATCTGACACAAGTTTAGGGAAGATTTCTAGGATGAATTAAAAATAAAAGTATGTTTTCAGCCAAATTCAAAATGGCGAACAGGTCATATAGCTGATTATGGAATAATTGGTATGCGTTGTACTCTGTTGAATTCATTGATGCGTTACATGCAAGCAGTTGAGTACATCACAAAAACAAGTTTTGGTGATCATTTGGTTTACAAGCTAAACGAATGTGAAAATCTGAACTGTTTGTGATACTAAATTTACATTCATGCATTTGGCAGATGCTTTTATCCAAAGTGACTTACAGTGAACTTATTACAGGAACAACCCCCCCAGAGCAACCTGGAGTTAAGTGGGACACAATGGTGGTGACTGTGGGGATCAAACCAGCAACCTTCTGCTTACCAGTTCTGTGCTTTAGCCCACTACGCCACCACCACTCCTGTTACTGATCCCAACTTTGGTAAGATGACTTTTCATACCCTGCCCAATATCTGTGCCAAATTTCATAACTTTCTACCATATACTCCTATGGGTTTCCATAAACTTCACTGGCCGAGGAAGAATAAGAATTAAATGAAAAGGCCTACAGTCCAGTGAATCACTGGTGTGGCAGATTTGTAAAAACTCTGATGCATTATCTGCAAGTAATCTTCTTTGAGAGTGCTATACAGATGCTTGTTTTAAATGTGATAAACAAGTGGTAATGAAATACTGTCTCAAAGGGTTTTAGGATCAAGTTCTTGTTTTGTCATCAACGTGTGCAAGTAAAATATGTTTTAATGTGAATCTATGCTCAAGAGTATGCTACAGATGAACACAATCATTTGCTGCTCAATCTGCAATACTTACTATTCATGAAAAATAAATATTTCTGTACAAAGTGTGGTGAAAATAAAAGCTGTGTGGGGGCATATTTAGCAAACACGACTGCAGACTTTGACTCGATTCGTTTTCCAGGAACGTTATGTTGAATCATACTTCATTGCGTTGTTTTGTTTTTTCTTCTAGACTCATGCGTCATTTGAAAGATCTTATTTTTTCTATTGCTCATTCATGCATAATCATACACGACAGAGGATAATGATTACAATGCAAATGAATCTGGTTGATTTATACATTTCTCTGAAAAAGACGTTGATTAAATATGACAAATCACACATTCATATGGTGATGAGTTTGACTGGGACAAAACTATACTGACCTATAATGTAGGCATTAGTCACTGTATTTTTATTACTGCCTGGAGAGAGAAAAACTACTATAATGCAACAACACAATATCCATAAGTACAAGTAAATACATGGAAAAAATAAGACTATATCATACACTCTGTTCAAGAACCTAGTGAGCTGCCTATATAGACAGCAAAAAAGTGTTTTCTCCATTTTTGTTTTATTCACAGGTCTTGTTCTAAACTTTATAGCAGTATATACCAACTCCTTAAAGAGTTCACTTCACAGTTCTGTGATCCCGGTCTGCTTTCATTTTTACTGTGTTTCTCTTGGGTGCCTTTAGCTTGATTAAAATCTATCACCTCATTCAGCGACTTCATAGACCGATGATGGGACAGAGCTCCCTAAGCACCGACTTTTGTTTTACTGTCAAATTATCAGCTAAAAGCTGCACCCCCTAAACATGATATATGTAGTGCTGGACCTGTTTTCATCTGTATGTCATTAGAATATTCCTAGTGAAGCCGTAGGAGTGTGTTTCAGATGCGCTTAAGCTCAGCTCGTTCTGTTTAGGGAGAGAAAATGTCTTGGTGAGTATACTTGAGTGAAAGACAGAAGATCTGTTCTAAAACCTAGTAACCTGCCTATCTAGACTGTATTTTAAGGCATCAAAAGCACGCTCCTAATGCAAAGGCTGTTCCAAAAGGCATTTATTCTGGTCTCTAGATTTAGGTTTGAATCTCTTGTCATCCGGCAAGCAAAAATGTTATTTCCGAATACTTTAGAAAAAGATGACATTAAGAAACTGAAAACTGAGGTTTCAAACTTAGACCATGTCCACACTAATACCTTGTCGTTTGAAAACACATTAATTTTGCTACTCCTCTTACACCTCTTAATTAGACTAGACTGAACTGCTGCCAATTAAGAATGTTCCAAATCAGGGCGTGCTGAGTGACTCTAGTCAGGATTCCTAAGCAACCAAATTGGCCCGGTTGCTAGGGAGGGTAGTGTCACATGGAGTAGCCTCCTTGGGGTCGCTATAATGTGGTTCTCGCTCTCAATGGGGCGTGTGGTGAGTTGTGCGTGGATGCCGCGGAGACGTAGTGCGTGTGGAGGCGGTAATGCGCTCAACAAGCCACGTGATAAAATGCGCAGATTGACGGTCTCAGATGCGGAGACAACTGAGATTCGTTCTCCGCCACCTGGATTGAGGCGTCACTACGCCACCATGAGGACTTAAAGCGCATTGGGAATTGGGCATTCGAAATTGGGGAGAAAATGGCAAAAAAAAAAAAAAAAAAAAGAAAACAAAAAAGAATGTCCCAAATCAGGCCACGTCCACACTAATCCATTTAAGTTTGAAAGAGTATGAGGTACTGGAGAGCATTTCCAAAAATCTCTACCCCCACGTACACAATTCATTGATTTTGCTACATTTGCTACCTCATCCATACTAGAATGATGTTTTCCTCCACCGAAAATGGACCGTTTTGAAAATGCTCTCCATTTACGCATTCTTTAGAAAACGATGATGTTAGGAAACTCGAGTTTTCAAACGTGGTCTTAATTTGACTAGACTGAGTTGCTGCTTATGTAGTGTGTTCCCAATCAGGCCACGCCCCCACTAATCCATTTAAGTTTTAAATCTAGAAGTATGCGGTAATGGTGAGTGATTTCGAAAATCTCCTGCCATGTCTAAAATGCATTGATTTTTCGGCATTTTCTACCTCAGTCACACTAGAATGGTGTTTGCCTCCACCGAAAATGGAGTATTTTGAAAACGCTCTCCATTTCCGCATACTTAATTTTTTATTTATTTATTTTGAATCCCCTTTTTTCCCAATTTGGAATGCCCAATTCCCACTACTTAGTAGGTCCTCGTGGTGGCGTAGTGCTTCAATCCGGGTGGTGGAGGACAAGTCTCAGTTGCCTCCACTTCTGAGACTGTCAATCCGCGCATCTTATCACGTGACTCGTTGTGCATGACACCGCGGAGACTCACAGCATGTGGAGGTTCATGCTACTCTCCACGAGCCACACACAACTTACCACATGCCCCATTGAGAGTGAGAACCACTAATCACGACCATGAGGAGGTTACCCCATGTGACTCTACCCTCCCTAGCAACCGGGCCAATTTGGTTGCTTAGGAGACCTGGCTGGAGTCACTCAGCATGCCCTGGATTCAAACTCGCGACTCCAGGGGTGATAGTCAGCGTCAATACTCACTGAGCTACCCAGGCCCCTCCATTTCTGCATACTTTAGAAAACAATGATGTTATGAAACTTGAGTTTTCATACGTGGTCTTAATTAGACTAGATTGAATCGCTGCCTATTAGAATGTTCCAAATCAGGCCACGCCCACACTAATCCATTTACATTTGAAAACCAAAAGTATGCAGTAACGGAGAACATTTTCAAAAGTCTCCCGCCACATACACGATGCATTGATTTAGCTGCGTTTACACCAGACAGAGTCTTTATGCCTTTTTCTTTAAATGAAACCCAAAAAGATGATTCCCGTTATTTCTCTCTGAAGAACATTTTAACCCATTTTAAAAGCTTCCCAAAACTCTTTCCCTGTTTTGTAGCATTAATTGTGTTTGGCTGGTGGGCATAGTACAGATTTCATTGCAAATGATTTCTAATTGTTGGAAAATGCAAAATATTTAACCTTCTTAAACCCTTTCCTTTTATTTCATCTATTGAAACTATTTATATTTCTTTCTCAAACATTCTTTCATGCCCCTAAACCATTTCAGTGATGTCAATTTAAATCTGTGCCCACAGGATCCTGACCTTAAAGTCAACATGAAACGGAGTTCATAACCCATTTTACTTTGATATTAAATTCAACATTCAATGAAAAATTAATGTAGGGAGAACAAGATTTTAGAAATGCTCCATTGCCTACAGCAGAAGCCAATGACTAAATCGCTATTTGACTATAGATTTACATGATCCAATAGCCTACGTGGAATCCATTAATCTTGTCATCGTGTAAATAATCGAGTTATAATGAATAAAGTTGAAGTGTCTGAGTTTGACAGAGCATATAAAGTCTGCTATATTCTTTCATAGAAGAGATTAAAATGCATAACAGGATTGAGCCAATAAACATTTACACCTTTGAAGCTGAATCCACTGACATTCCCTTTATTGTGACTTAAAATAATGAAGATGAAAAAACATGCTGTTCTTAAGAGGCGGTAGTTGCGGAGGGATGTGACTGTGTAAGTGCGTTGAATGTGTGTGTCAGTCCGATTTAAGCAAGTCCCCGATGAGAGATGAACAAAGACGCTGTTGTTGAACACATGGAAGTTCAAAGGCCTCACACATGCCTAATGACACATTTGAACGCTGATGTCTACAGTAGACAGGACGTTGTCTGCGCTCTTTAACGCTCATTAATAACACATTATCAGACTAATAAAAGCTCTCTACACTTCTTTACAAGTAGGTGATAATTTACAAAGTACAAAGTGACATATTGGCATTAAGCCATATTTTGTCTTATATATATATATATATATATATATACTGATCAGCCGCAACATTAAAACCCCTGCCTAATATTGGCATTAAGCCATATTCTAAATACGTGCATATACTGAACAGATTTAATTAAATAGGATAAGGAACATTTATTACATACGTTGAAGGAGAGACTCCAGTCAGATCTAGAGAGCAGAATATCACAGAGACTCTTTTCACCTGAGACAGTAAACAAACAACTGGAACACCCTAGCAACCATATAACAACACCCTAGCAACCACATAGCAGTTTGGGTTGGGACCACACATCCTACGTTGCTACATTGCTTGGCAAACATAAACAGCCTACAGTTAGAATAATGAACTATATTAGTTAGTTAACAGATTTTTTTAATGATATAGATTATGATACATTCTGAGACTCTCAGCCTAAGAAACTGCTATAAAAAAATAAAAAAAAATAAAAAATAAAACATTTACTTTTTTCTTATTTTTCTGATTTGACATTTTATATCTCTGGGTGTAAATAAGGTGGCTCCTAAATACTGCATTTGTTTTGTTCCCAATCATGTCAACTGTAGCTGAGAAAAAAATAGTATTGATATGACAAACAATCACAAGTTAAAGCATTACAAAAATTATTTATCATAGTGTTCAAAAACATCTCGAAACAAATAAAACATAATAATTGTACATAAGAACACAACAATGATTAAAGGTTTGCATAGCATGCAGACATGATTTTAGTAATGAGATTTCACAGAATGAGTTTCATTCTGTGTCATTTGAGTCATCATTGAGTCTGTGTCATGTATTTGGCGCCATCTCCTGGTGGTCATATGTAACATTGTGCTTCATGTGGATTATCTAATGATCTATAAATCTGATTATCTTGCGTGTGGACTCGCTTGAAAGATAATCACCTCCTCTAAATAATGGTATGTGATATTTTATGTTCTGTTTATTTTTCATTAAGTTATAAATGCAGCATATAATCAACACCTGTTCACATGAAACATAATTGTCAAAGAAATATACTTAGCTATTACTCGCTATATTTTTGTCTGTGAGTAAATAAAATAGGCTGGTTGTATTCAACTCTTTGAGATCTTTCCAACAACATATGACACATGACTATTTGATGAGTCTGATGTTTTGTACCGATTGCAAAAATATGTACAGTTCAATATTATTAATACATTATCAAAACTGAACACTTCTGATTTGTCTGCAAATTTCAAAGCACTTGTTCAGTTTTGGTCATAATGTCTACATGCATTGGAAAGTAGAGCTCTATAATTTAGGTTTCATAACTCAGTATGGGCATCGGTAAATCATGTTCAGTTGATAATGTATGGTCAATGCTAATGCTGTTAAACCTATAAATAAACACATTGCATGCAGGTGCGAACACAATACAATGGGGAAAAATAGAAAAAGCACGCACACTGTTGTATAGCTTGCAAATCTGTAATATCTGTAAGATCTTCTTCAGGCATTCTACTAATTTCTCTGAAGATTCTTCCAGTTGCAAGTATATCACTTTTACCGTCATAATTTACCCGAGAATTTCACAGATGATGCTGGTTATGCGCTCAACTGAACCAGAGAAGATTAACGGTGGTGGACATCCTCCTCTTGGAGTGAACTGAACATGTTTTACACTCATGTCAAACCATTTTTATTGACTTCTTGAACTGTTTGACTCACAAAAGAGCATCATATGACAGCAAAAACATGCGATGACAGTAACTCACTTTCTTTGAGACACTATTGTGTTTGCTAAATTATAGTTTTACGATGTGAATGCACAAACGATTTCTTTACTGATCCACATACATGTTAACAGCATTTACTAGCGTGTCTGGTGCCTTCCTTATATGGCGTTTTCATGGGCGTGGATTATGATAATTGTGAATAAATTTGCACACGCCCCCTTTTTATGGATGTTTGGAATTCACTAACATACACACATTTTACTAACAATTCTGGAGAGTACGAAGCATTTGTGAATCCCGCAGAAAGTTTTTGGGAAGGTCCATTTTACGCGCAAATTACTCTGAATTTACTCATTTATTTACGAAAGTCTCATGAATGAGGCCCAATCCACATTATGCACTTTAGAAATGATTGAAACATGCATGTTGACTTTGTAATTGAAATATTCCCAAATTAACTGATATTGAATCGGATGAAAATGTGTAATCTATTTAAATCAAATTAAATAGGGAAATAAATGTTAATACCCAGCCCTACACATTAGTTAGTGTTGATTTCATTTTAGTGGTAACAGCCTAAAATATCTCATTATTCAAAGTAAATTCATTGATAAAATTGAAGTATTTGACTGGTTGACACAGATTCATTTTAAAGGATTAGAAACAAATTGCCCTTACAAAGGAAAAAATGCCCCTGGAAATCAATTCCAGGGGGCAAATATTGCCACCTAATGGAAAAGTTCATTTTATGACCCTGGTCGAAGCCATCAGTCTGCTTTATTTTAACTTCATTAAAAAATACAAAAAAACATTGCGTTTAATAGTGGATTTCCTGTTGAAGAACTACACTACCCATAATCCTAAAGACAGATCCACCAATCAGAGAATCACGGCAAACAATGTGCGCCAAAAGAGCTCTGCACAAGCACATTTTGTCTGACAAATGTCTGACATTTCATCATAATAGTAAAAAAGAAATGTGAATCAGACATATTTACAAGAGCTAAAGTAGCATTGACACATTTTCCTCCGACGTCTATTTGAAGTGACAGTTCCATCTTATATTTTGTCCTCCAGTTAAAATAATTTGAAATAGCCATTCGGCTGTTGTCTCGGGAATAATGTGAACAGACAGAGTTTTATCTACCGGACTGTGACAATAAGGATAGCTTCTTACCTGAAGCATGGATACTCATCAAGATTTTGTGTTTACGTTCACCTCCGAGTCTAAATCTTTGTCAAATTCTCCTGAAAAAGAAACAGTCTATTATGCATGTTTATGGAGCAGAGAAAATTGGCTTCCTGTTTTGTACAGCCCAGAATCGAGCTGAATAAGTCTCATCCAGCGTCATTTTATCCCTGCTGAAGTGCTTTTGCTTCTTTTGATGTTTCACAAAAATCTACAGCTATTGTGAATAGTAATGCATGTGAAAGGAACTCAGGAAATTATTTTATGGAAATGAGACATTGAAACTGACTTCTCAATTCATAACATTTGTGTCCAATAGAGTACTTGTGGTATCGGAAGGCTTCTTTTGTGAAACACATTTGAAAACACTCCTTTTCGAATTACACTATTATTTATACACAAGCATTAATGCAATAAACCTCAAAACCTCAGTTGGACTGTGCATGCACAGGGCGGTAAATCCATGACCAAACTGTCTTTTGCATTGAGTGAAAAGGATCACTTGTTAATCAAGGGTCATAAAAGTCGTCAAGAAATGCGTTTTGATGTCGAGGCTTCCCGGGCTGCAGTAAGACATGTGCGTTTAATAATCTCGCCAAATGAACATTTCACTGAACATTTACCAGCCAGTGGCCAATCACAGACATTTTTAGTCGCTTAGCGTGAAATTTGGTCTCATATGCGAGTGATTAACGTGCATTGTAGAGTGTTGAGCACAGAGTAAGATCGATCACCCGGGGTCGTGAGTCTATACTGTATGTACATGCACGGGTGCAGTTTGTTTGACACAGGTTCGACACAAGCTAAAACTGGCTTGGTAGATCAGCGCCCCCCAATAGATTTCGTAGGCGGTCGCCTATGTCGCTAATGTGTTGAAAGGCCATGGAAGGAACGCAAAACTAATTAAGAACGCAAACTGTGCTCTAAGGAGCTCTGTAGACAGAAAACTGACTGTAGAAGACATTTTACAGTATGTTTTAGGCCTAATGCAGCTGCAACAGAGTAAACATGTTTGTCAGAATAAACAACAATAAACTACAGCGATAAAGAAAGTTTAAACTGCAGTTCTTGGTGAATATTGCACAGCCAGCGAGTTCCTGCTTGCCGCACCTCTATAACCGCTTCTATATGAACAATATCTTATGAGCATCATAAAAAGCTTGTTTGCAATGTGGAGTCAGCACCTGTTTTGCATTTATGGGGGCAACTCCTCTCTGATTTCATAAGCTTGCTGGCAGTAAACATGCCCAAGAACTCATTATGGAGAGAGATTAATGATGCACAGTTGCAGCGTGCTAATACCTTCAGAGATGTAATCGCTGTGACTTTAAAAAGAGGAAGTCCTGATAAAATGAGGCAATACTCGCAGTGCACACTGTAGGTCTTCTCTTATTGTTTATCTACATTCAGAGCATCAGAGATTCTCCAGGGGCTTCAGCTGCAGGTCTTCTCCTGTTCACAGTTATTCAAGCTTTGAGTTTTAACTGGGTAGAGAAGAAAGAGGTCTTCGTCTGTTTGACCTCAGGTCCAGATCTCATGCATGATGGGATCAGATAAAGAGGAACTGAAGTGGTTTGTAAGCACACAGGAGCATCTGAAGGTAAAAGGGTCGGTCTTTGGGGATGAGTTTGTATGGCCGGTGGAATGGTGGTTGCCCTGCTCTCTCACATCATGACTCTTTGCACTCTGTAGGAAATCAAACAAAACCGAACAAGCAGCGACAGCTACGAGACACTCAATCTAAATGTTTGTTTACAGAATAATCGCTGGAGGTCGTCAAGTCGCTGCACTGTTGGCTGCTAATTGCTGTTTCAACTCGACTACAGTTTCATGAAGCAGATTACGAGCTTTAATGTCTTCATTGGTAATTGCCAAATCACATGCTGTGCATTTGCATAAAGTTGGACTCACCTGAAATCACCTTAAAGGTATAGTTCACCCAATAATGAAAATTCTGTCATCATTTACTCACCCTCATGCCATCCCAGATGTGTATGACTTTCTTTCTTCTGCTGAATACAACAACAACAACAAATTTGTTTTAGAAGAATGTCTCATGTCTCTATAGGTCCATACAATGCAAGTGAATGGTGACCAGAATTTGAAGCTCCAAAAATCACATAAATGCAGCACAAAAGTAATCCATAAGACTCCAGTGGTTTAATCTATATCTTCAGAAGTGTTATGATAGGTGTGGGTGAGAAACAGATCAGTATTTAAGTAATTTTTACAGTTAAAAACTTTCACTTCCATGTTCTTATTCCTTTGTTTTTGGCGATTTGCATTCTTCATGCATATTGCCACCTTCTGGGCAGGGAGGAAAACTTACATTTAAAAAGGACTTAAATATTGATCTGTTTCTCACCCACACCTATCATATCACTTCTGAAGTCATGGATTAATCCACTGGAGTCTTATGGATTACTTTTATGCTGCCTTTATGTCCTTTTTGGAGCTTCAAAGTTCTGGTCACCATTCACTTGCATTGTATGGACCTACAGAGCTGAAATATTCAGCAGAATATCTGTGTTCTGCTGAAGAAAGAAAGTCATACACATCTGGGATGGCATGAGGGTGAGCAAATGATGAGAGAATTTTAATCTCATAGAATGAACGTTACTATAGCTTTGCAAACTGAGATTTACGTGCCACGTTCTACGTTTCACCACAGTTTCCTGGTAAAATTAACACTACAAAACCTGATTTTTATTCGCTTTCACACAAATCATGAGTACATCGGCTGATTATGACTCGCACACTGCCATGTTATGATATTGAAACACTTTTATTCTAATGCATCATTTGAAAAGTTGTACATTTTAATGCTTCTATACCAGACACAACTACATTTGCACACTTACTGAAGTGTGATTAACTTGTACGGTAGCTCAGCTGGTCAACTGTTGAACTTTAGACTCAGAAGTCTGAGGTTCAAGCATGCAAACTGACACTTAAGACTAAAGTGTCATAATGTGGCCATGGTCACATGAATTTCATAAGATCAGGCTGCATTTTTGGATGAACTGTCCCTTTAAAATGGAGCCTTTTCACAGACCGTGATGACGCATTTCATGTTACTTAGACGCGTAATTCTAGCAAAATTGTATCATTTATTTTTTTTAATTATTACTTAGAGTAAAATAATAACAGTATACTTTGTATTATATTACCCTGGAATTAATA
Organism: Myxocyprinus asiaticus; assembly: GCF_019703515.2. Classification (NCBI taxonomy): domain Eukaryota; kingdom Metazoa; phylum Chordata; class Actinopteri; order Cypriniformes; family Catostomidae; genus Myxocyprinus; species Myxocyprinus asiaticus. Next base: position 47,224,077 of record NC_059362.1, on the reverse strand, counting down.
ATAATAATAATTAAACTAGTTTCCACTGTAAATTTGGCACCTTTGGCAAAATTGTGACTCTCTTCTGACTGTCGAAGTCCATTGCTCTCTAATTGTTTTACTCTAATGGAAAGTCAATAGTAGATTTTTTATTTTGCCATTGGAGCAAACGGAACACAAAAATTATTTCTGTGGTGTCCCATTTACTGCTATAGATGAAGTTGCTGTTTACAAACGCTCCGCCGCCCCGCCCCGCCACTTTCGGGTTCTTCTGGTAGCCCAGAAAAGAACTGCTGTCTATGGGTGCTTCGCTCAAATTGTGCTGAAACTGCCCAAAAAGTTTCCCACAGATTATTGGAGATTTGGGCTTCTTTAAATTTCCACCAGATTATTGCATCAGGAAAAACTCAGGATTTTATATAAATGATGATATTTCATGGGTCACGTCATTGTTATCGCCTCTGCTCTATTAGACATAATTGACTCACAGCAGCTGTCTTTATAATAACTTTTATTAACATTAACAGACATTATTACATTCTATAAAGCTTAAAAGATTATTAAAACTGCAGCACTGCCTATTTCCACCACTGAAATCTGCAGCTCGAAAGAACCCGGAAACGCGGTTTCCTGCGGTGTGACGTCAGAGTTATTTCATCTATATAAGTTTAGATTAAAAAATCTAAAACATCCTTAAAATAAGAGACTCAAGGTATTTTAGAAGCAAAGAACATGAGATATTTAGTTGTGTTTTTTAAAACTAAATTTAGTAACATTTATACTGTGAGAAGTTTTTCCTGTTTTAACATTTTTTGTGACATTTTTGCTAAATGACATTACGTGGTTCATTACACGCAGCAGTTTTGAGATGAAATGTCCACTGTGTGGCGCTAAAAGCGAGTTAAATGTTCTCTTAAACAGATGAGGTTTTGAAGGTTAATACTCTATCAAGTTTTAAATCAGCAAAACCGACCTCCCTACCAGAGCATGTGAGTTGAGCGGTGATAATTTCACCCGTTCAGTGCCGCTTGCTCAACCCAGAATGACCTTCATAATATGCTGGTTTGGGAATCTGTGAAATAAGCAATATGTCTGAGGTTATGGAGTTCAAACATTGTTTTAGTGAAGTTGCAAACCTTATACATAAATGCAAAGCTAAGAACAAGGAAGGAGAAGAAATCAAAAGGGAGTGGAGAGACTGTGAGAGTTAGTAAAGATTCCCTTTGGAATATTAAGCGTCACATTGCCAGAGAGCACGAAAGTGCAGCAAAAGGTGAGCTAGTAGGCTACTCTACTATTCGATAGTAAATTAATAGATAAGTAAGGTGTCTTGTTGTTTTGCCATCATGTCAGTGCAGCTGTCAGCTAGATGCAGGCCTGGTTCTGTGGGGTTGCGAACATTTGAGCACTGAATATGTACACTTAATAATGCTGTATACTGGCAAAGCATTTTGCCTTGAATCCCAGCGAACACACACAAAAAAATCCCTGCATCAAAACTAATAGACATGTATGATCTTGCAGATCAGTGTGTCCTAATTTGCAGGCAGAGCATTCTGCTTTCATGCCTCCATTGTACAATTGAGCATTTGATTGGTAAAGATTTCCGCTCTCGCATAGAGAACTTCATAGCGGAATTTTTTACCGGTGAGCGTGAGCAGTACTTGAGCGGAGCACATGTGCATAGAGTGGATTATTGAGTGGCATGTCACACCACTCTGTTTGCTCACATGCTCTGCTCCCAAACTTAAACCTAAACCTAACTGATAGTGTCAGAAAAAGCAAATGTGAGATGAAAAACACAACCATGTCATTCTGTGGTTCTTCTATGACACTTTCGGTTCACACATGGACTTGCATGCTCTTCAGGACTCATACCCTGCTCCTTTACATCACAAGTGCAATGCTCTATCAGTTGAGCTACTGCACAAGTTAATCACACTTGAATGAGCTTGTAAATGTAGTTGGTTATGTAATGCAAACATTAAAATGAGTCATGCACTATAGTAAAAGTTTTTAGATGTCATAAGATAGCTTTGTTTGAGGAACAGGGTGAAAAGTAAGTGTTTATGAACTGATAATCTGCAGTTTTACTTGTGATTTGTGTGAAACTGAATAAAAGTCATAACTGTTGTAGCGCCTCTAGTGTTCATTTCACCATAAAAAAATCAGTTTGCGAAAATGTAGCTATTGCAGTGTATGAATTGAGTTCTGACATATTTTGGAACATAGTGCATGAGGTTTGCGCAGATAGAAGAAGTTCATATATTTGCAGTGTTTGACAGAACTTTTATTTTTCTTTAATAAGTTCTGTTGCATGTACAGTACATGCTGTAAAGAAGAGAGTTTTGAGAGCACTACAGCACTGTAGGCATGTAAGTTGAATGCTCAGTGGAATAGTGTTTCCTCTCTCAATCTGTCCCAAACAGCAGGACTTCTGTGTTAAAGCCGAGTCCCTTCTGATCCAACAGAGCAGAATGCGCCTGACGAGTGAGTCTCAGGAGAGACGAGACGAGCAAAACCACTCGACCGAACGGCTCCTAATTACAGCCCACACTGCTGCGCTCAGCACTACTGTACCACACCAAACACTCTCTGTGTGTGTGTGTGTGTGTGTGTGTGTGTGTGTGTGTGTGTGTGTGTGTGTGTGTGTGTGTGTGATAAATAGATAATCAGATCGGCTCCTGAGTTTTACATTCATCAGTTCTCAGGGATCTTCTGGAACATTCAGCTACAACATGCCCTTCTCAGTTATGACTCCAAACTTGGTATTTCATTATTTTGGGGGGAAATATTTGGAAAAAATATCTGCAAGGCTGCAAAGTTGTTGTTGTTTTTTTTTTGTTTAGTTTTTTTTCACAAGTCTTCAGAATGCTGGTTAGCATTAGCGTAAAAAAAACCCCAACATATTCTCACATTATTAGGTTGCCTTGAAAAAGCCAACCTACTGATCTACTATTTAAACTTATCATTATTATTATTCTGAGACCAAAATATTAAATGTTACTCCTCCTACAGCTTTCGAGCTACAGCCACCAAACTCGGGACATACCTTCAGACTGTTCTGACTCGGGTTGAAGACAAGGGAAATGATTGGAAAACATAGGAGAAGAAGTAACACAGATGTTTATCAAATACTGCCCAATCCCAGTTTAGCAAGCAAATTCAGATGCAAACGTTCAGACGAATGGAATGCAAAGGAAATACAGAGCAGGACTGATGATTACCAGAGAGAATTTAGGGGCCGTGGAAGTGTTGGTGTGAATTTACAGAGTCACACAACTGCTCTTGATCGCTTGGAAATGGCATTTGACAGGCTTTGTTCCCACAATCTCAAGCTTGCTCCAAAAAATGCCACCTTCTATGTAAATCTGTGAAGTTCCTTGGGAATATCATTGACCAGATGGGCGTGTCCACGGACCCCAGTAAGGTTGAGAGCATTTCCAAGATATGCAGTTCAGACTTGATGGAGGCAGATGGAACAACACCTTCTCAGAAGAAAATAAGATAATTCTTTGGAATGGAGAATTATTATCAGCACTTTATTCCAAACTACTAAGCTTTAGCAAAGCCACTTTTTGATCTTCTGAAAGGTGAAAGGAGAAGGGTGAAGAATAAAAAAAGTCAAATCATGCACACTATAACAGGAAGCTGAGACCCAGTGATTAGACTCAAGCACAGCAGCAGGCTGTTGAGAGTTTGAAAGCATCCTTGGTTGGAAGCGCTGTCCTTGCCCATCCAGATTTCAATTGTCCTTTCATCCTGGCGATGGATGCCTACCTGGATGGTATTGGGGCTGTCCTCTCGCAAGTCCAGGAGGGGGAAACTAAAGCCAGGCCCATTGCTTTCTCCAGTAAGTCCCTTTCTCAATCGATGAGGAATAATCCAGCTCACCATTTGGAGTTCCTGGCCCTGAAATGGTCAATATGTGATACATTTAGCCATTGGCTCAAGGGACATGAATTCTCTGTCTCGACCGACAACAGTCCCCTGGCCCATTTACTTACGAAACCCAAACTTGATTGCTGCAAGCAACAGTGGGTATCTAAACTGTCTATGTGCCTGCTCCCCAGAACCCAGTTGCCGATGCCCTCAGCCAGGTTCCTTTTGTCAAATCCTGTGTCATGCATAGATTGCTCCAAGAGCCATATGTCACCCTTCAGGCTAATGCTAAAGGGATGTCTACTAATTCAGTGCAGGATGGTTTAAGAGGGTCATGTGATTCATTTAGGAGGATGGGTGTTGTTCATCAAAGCCAGTCGTGTACCCCTCAACTGCCTCTCAGAAAAGATCTTCTGTCAGTCCCATGTGTGGATGTCTCTGCTGTGTTAAATTCACACATTGAGTGGGAAGTTGGTGCTAAGACTAGAGCTATGTCTGTCATTGATCACTTACCTCAGATCATACCTGTTGGTCAGGACCCTTTTCTAGCATATTAAGAGCAGGAACTGTGTGAGAAACAGATCAATGACAGGATGTTGTCGAGAGTTCTGTATTATGTTTAGCATCAATGTAGGCCTTCAAGAAGAGAAAGGGCAAGGGAGTCGATGGTTGTCCTTCGATATCTCAAGCACTGGGAGAAGCTAGCTGTTAGAAAAGGTATCCTCTACAGTGTGTCTCACGATCAACTATCAAGGACAAAGGGCGTTCAGTATGTTGTTCCGGAGTCACTAATGAATGTGGTCTTGACTGTGGTCTGACCCTTCTGACAGAGCTTTATTGGAGAGCATATTGACTAGTAGGCCATTAGAGCTTGTTTGCATAGACTTCTGGTCGGCGGAAGACTCAAGTAACACAGTCTGTTGACGTCTTGGTTGTGACCGACCGTTTTACAAGGCTAGCACAAGCCTTTGTGTATCAATACCAGTCTGCCAAGCAAGTTTCCAGGGTCCTATGGGACAGGTATTTCTGTATCTATGGCCTCCCAGAATGAATATAGTACCATAGTGACCAGGATGCAAGCTTTGAGAGCAGATTAATTTGTGAGCTTCTTACGGTTTCTGCAGGTGAATAAATCGCACCCACTCCCTATCATCCAATGGGTAATGGTAGCGTGGAACATTTCAATAGAACCCTTGGAAATATGATCCACTCTTTATCACCAGATGTGAAGAAAGACTGGCCTAGGAGGTTACAGACTCTGAAATTTCTGTATAATTGCACTACCCATGAGAATACAGGGTATGCAGCCTTTTATTTGATGTTTGGGCAGGTGTCTTGCCTCCCCGTTGACATTCTCTTTCGCTCAGTCTTGAATGATCCAGCTGTAGTCAGCTATGATAAGTTTGTGGCCACTCTAGTCAAAGATCTGAAAGAGACATTACTGATTGCACAAGAACATGCTACGAAAGAATAAAAAAGGCATGCAGATCTCTACAACTGAAGGGTGAAGGGACTTGTCATTGATGTAGGCGACCAGGTGCTCCTGGTGAACAAGAATGAGAGGGGTAAGAAGAAAGTAGTCGACAGGTGGGAGTCGACAGTTCACACTGTTGTAGACCGGAAAGCAGAAACTCACACTTACAGAACCCGTAATCCAGCTACGGGTCAAGAAAAAGTGGTTCATCGAAACCTGTTGATGTTGGTAAACTTCTTACAAGTGAACGAGGAGACTACCATGTCTGATCGGCTTTCTACAATGTCCATCTCTTGTCACAGTATGTCTTTAGTCCCATCATCAGGTGCAGTGGAGGAGGAGTCTTTTGAGAGGGACGCTGATGTGTCTGAGCATGAGGAGGATGACTGCAATAGTGCCCCCAGGTATGGCTCAGTGATGCTAAGAGGAGAGGCCTTATCTACATGTGATGATGCTGGAAATGACCATGAGAATAATTCTCTACCCATTTGAGAGCCTGATAACAGTCAAAACAATCAGTATGCTCTGAGCCTCGGTCTGATTCAGCCCTAAGTGAACCTCTAGCAGACCCAGTTACTTCAGCAGTGTCTCGAAGTCAAGTATCTGATCTGTCGGGAGATGCAACAATGGATGTTTCTGATGGCAGTGCAACAGACCATTCAGATTCAGATGATACAATATCTGATGATAAAGTCCTGTCTGCCCAGCCCCACTCACAGGCATCTACTCCTACACATGTAGCTGACACCATGAATGTGCCGCCAAGTCCTAGCTCACTTATACAAGTCAGATCATGTTTTGGATGCATCATCAGGCCAGTTTACAGATTAATACAGACAATGTCAGGTCAATCTGTTATTCAAGACATGAAACGGAACGTTCAGTCTGTATGTAGGTCAGTGTTCCGAGCTTTCTTAGCTAGCAAGTAACATTCAATTTAACGATACTCTGTATACCGTTTAAAATCTGTTGAGGCCATTTTCAGGTCAAGTCTAAAGTTCTAGATCGGTGTTCAAAGTGTTTCAGCACATAACTGATGTAAAAAGGGGGATCCTTATTGATAAAAGGGATTCAATAATTGAATTTTCATCTTCTTTTTGTTTGGAGATTCTGACAATGTGAACATGTGGAGGGATATTGTGGGGTGTATGTAGACGTCCTACTGTCAGTAGCTGGTGTGATAGCCTAGCGCTACTCTCACATCACTTCATCCTTATGGGATAATTCTGAGTTTGGCCGTCCTTTTGTTGGAGATCCTTCCTCATTGTGAAATGTTTTAATGTAAAAGTGTTGTTATTCCCTTCTGGTCATGCCTGAGTTTTATGAAATTCAGTGGGGGTGGATGTAACAAGGTTAAACAGGACTAATAATTATAATGAACTCATTGTGAGTGAATCCCATAAAACTAGGCATTCAGTAATATTTAGTGGTGTTCGAGGGCCCCCTATGGGCTATTGATGGTACTGCAGACAGTGTACATTGTTCCTTCTCATTGCCGAACCCCAGCAGATTTGAGTGCCTTGAGTGTAGTTGTTGCAGGTATGTACGTTTATTCTCTCTCTCTCATATTGAGTGAGTAATTGTGTTAGTATGTTTTAAGTGAATCCTGTCAATGTAATAACATGTGTACATGTATTTTAACTAATATATAATGCATTCAATGTTTTTACATGGATGTTGTAACTTTTATAAGCATGTATTGTGTTGCCTCGTGCTTTGCGTGAGCGGTGATGAGCTTATTTCCCGTGGTTTCAATGTCGGCTAGCTAATGGGCCGACATACTGTGAAATTACTTACGTTATGAGTTGAGTGAATGCGTGATTTCTGTTTTTCTAATCTTTTGTGAATGTCTGCAGTAGTTATCAGCAAAGCTGTTTGTGTACTTTTTATAATCACCAGACATTTTGAAATATCTTCAGTAGTTATCACCTTGTGCTAATTCACTGTGTTATTATTCTCAGGAATAAACTGAAGACAGATATCCTGTGTATGTATGTCCTTCCACCTGTTACATTCAAACATGCTAGCAAAGTGCTAGCAACATGATAAAACATGTTAGCATTGCCCAGCTTATTCCTATAACATGCTATCAAAGCATAGCAACATGCTAGCAACACCTGGATACTGTAACTTCAAATTTTTAAAATGAGTTTAAACTTTCAAAACTAGTTTAAACTTTCAGACAAGGCCTTTTCAAGCCAACTTCAAAGTTTGTCTGCAAACGTTTTTATCTAGTTTGCTCTTGTATGCATGATTTCCAGAAAGTTCTCCAGAAAGAAAAATCAAAAGTGAGATCTCTTTCATATCTCAAATGTTTTTCCTAATAAGCAATGAGATTAAATCAAGAGCAACTGCTTCGGTTTGTTCCCATTATCCTAATGTCTCTGTAGAGTTTCAGAAGAGATCTCAACAACATCTCAAACTGTGCTCAGATTTGCCAAGACACTTTGTCTGTAAATTAAAAGTCAGAGATCTCAATATAAAGTCAAATATTTTATAGCTTTGTTGATTATTGTATGGTCTTTTTAAGAAGATTTTAGAAGAAGTGTCTTTCTGAACATCTTGTTGTGAAAATTAACCCTTTAAGCTCTGAAGGTGTTTTTAAAGATTTCCTGTTTCAGTGGCATACCCAAAATTAAAGACTTATAGCTAAAAAATAAATAAATAAATAAATAAATAAAAGTGTTCATGTCATTGTAAAGAAAATTTAATGATATAGATTATGATACATTCTGAGACTCTCAGCCTATGAAACTGCTGAAAAATCACAAATTTAAAAAATCAAAAGAATTGAGACAAAACTGATCTTTTCTTCTTATTTTTTTATTTGACACTATATATCTCTGTGTGTAAATAAGGTGGCTCTGAAAAACTGCTTTAGTTTTGTTTCCAATCATGCCAACTACAGTATATCTGAGAAAAATGTTGTGTTGATATGATAAAGCAATCAAAAGTTATAGCATTACAAAAATAATTTATCATAGTGTCCAAAAACATCTCCAAACAAATAAAACATAATAATTGTACATAAGAACTAATTACACATGCAAACACAACAATGACTAAAGGTTTGTATAGCATGCAGACATGATTTTAGTAATGAGATTTCACAGAATGAGTTTCATTCTGTGTCATCTGAGTCATCATTGAGTCTGTGTCATGTATTTGGCGCCATCTCCTGGTGGCCATATGTAACATTGTGCTTCATGTGGATTATCTAATGATCTATGTATCCCATTACCTTGTGTGTGGGCTCGTTTGAAAGATAATCACCTCTTCTAAGTAATGGTATGTGATATTTTCTGAGTAAAACAAATAGGCTGGTTGTATTCTACTCTATGAGAGCTTTCCAACAACACATGACACATGGCTATTTGATCAGATTGATGTTTTTACTGATGCAATAATATGTACAGTGCAATTTTTATTTACATTTAGTAATTTAGCAGATGCTTTTATCAAAAACGACTTGCAAATGAGGAACATAGCAAGCAATTTGATGGCTGGTGTAGTAAAGGTGCTAGCGCAAATGAAAGAGACAGAGAAGTATATATATATAATTATTATTATTATTACTATTTGTGTGTGTGTGTGTGTGTGTGTGTGTGTGTGTGTGTGTGTGTGTGTACAGAAAGTGCAAGTTAAGTTCAATAGTAAGTCTAATTAGTGTTGATTGGTTAAGTGCTCACGGAACAGATTCTTAAATGTTGAGATGGTATCAGCAGATCGTGTGAAGGTTTGAAGCTCATTTCACCACAGTGGAACAGAGAAAGTGAAAGATTGTGAAATAGACTTTGAGTCTCTTTGTGATGGGACCACCAGGCGCCGCTCGTTCATAGATCTCAGAGAGCAAGTTGGAGCATAGACCTGAAGAAGTGAATTGAAGTAAGAGGGTGTGGTTCCATTGGCTGTCCTGAAGGCCAGAGTCAAAACCTTAAATTTGATGCAGGTGGCTACAGGCAGCCAGTGGAGTGAAATCAAGAGTGGGGTGACATGAAGACCAGATGCACTGCTGCATTCTGGACCATCTGCAGTGGCTTAACTGTGTTAGCTGAGAGGCCAACCAACAGAGCATTACAGTAGTCCAGTCTTGAAATGAACAGAGCTTGGACCAGGAGCTGTGCAGCATATTCAGACAGGAAAGGTCTGATATTCATGATGTTGTAGAGTGCGAATCTGCAAGACCGGCAGTTAATAATAAAATTAAGCTGGTCATCTACCACCATTTCCAGGTTCCGAGCTGTTCTGGTTGGTGTTAGTGTAGTTGAACCAAGATGAATAGTGAGGTTGTGGTCAACAGATGGGTTGGTTCAATCAAATCAAATCAAATCACTTTATTGTCACACAGCCATATACACAAGTGCAATGGTGTGTGAAATTCTTGGGTGCAGTTCCGATCAACATAGCAGTCGTGACAGTGATGAGACATACGCCAATCTACAATAAACATCAAATTAACACAACACAATTTAAACATCTGTTATACATAATTAAACTCGACTTAAAACATCAAATTAACACAGCACAATTTAAACATCTGTTATACATAATTAAACTCGACTTAAAACATCAAATTAACACAGCACAATTTAAACATCTGTTATACATAATTACACAACTTAAAACATCAAATTAACACAACACAATTTAAACATCTGTTATACACAATTACACTCAACAATATACAATAATAACATACATTGCACAGTATACAATATGCTGTTTTTTTTTTTTTTTTTTTTTTTTTTTTTACTATATAGATACTATATAGATACACATTATTCAATAAAAATTAAAATATATATGAAAAAAGTATATATATAGAATGTACAGTATTGTACTGTATTGTCATTCAGGCTGTCGGTTGATAGTCAGTTGTTAAGAGAGACATAATTTAATGACAGTAATATAATTTATGACAGTCCGGTGTGAGATAAAAGAGTAATAAAGTGCAGGGATGATGTATTTTGATCGTGGGAGATCAAGAGTTCAGAAGTCTGATTGCTTGGGGGAAGAAGCTATCATGGAGTCGGCTGGTGCGGGTCCTGATGCTGCGATACCGCCTACCTGATGGTAGCAGTGAGAACAGCCCATGGCTCGGGTGGCTGGAGTCTCTGATGATCCTCCGAGCTTTTTTCACACACCGCCTTGTATATATTTCCTGGAGGGAGGGAAGCTCACCTCCGATGATGTGTTTGGCAGTTCGCACCACCCTTTGCAGTGCTTTGCGGTTGTGGGCAGTGCTATTGCCGTACCAGGCGGAGATGCAGCCAGTCAGGATGCTCTCCACAGTGCAGGTGTAGAACCGTGTGAGGATGTGGCGGTTCATTCCAAACTTCCTCAGCCGTCTCAGGAAGAAAAGGCGCTGATGAGCCTTCTTCACAACGACTTCAGTGTGGACGGACCATGTGAGTTCCTCAGTGATGTGGACACCCAGGAACTTGAAGCTGCTGACTCTCTCCACTGGTGCTCCATTGATGGTGATTGGACTGTGTTCTCTGTCTTTTCTCCTGAAGTCCACCACAAGCTCCTTTGTCTTACTGACGTTGAGGGAGAGGTTGTGCTCCTGACACCAGTGTGTCAGAGTGTGCACCTCCTCTCTGTAGGCTGTTTCATCATTGTCAGTGATCAGACCTACCACCGTCGTGTCATCAGCAAACTTAATGATGGCATTGGAGTTATGTGTTGCCACACAGTCATGTGTGTACAGGGAATACAGTAGTGGGCTGAGAACACAGCCCTGCGGGGCTCCAGTGTTGAGGGTCAGTGATGAGGAGATGTTGCTGCCTATTCTAACCACCTGGCGTCTGCTTGACAGGAAGTCCAGGATCCAGCTGCACAGCGAGCTGTTTAAGCCCAGAGCCCGGAGTTTCTCATCTAGCTTGGAGGGCACTATGGTGTTGAATGCTGAGCTGTAGTCTACAAACAGCATTCTCACATAAGTGTTCTTTTTTTCCAGGTGGGAGAGAGCAGTGTGTATTGTAGATGCAATGGCATCATCAGTGGAGCGGTTGTTACGGTAAGCAAACTGCAGCGGGTCAAGATTGAGTGGTAATACAGAGCAGATGTAATCTCTGATTAGTCTCTCAAAACATTTGCTGATGATGGGGGTCAGAGCAACAGGACGCCAGTCATTTAAACAAGTTATTTTCGATTGTTTTGGAACAGGCACAATGGTGGATGTTTTAAAGCATGTGGGGACTACAGACAAAGAGAGGGAGAGGTTGAAAATGTCCGTAAAAACACCAGCCAGCTGGTTCGCGCACGCTCTGATGACGCGGCCCGGAATGCCGTCTGGACCCGCGGCTTTGCGGATATTCACCCGTCGGAATGATCGGGTTACATCCGCTACAGAGACGGAGAGTGAACTAACCTCTGTAGCTTCGGCCGTGAGAGCTCTCTCCGCGAGGGCGGTGTTATTTCCCTCGAAACGAGCATAAAAAGTATTTAGCTCATCTGGGAGAGAGGCAGCGGTGTTCATGGCGGAGTTTTTATTCCCTTTAAAGTCCGTGATGATGTTAATTCCCTGCCACATGCTTCTAGAGTTGGTGGTGTTAAACTGTCCTTCAATCTTACTCCTGTACTGGCGTTTTGCTGTTTTGATAGTTTTTCGGAGGGCATAACTGGCTTGTTTATGCTCCTCCGCGTTCCCGGAATTAAAAGCGGAGGTCCGCACATTAAGTGCTGCGCGAACATCGCTGTTGATCCACGGCTTCTGATTCGGATAGATTCGCACAGTTCTGGTCGGAATCACTTCCTCTACACACGTTCTGATGAAGCACATTACGCTATCAGCGTAAAGCTCGATGTCGTCATCAGAGGCGGACCGGAACATCTCCCAGTCCGTGCGATCAAAACAGTCTTGTAGCGTAGAGTCTGATTGGTCCGACCAGCACTGGATCGTTCTGAGGGTGGGTGCTTCCTGTTTCAGTTTCTGCCTGTAAGCGGGCAGAAGCAGAATGGAAGAGTGGTCCGATTTTCCAAATGGTGGGCGGGGGAGGGATTTGTAGCCATCCCGGAACGGAGAGTAGCAATGGTCCAAAACCCGGTCCCCTCGTGTGTTGAAACTAATGTGCTGGTGATATTTTGGTGCGACTGATTTTAAACTGGCTTTATTAAAGTCCCCGGTCACAATGAACGCGGCCTCAGGGTGCGCGGTTTCCTGCTCACTTATACTCCCATACAGTTCCTTGAGTGCCCGGTCTGTGTCGGCTTGTGGGGGGATGTACACAGCAGTGATAATGACCGCTGTGAATTCCCTCGGTAGCCAGAATGGTCGACACAGAAGCATAAGAAATTCCAGATCAGGAGAACAGAAAGACTTGATAGAATGTATGTTCCTCTGATCGCACCAGGATTTGTTGATCATAAAACATACACCACCTCCTCTAGTTTTACCTGAGAGGTCTTTCGCTCTGTCCGCTCGGAGCATGGAGAACCCCGCGGGTTCAATGGCTGAGTCTGGAATCTCCGCAGACATCCAAGTTTCCGTAAGGCAGATAACGCAGCAGTCCCTCGTCTCTCGTTGGAAAGAGATCCGCGCTTTCAGCTCGCAGAGCTTGTTATCCAGAGACTGAACATTTGCCAGTAGAATAGTGGGTAGCAGGGGTCGATTTGCGCGGCGTCTTACTCTGATGAGAACGCCGGCTCTGTTTCCCCTTTTCCTCCTGCGTTTCCGGGGCCGTGCTGCCCAGACAAAGGGCTCCGCTTGCGTGTTTGTAAACAGCGGGTCGGCATTGAGGAATGTGAAGTCCGGTTTACGGTGTGAGATCGCTGAGCCAATGTCCAAAAGTGTTTGTCTGTCGTAGACAATAAGGCAGGCAACATCCAAGACAAGAAACATAAGAATTGTAAACAAAACAAACAAACCATTGCTAAGTTGTGTCGGAGCTCGCAACGCAGCAGCCATACTCGGCGCCATCTTGAGTCCAAAAAAAGATATAAATGATCTGAACAGAACACTTCTGATTTGTCTGCAAATGTCAAAACACTTGTTTAGTTTTGGTCATAATGCCTACATGCATTGGAAAGTAGAGTTTCTAAGCTTTCAAATGATACCTATTTTGTGTTGGTCAAGACTGTAGTTATTCATATTTTGACGTTTATTTTGTTGATCTCATGGGCCCATCTGAACATAAAGGGTTAAATAAAGTATTTCCATTCCATTTCAAATACTTGTATGGAAGAGCAACCTTTGAGAAATAACATTTCCTTTGGGCTGGCTCAAACTGGTTTTTATTTTCTTTATATGAAGGGAAGTTTCTGTAATCTTCAGCTGTAAATGATCTCAGTATCCTTGAAGAGGTTTCATTGAAATCTGTTGCGAGTGAAGTGAATTATTTTACGGCATTTAATTGAGGCAAAAATATGATTTGATCAAGGTCTGAGTTTGTCCATGAAAATCCCTCCAAAATGTAATAAATAAGTAAATAATAGCTAATTTGACAAAACCGACAAATGTCCTTGATTGTCCTGATACCAATTGTATTTAGGAGATAAATAACAGCTTTCTGACACATGATGGACAGGAACGAGGAATTAACTCTACTCTGATTAGTGTCGAGTACAGAAGAAATGCTGGAATTCCAGTTATAAGTAGATTTTACAAATAAATAGATTTCAAGTATTTTGAACGACATCCTCTCGAATAGAGCCACGTCCACCCTGGTACATTTTAGTCCTCTCATCCACACTAGCACGGTGTTTTCCTCCACCGAAAATAGAAAACGGTCTACATTACTGCACATTTTGGAAAACGTTCATTCTGAAACTGAAAATGGATTCGTTTTGACATGGCATAAAACCCTCTCTTTTTAAGGAAAGCTTTTACTGTTCTTACAAATGAACATTTTTGAGGATAGTCCGAGCACGTTGTGCTAGTGTGACAGCATGATGTGTTTTTGCATGCAGACATCAAGGACAACTCAACAGAAACTTTGACTATGACTTTATGATGGCTTATGATGTTGTTGTAATAAACTAAATGTAAAGTATATATAATGTAGTATGTATATCATGGAGCTCCTGTAGCTTAATGGTTAGAGCATGGCGCTAGCAGCGGTTTGATTCCCAGGGAGTTCAACTATAATAACATTTTTACCTTAACCTTGTGCAACCCCATTTCCACATGCGTGGATGCTGTATTTTGGCTTCGCTATACGCAACGCATAATTTAATTTCATTTAACCTGACTGATCTCAGTTCAGAAGACTCTAGCTGTCAATAAAAGGTTCAACTTTCAACGCAAGTGGGCATTTATATAATTTGTTTTGGTTGTGTATTTTGGGGTGGGAATGTCTTTTGTGTGGGCATGTGTTTTCCCTGTCTTCTGTCTCCTCTCTCGCTCGCTCTATCACTCGGAATACCAGGTGAGAATACTAACGAGAGGTGCCTGGATTGGTCTGGCTGTGAGCTGTGGGGATAAAAGCTGCTGGGAAACACTATTCTCTGACTCCCCTCTCCTGTCTCAGACGTGCTGACCTACTTTGTGTCTTGTGACTTGTTGTATAGCTATTAAGCTTTGTATAAAGGTGTTAGTTAATTGGTATTTTTGTATCGCTTAAAGTTGTTAGTTACTATTTGGAGCTTTTGTAATGAGGTGGTGCCATTTCATTTTAACTACTTTTTCTCCTGTGGATGGCCAGTGAGGGAAGCAAGCCTCTGTTGTTAATTTATTTTTTCTTTTTAAATGTCAGGTAAGACTTTTCCCTCTAGATCAGGGACGGGCAACTTTGAAGGTGGCGAGGGCCAATATTTTTTCTCCTTTCTACAAGGGGCCTGGATTACAAATCCGCACTCTCACAGTGTTCACCCCCATTACTCAATTTCCTCTTTATTGGGGGTAATCTATGCATGACTAATGCAATGTGCTTTTAAAGATTTTGTTGACTATTTAATAATAGTTATAAAAACTATCATAATTATTATTGTGTAACTTGCATATTTACTAAAACATGCAGTTCATGTACAAATTCATGTTGACAAGCAATATAATAAAACTTATTGTCAAGAAAATCTAATTTGCATTGTCTGTACATTATGGGTTTCCCCTGCATACATTAACAATAGCTCGCACTAGCTCGCTGACAAGCTATGGTAAAATGATGCTCAATTTACCTTATAAATGATGAACAAGTGTTAGATGTTGCATGCTAGAAAACTACAGTGATCAGCAGGTCTGCTGAGAACAAGCGACCTCTTCTGGTCGATAGTTGTAATAACATCATAAACTGAATGCAGTCTTTATAGAATCACTTTTACAATTAACTAAAATCAATCCTCAGTCTTGTCCAACGGGCCGTGTTCAACAACGGTTGCCCTTCCTGGTCTAGATAGTTCTGTTTTGTTTATTGTTTTGGCCTTTCCCCATCCTGAAGTTTCTGCTGCTCCCCTTTCCTTTGTTTTGAACCTTAAACAGATTATTATTTTGATATCCGTTTCAGTGTGTGTTTGAGAGCAGGAGACGGGACTCCAGGATTTCTTTATTCATAAAGGACTCATTTACCTTTGTTATGGTTTACCCCAACCCAGACTGGGGATTTTAATCATAACACATGTGACAAAACAACATGGTGCCGATCACAGCGGAGTTTGTCTTTGGGAGAAATGCCAACAAAACTACATCTGGTAAGAAACCTCATTAAGTTTTTACACTGAAACCTGTTTGAGTCAAAAGATTAGAGTCTCTAGTTTCATCCGATATGCCATTTTTAAAATTTGAGTGATTTATCGCGAAACGGCATGCTGTTAAACACAATGACCACGTATGTGGACTATATTCTCAGATTCAGTTAAAATATCCAATATTCACTGTCTGTGTATTATCACATTGAGAATAAATGGATGTATCCAAAAGCTGGAAAATGTGTCTTTCAGAGGCTTTATATGGAGTTAGGATGAAAATAAGGTGAATTTCAAACTGTTCTGAGACCAGTGCAGACAGACAGCACACTGGAGGTTAAGTCATTCACTAAATAGGGAGCAAGGGAGCATCCTATAGCTCTCTATGCAGTTAAGTGCATTCACTCCTAAAATCTGATCAAAAGTTCAGTTTCAGGCTGCAGATGATGTTTGGATCACTCAACATGTTTGACACACATGTGACAATGATAATCAGTACATAGATTCAGAATTTATAATGTATCATTTTATTTTAACATGGTTGGCAGTGATTGGATGATGCTGGACATTACTTTGAATCTGAATTAATTATGATAATTTATGATGTAATGTCTGTAACATCTCAAACACATGAATAATCAACACTCCTGGAAACATAATAAACAATCTGATGAATAAATCTGTCTTTCTATAGCTTGGTATTTAAAATTTCATGACTTAAAGGAAAAGTATTTGCTCAAAATGTTTATTTATTTATTTTGTATTATTTTTTTGTATGTTTATTAGGTGCTACTAGTTACAAATCAAAAAGGGAAATGGAAAATGCACACAGCAGTCACACTCGGGTCTCATTAAATGAGCTTTAAGTTGCTTCGGATAAAAGCGTGTGCTAAATGCATGAATTTAAATATAACTGATGAGTCATAAAGCCTCTAGTCTCAGCTTCAGACGGCCCACAGGTCGCCTACAGTTTATTAACTGCACAGTGAACACTTCAGAGGAGGAAATAGTCACTGGATTTATCAAAGTTTGCCAGGCTAGCGGCATCAAGTCTTTGAAAGCTACTTGGAGTTTCATTTGAGGTACTTGGTAGCAAGTAACTAGATATCCACGAGCAGAACTGTATATTACACATTGTGTTTTTAGAGCTATGTTTGTGAAATAATCAATATTAATTTTGTAACGATACAAATTTGTGTTTTCTGTAAAGCCTGTCATGGAATGAAGCTGCTGTGATTGATTTTGATTGATTTACATCCCTGGTTTCTTATTCTGCTGTGCAAAGGCAAAACACAGTAACTACACATTTAGTCAAAATTGAGTTTATGATCCAAATAGGGTTCTTTTAACAATGAGCTGGCTTATGATAGACTGAAATGAAATAACTTTTAAGCTATTTTTCTCAGTTTCAGTGTTGCCTTTGTGGAGCAGTAGGGGAGACCGGGGCTAATTGTCACACTTTTTACTCCAGAGAATGTTTCTCATGGTATGGTAAGTACATTTCTGCATGGTCACATACAAGTCTTTGCTACCAAAAAAGCAAGTGAACATTTTCACCATTTTTGCCCAGAAGATAATGTTCACTGAACACACATAGACCTCTTGTGTCAACTTGCCCCAGTATTGTCAAACTATATGGGCATATTGTCACACTACGTATGTGGGGCTAGTTTTCACAGTGGAAACTGATGTGAACATGTAGGTTTCATGTAAACATTCGGCGGTGACGGCGGAATGTGTCCCCACCATCACAACCACTGAAACGCATTAAAAAGACTATAATATGCTTTTCAGCTAAATTAAAAAAGTTAAACAATTATGAAGCACAAAACAATGAAACAACATGAATGGAAAAGCTTATTTACAAAAATATCAAAACATTGTTTTGGCCAACAAATACTGTAGTTAATACATCTATGATATTTAAAACACACGTGACAACCTGATCTGATAAAAATGTGACAACATGCCCCGACCTGACATTCATGAAATATACATTTGAACCTTTCAGTAAAAATCTGCCTTTATAATACAGTTGGCCTTTGTCTTTATGTATGAAAGTGTGGTTTACATAATCATATTTACTTGTTTACACAAGAGCTATAAGAAAAACATGATGAGAGTGAAAAAATACCTCTAATTGAAGAGGGTTTAGAATGAGGAGTTTGAAGCCAAACATACAAAACCTCTTTTAGAGAAAAGTCACATTTGCGCAAGTGGACGCTTGACTCCAAATCTCATCATTACAGAGATATAGCCTTTGTGACAACTAGCCGCAGTCTCCCCTAATTATAGAGAGTGGCATCAAATATTAGGGTATTAACTACAGTATGTGATACTGACTGTTAAGTCATCTGTTTATGCTGATCACTGATCACAGTGCCCTACAGTGGATTGCCATGACAAAAGACCAACCAGAGTCAGTGCTGATTCAAGATTCACACGTCTTGATGTAACATCACTCCTGGGTCACTCAATGCAACCCAGATATTCTTCAAATATGCATGACTTCTGCTCAGACCTGGCAAACATCATTCATTCTACACACGAACGGTAGCAACGCTTGAAGACTGAATGCATCAGCATCAATGCATGTTCCTGGGATAGACACACTTTAGCTGAACACCAGACACACGGCCAGCAGAAGACCATTACCAGCAGACACATGACTAATGCAGGTGTTAAAGACGAAACGTGTGATGAACACTGCCGTTCTTCTGTGGCAACACCTGCATTTTTGTGCACTGGACCGACTTCTCACCTGCATTTCTGCATGTCACAACAGAGCACGGCCACAATCAGCCAAGAGATTCACAAACAGTTGACTATGTATGAAATGGAATTCTAGTGCACTACTTACTGCATACTGTGCGATATACAGGTGCATCTCAATAAATTATAATGTCGTGGAAAAGTTCATTTATTTCAGTAATTCAACTCAAATTGTGAAACTCGTGTATTAAATAAATTCAATGCACACAGACTGAAGTAGTTTAAGTCTTTGGTTCTTTTAAAAGTGATGATTTTGGCTCACATTTAACAAAAACCCACCAATTCACTATCTCAAAAAATTAGAATATGGTGACATGCCAATCAGCTAATCAACTCAAAACACCTGCAAAGGTTTCCTGAGCCTTCAGAATGGTCTCTCAGTTTGGTTCACTAGGCTACACAATCATGGGGAAGACTGCTGATCTGACAGTTGTCCAGAAGACAATCATTGACACCCTTCACAAGGAGGGTAAGCCACAAACATTCATTGCCAAAGAAGCTGGCTGTTCACAGAGTGCTGTATCCAAGCATGTTAACAGAAAGTTGAGTGGAAGGAAAAAGTGTGGAAGAAAAAGATGCACAACCAACCGAGAGAACCGCAGCCTTATGAGGATTGTCAAGCAAAATCGATTCAAGAATTTGGGTGAACTTCACAAGGAATGGACTGAGGCTGGGGTCAAGGCATCAAGAGCCACCACACACAGACGTGTCAAGGAATTTGGCTACAGTTGTCTTATTCCTCTTGTTAAGCCACTCCTGAACCACAGACAACGTCAGAGGCGTCTTACCTGGGCTAAGGAGAAGAAGAACTGGACTGTTGCCCAGTGGTCCAAAGTCCTCTTTTCAGATGAGAGCAAGTTTTGTATTTCATTTGGAAACCAAGGTCCTAGAGTCTGGAGGAAGGGTGGAGAAGCTCATAGCCCAAGTTGCTTGAAGTCCAGTGTTAAGTTTCCACAATCTGTGATGATTTGGGGTGCAATGTCATCTGCTGGTGTTGGTCCATTGTGTTTTTTGAAAACCAAAGTCACTGCACCCATTTACCAAGAAATTTTGGAGCACTTCATGCTTCCTTCTGCTGACCAGCTTTTTAAAGATGCTGATTTCATTTTCCAGCAGGATTTGGCACCTGCCCACACTGCCAAAAGCACCAAAAGTTGGTTAAATGACCATGGTGTTGGTGTGCTTGACTGGCCAGCAAACTCACCAGACCTGAACCCCATAGAGAATCTATGGGGTATTGTCAAGAGGAAAATGAGAAACAAGAGACCAAAAAATGCAGATGAGCTGAAGGCCACTGTCAAAGAAACCTGGGCTTCCATACTACCTCAGCAGTGCCACAAACTGATCACCTCCATGCCACGCCGAATTGAGGCAGTAATTAAAGCAAAAGGAGCCCCTACCAAGTATTGAGTACATATACAGTAAATGAACATACTTTCCAGAAGGCCAACAATTCACTAAAAATGTTTTTTTTATTGGTCTTATGATGTATTCTAATTTTTTGAGATAGTGAATTGGTGGGTTTTTGTTAAATGTGAGCCAAAATCATCACAATTAAAAGAACCAAAGACTTAAACTACTTCAGTCTGTGTGCATTGAATTTATTTAATACACGAGTTTCACAATTTGAGTTGAATTACTGAAATAAATGAACTTTTCCACGACATTCTAATTTATTGAGATGCACCTGTATACTGTATACCGCTGCCTGTTCTTCTTAAAAACCTTACGATTCCGTGATAAACATTTAACAGCACAGTTGTCTGCTACATTGTTGTCACATGACCTCATTGTGAGGGGCGTTCATTTGTTATTTTAGAAAAATATATGATTGATATGAAATTAAAATGTAGACTCACATAAATTAAATCTGATCTGTTCAAATAACAACCTTGAACTATAGTAACCATTAGCTCTTGTTATTCACATAGTCCCAACACAGCTGTAATAAGTGAACATAGATGGATTGTACAGATGAAATTAGGTTGAGACAAAATGCTAAATAATTATGTTGCATTAGCTTATTTTAAATAAGTTAATTGAGCAAGCAGTAAAAATCAAGTTGAGTGAACACAATCTATTTGAACATTTCATAGCAATGTGATCATATCACTTTTTGATGACTCCGTGATCCGCATGGTGCGTGTATCAAGATTTGTATAAACTATTTGTGTCAGTCACTGATATTCATCTACATAAAGAGTGTCTTCTGCAGAGCTAGGGGCAGGTGCGAAATGGGAAGAGAAATCGGCCCGGGATTTTACATAGAAACTGGGCCAAAAGTTGTTGAGTAGGGGGAGTGGGTCGGGGGTAGTTACTGTCCTTTTCTGCATATCGCTGCCCCCTTCGGCATATCGCAGCGCCGTTTTGTGACCCGTTCTGCATAACGCGGCGGCCCATTTCAGCTTATCGCAGCCCATATGGCCCTGTTTCGTGACTGGCCCACAGGGAAAAGTCCCGGTTCTCCTGATGGACAGTCCGCCCCTGGCTAGGGGTGTTGCAGCAAAGCCATTATCTGTATCTGTTCATATGACAAAATTATCTGTATCTGTCTCTGTATTCGCACAGAACTGTGTGTGTGTGGGCGGGGCTTAACCCGGACATTTTTTTCAATGTTACTCTTACATTTATAGTTTCTATAAATAAAACATGCCTTGTAAATGCCTTTTCATAATAATAGCCAAATAATTATAATAATGATAATTATTATTATTATTGTAGGCTACAAATATTGTTTAATTAAATTATTATTTTATAATTTTTTCTAACCAGATGAAGCTGATATTGTAGGCTACATTAACTGTGGAATACAGTATGTTAACTGTGGTTTCTCCTGTTCTTTCTGATATTAATATCTGCTGAAACAGTATATTCGTTTATGTCTGTGCATGTATAAGATTACTCTGGAGGCAGGAGGTGTCAAGCAAAATGTGAAATGGCAAGCACACATTTTGCTGTGATTTTTAAATACAAATTCAAACATTAAAAGAAATGAAAATCAATCAATATAGCCTACAAACAGCCCTGTAAATCTATCAGGAATTTTTACGATAAGACACCATCATTTAGTTAAATAATAATAATAATAATAATAATAATATAATGATGAAAATGTATATAGCGCCTTTCCAGAGCTCAAGAACACAACATTCTCAAATTTAGAGCAGTTTTAAGAAGAAGAAGAAAAAAAGACGGCGCATGTTTCAGATTATTCGTTTTACATAAGGAGAAATATTTGGAATAGATGAATACTCTACGGAGCATTTAAACCTTTTTTGGGGGTGAATAAAGTCTTAACCAGATAATTACTTTAGCTGATATGGACATAAATGTGGTCAACTTTAAGAGATGGATAAACGAGCTCTGACGTGAAATCATCTCTTCAGGTGAGGAATTTAACATCGCGCTCAGGTTTAGGCTATAAATAAATACACGAGAATCACGTGTGAATCGTGTGATACATTAACACAGACATTTCAAGAAGTGGAAAGTGTATATGATGTTGTATCTTAATTAATGTTACACTTGATAAGCTCCAGACTTGCACAATTAACAGAGACCGCAAACGGAGTCTAGACCGCGCCCATCCGATCTGAAATCGTCACATGCGCATTTTCATTCATAAGGTTTGCACTTTAGAAATATTAGCTGCACAGATTCATAAATTCGTTGTAATTTTGGATGTTTATTTAAAATGTCTCTTTATCCTTGTGCTTCTTGGATAATCAGTCAAACGAATATTTTTTATGTTATTTGGATAAATCCATTAGTCGGTTTGAAGTCATTATTCGGCCCTATGAAGAGCACTGATATTGAAATTGTATTCATCCCACGTTTAAATATTTTATTTAGAGGTGATAAAAGATATTAATTAAATCATCTTCAGATATTCTTTGAAATATTTAGTCTTTAATTACAGTGATTTCTCTTTACAAGAACAGACAGGTTGTGAATACATTACATGCACCATGTATTTGCCAGATGTGTTTTGTTTTTTCCAGAGTAATGATTTTATAATTGTGATTAAGTCTTAATTCAAAGAACATATGAGTGACTTCACAGATGAGTGACACGTTTGTTCCTAACATTCTGTGACAGGAATAACTAATTCGAAATTTAGTCATTTTTTCTTCTGTGGAACACAAAAGGAGAAATATTGCCACATTATTCTTTTAAATAAAGCAAATATAAATGGGCACTGGGGCTGTCAAGCAGGAAACTATTATAAACGTACTCCATACAACTTGTGCACGCATTTGGAGTGACGTGAGGGTGAATAAATGATGACTGAATTTTCCTTCTTGGCTGATCTATTCCTAATATTTATTTTATCCCCTTTTCTCCCAATTTGGAATGCCCAATTCCCACTACTTAGTAGGTCCTTGTGGTGGCACGGTTACTCACCTCAATCCGGGTGGAGGAGGACAAGTCTCAGTTGCCTCCGCTTCTGAGACCGTCAATCCGCGCATCTTATCACGTGACTCGTTGTGCATGACACCGCGGAGACTCGCAGCATGTGGAGGCTCATGCTACTCTCCGCAATCCACACACAACTCACCACACACCCCATTGAGAGCGAGAACCACTAATCGCAACCACGAGGAGGTTACCCCATGTGACTCTACCCTCCCTAGCAACCGGGCCAATTTGGTTGCTTAGGAGACCTGGCTGGAGTCACTCAGCACACCCTGGATTCGAACTCACGACTCCAGGGGTGATAGTCAGCGTCAATACTCGCTGAGCTACCCAAACCCCCAACTATTCCTGTTTTTAAAAATCATACTGATATTTGTAACACACACTCCAAAATTCCACAAAGAAAACAAAACCACATTTCAAAACATAAGATGTCTAGAATCCTCTAAGCTTCTGTCTTTTCGTGGATTTATTGAACCCAATATCACACGTGTTAGCGAGGTATCTAAGGTGCCAAAACTCTGTTATGATTTCAGACACTGTAATATAAACAGTCTTACCACAGTGAACACTAGTGTATTATATCAGTCCTGGACAAGTAGTAATATCATTCCCACAGCACGACAATCAATGATTACTTTCTAAGGATTTACTGCCGTTCTACTGTTATTGTGGTATATAACGTCCAACCTTACTGCCAGTCAAATCAACCTCAATCCTGTAATGTAAAAAACTGCAGAATGAGAAAATGTTCTGTGGTGAAAGACAGAGTGAGCTTTGTTCCTAAACCTGCTCTCACTGTCTACATAGAAAGCTAGTATCAAAGGACCCTCTTTAGTGAGCAATTTGGAGCACTCCAACACATAGGCAGCAACTTAATGTGGCACACAAGTGAAGCGCACAGGAGACTCGGCGAGCCCATAATGACAAAGCAAACTGAGCAATCGGGGGAGAAAGGCCTTGGTAAGAGAGGTGACCACGAACCCGATGGTCACTCTGGTTGAGCTCCAGAGATCATGTGTGGAGATGGGAGAAACTTGCAGAAGGACAACCATCACTGCAACACTCCACCGATCTGGGATTTATGTCAGAGTGGCCAGACGGAAGCCTCTCCTCAATGCAAGACACATAAAAAAGCACCTAAAGGACTCTCAGACTGTGAGAAACAAGATTCTCTGGTCTGATGAAATGAAGATTGAACTGTTTGGCCTCAATTCAAAGCATCATGTCTGGAGGAAATCAGGCACCACTATTCACCTGCGCAATACCATCCCAACGGTGAAGCATGGTGGTGGTAGCATCATGCTGTGGGGATGTTTTTCAGCAGCAGGGACTGGGGGACTGGTCAGGGATGAAGGAAAGCTAAACGCAGCAAAATACAGAGATATCCTTAATGAAAACTTGCTCCAGAGCGCTCAGGACCTCAGACTGGCCCAAAGGTTCACCTTCCAACAGGACAACAACCCTAAGCACACAGCCAAGACAACACAAGAGTGGCTTAGGGACAACTCTGTGAATGTTCTTGAGTGGCCCAGCCAGAGCTCGGACTTGAACCCAATCGAACATCTCTGGAGAGATCTGAAAATGACTGTCCACCGACGGTCCCCATCCAGCCTGACAGAGCTTGAGAGGATCTGCTGAGAAGAATGGCAGAAAATCCCCAAATCCAGGTGTGCAAAGCTTGCCGCATCATACCCAAAAAGACTTGAGACTGTAATCGCTGCCAAAGGTGCTTCAACTAGGTACTGAGTTAAGAGTCTGAATACTTCTGCTTTTTCTTTCAAGTTATCAAATATCTGGGTTTTGCTTTGTCATTATGGGGTATGGAGTGTAGATTGATGTGAAAAAAATAAATAATAATAATTTTAAGTATTTTAGCATAAGGCTGCAACATAACAAAATGTGAAAAACAATTTAAGCTTTCTGAATGCAATGTATGTATGTGTATATATATATATATATATATATATACTATATACCATAAAAAATAAACTATAATAAAATAACATCTAGAATATAATTTAGCAAATAAAATAAATTGTATATATAACAAATATACATTTATAAATGCATTAAAAAAAACAGAAACAGAAAAAAACTGAAAATTAAAAACAGAAATTAAAATTATATATATATATATATATATATATATATATATATATATATATATATATATATATATAGAATATATATAAAACAAAAAATAAACTATAATAAAATAGCATCTAGAATATAATTTAGCAAATAAGATAAAATGTATATATATATAACAAATATACATTTATAAATACATTTAAATAAATAAATGTAAAGTCTTAAATGTAAATCTGTGGCATTCTAAACCGGCTGTCAGTCTTTGTTGCTGATTTGGCTGCATTTGAAAATATTTATCATTAGCAGAGCAACAAATAGACAAAGTAATTAGCCACATTGTGTTTAAAGATGTACTTTAAGTTACTATATGAACTTCTTGTTTATAGTATTGCTGTTTATAGTATCACACTCAAAGTCGAGCTGTTGCACTGAATACTGAAATATTGTTTAAACGACTAAAACCCCCATTAGAGCAAGTAAGCAAGACTTTTATTCAGCAGATTTAGAGCTTGTGTCAAAGTTAGGGTTAGAGTTTTTGTTCTAAGCTAAAAGCAGAATATAAAAGAAAAAATATCCTTGTTACGGACACCGAATATTAGAGTCTGTGGATTGAGCAATGATGTTTTCCATTCGGTGAGAGAACATTGTCAATTTTACAGTGATTGTCTTATTGTACAGAGAGCCATTACGATGGAAAGTAATTAATGTAGCGTGTAATCCGCTCAAATCACTTCCATTGGAGGATAAAAGAGCATCTGTCTCATCACTGTGAAACTCACACAAGACGTGTGCTGCAGATCGAGTCATGGCAACAAGCACCACTGCAGTAGAGTCTTTTTTTTCTCAGGAGAAACATCTGAGAAGCTTTTCACTTCATCTCACTATGGTGTAGAAGAAGCATTTGAGATTTTAAAGACATCTTTTGCAACATTTTTCTTTCTGATGGAAATGTCATTAAATTATGTTTAAATACGTCTCTGTCCTGTGCATAACATTGTTTGCACATTGAAATAATGCATACATACATGTGTCCTGTAGTACTTTAACTGTGAAGTCCATGTCTAAGGTCTTAAGTTGTGCATTATTTAACATCATGAGATGGGTCAGTGTTCACAGAAAGGAACTTCAGAATACAGAGGTCCAGTCATGTATTATCTATATGTGCTTGTGAAATGGCTCAGAAATGATCAAACGAGCAGGAGGCGAGACGCTGGATGATTGTATGTCTCCACGGGACACTAAAACACTTTTAAAGACACTAACCTAAAATGCAACATTGCAGCTATCGGTCAATATGAGCAGGTGTTTAGAGATGTAAAATTGATGTAATATGATGAAAATTGAGGTAAGGGAAGCATTAACAGAATGTTAGGGGAGCATTAACAGAACATTAGGGGAACATTAAGGGAACATTAACAACGTTAGAGGAACATTTACAGAATGTTAAGGGAGCGTTAACAGAACGTTAGGGGAACATTCACAGAACGTTAGGAGATCACTCACAGAACGTTAGGAGAACATTAACAGCATGTTAGGGGAGCGTTAACAGAATGTTAGGGGAACATTAATAGAACGTTAGGAGAACATTAATAGCATGTTAGAGGAACATTAACAGAATGTTAGGAGAACATTAACAGCATGTTAGGGGAATATTAACAGAACATTAGGGGAACATTAAGGGAACATTAAGCATGTTAGGGGAACATTAATAGAACGTTAGGAGAACATTAACAGCATGTTAGGGGAGCGTTAGAGGAACATTTACAGAATGTTAGGGGAGTGTTAACAGAACCTTAGGGGAACATTCACAGAATGTTTGGAGAACATTAACAGCATGTTAGGGGAGTGTTAACAGAACATTAGGGGAATATTAACAGAACGTTAGGGGAATATTAACAGAACATTAGGGGAACATTAAGGGAACATTAAGCATGTTAGGGGAACATTAATAGAACGTTAGGAGAACATTAACAGCATGTTAGGGGAGTGTTAACAGAACCTTAGGGGAACATTCACAGAATGTTTGGAGATCATTCACAGAACATTAGGAGAACATTAACAGCATGTTAGGGGAGTGTTAACAGAACATTAGGGGAATATTAACAGAACATTAGGGGAACATTAACAGCATTTTAGGGTAACGTTGGAGGTTCATTGGGGGAATGTTAACAGAACATTAGGGTAACATTAATAGAACTTTAGGAGAACATTAACAGCATGTTAGGGGAGCGTTAGAGGAACATTAACAGAATGTTAGGGGAACATTAATAGAACGTTAGGAGAACATTAATAGCGTGTTTGGGGAGCGTTAGAGGAACATTAACAGAATGTTAGGGGAACATTAATAGAACATTAGTAGAACATTAACAGCATGTTAGGGTAGCGTTGGAGGTTCATTGGGGGAATGTTAACAGAACATTAGGGTAACATTAATAGAATGTTAGGAGAACATTAACAGCATGTTAGGGGAGCATTAGAGGAACATTAACAGAATGTTATAGGAACAATAATAGAATGTAAGGAGAACATTAACAGCATGTTAGGGGAGCGTTAACAGAACGTTAGGGGAACATAAACAGAACATTAGGAGAACATTACCAGTATGTTAGGGGAGTGTTAGAGGAACATTAGGGGAACGTTAACAAAACTTTAGGGAAACGTTCTGCAAACCTAAAAGGAACGTTCTATTTCCATAAAGAAAACTTTCCTGGCTAACCAAAAACAAACTTTAAAATTGTATGTTCTGTGAACGTTCCGGGAACCAAAAATTGTAGGCTGGGGTGTCTCTATTTGAGTGATTCCCTTAAAACTGTACAGAAGATGTCCAGCTCATATTTCACGTCCAACTGAAAAATAATAAATAAGAGAATGAAGCCTGTTTTAGAGCCATTAAGATTTGTTTGCATTGTGAATTTATTTTTATGACAACTGAGCACATTTTTACTCCAAATGGTCACCGCTGTTATTTGAATGAACTAAATTCTACATTCTACATTTCTAAAGTACTATTTTCAGTATATAAAAAGGTAGCTTTTGTTTTACTGAATTTAATTTAAACTGATTTTATTATTATTAATGTATATATAATTGCTTATATATATATATATATATATATATATATATATATATATATATATATATATATATATATATATATATATATATATATATATATGTTAGAGTTTACATTTCTTACAAGCTTTGAAAACATATATTTTTAACATACAAAGCAATTTAATATAGCATCTCGATGCTATCATCAACTGGGAAGCACTTTTGAATCATTAAATGATTTTGTGTAATACAAAACATAGACATATTATAAATCTATGCAAAAATGGACCTTTCACATTGGAAACTAAGATGCTGTACCTTTATAACTTGTTTAGGGTACATCATTTTACCCTGAGGACCTATTGTGGACCTTTAAAGGTACATTTATATGTTTTGTTACTCTGGGAATAAAACTGTACCTGTACAGTTCCTTTTTTTCTGAGAGTGTACTGTTTGTTTTTTTAAGTGCTTTCATATACTTTTAGTGAGTGTTTTCCCGCCATGATTGGTGAAATACAGCGTTATCGGGGAAAATGCCCCAGGTTTTACCCATCATCTCTTCCGTGCTGATCAATCATACACTTTAATAAAGTAGAACGGTTTTATCATGCGCCAGTGTGAGCGTAAGACGAGCTCTGTCACTGATGTATCAAGTACGGCATGAAAGAAAAAGAGACTCAGTACGATAAAACACAATCAGCTGCTGCCATTTCATTTGCATAGAAACATCAACGTCCTCTTTTGTTTTAGAAGGTACTTAAAATTCCAGTTTGCCCTTTGGAGTTTCTAAAGGTGAACGGGGTGATGATTTCGCTGGAGGGGGAAAATTCAAACATGTCAAAGTCGAGTCCACTGAGAAAATAACTGGCATGAACTGAGTTCATTGTGTTGATCCTCCGACTCACATATTAACTCCCATGCTGTTTCAAAACCAAGTGAGCTGCCTACATAGGGAGCTACCTTATAAGGCAGCATCTTAACTGAAATGAACCTGAGAATCACATGAGCAAATAAATGTCAGATTGCAGCGCTCTTGTCTCAAGTCAAATGCACTCAAATCATTGATATAGCCGCGAGTCATTGTATGGCCACTACTGAAATAAAATGCTTTCATTGCTGTATTTCTCTATAAACTCCTGAGACCCGAACGTGACTGATGTGTGGATGTTCCATTCCACTTTTTCAATTGTAACTCGTAGCACCTAATAAACAAGCAAAAAATAATAGTAATATATTTTTTTAAGACCAAATGGTTTTCCTAAAAATGTATATCCTCATATGTGGACAGCGGGACTAAGTTGTGAAATTTTAAATAAAACTGTATCAAGCTATAGAAAGTCAGATTTATTAAATCAAATAGTTTATGATGTTTCCAGGAGTGTTGATTATTCATGTTTTTGAGATGTCACAGACATTACATCATAAATTAGCATAATTAATTCTGATTCAAAGTAATGTCCAGCATCATCCAATCACTGTCAACCATGTTAAAATAAAATGATACATTATAAATTCTGAATCTATGTACTGATTATCATTGTCACATGTCTGTCAAACATGTTGAGTGATCCAAACATCATCTGCAGCCTGAAACTGAACTTTTGATCAGATTTTAGGAGTGAATGCACTTAACTGCATAGAGAGCTATAGGATGCTCCCTTGCTCCCTATTTAGTGAATGACTTAACCTCCAGTGTGCTGTCTGTCTGCACTGGTCTCAGAACAGTTAGAAATGCACCTTATTTTCATCCTAACTCCATATAAAGCCTCTGAAAGCAAAATTTTCCAGTTTTTGGATGAACCCATTTATCCTCAATGTGATAATACACAGTAAATATAGGATATTTTAAGCAAGATGAGCCTATAGTCTGTTTCACAATTAATCGATTACATTTTTAAAATGCTTATCGGATGAAACTAGAGACTCTAATCTTTTGACTCAAACAGGTTTCAATGTAAAAACTTAATAAGGTTTCTTACCAGATGTAGTTTTGTTGGCGTTTTTCTGAAACACAAACGCCGCTGTGATCAGCACCATGTTGTTCTGTCACATGATTCAGTGCGTTGAAAGCTTACCTTTTAATGAAAGCTCAGAGTCTCTTGAACTAAGATCAGTCAGTTTAAATGAAATGAAATGATGCATTGCCTATAGTGAAGCCAAAACGTAATGTCCATGAATGTGGACGCGGGGTCGCACGAGGTTAGGATAAAATAGTGCTATTTAACCGCTATCGTTGTTTAGTTGAAGACTTGGCATTCACAAAACATTTAAGTTGAAGTCATCTAGTCGATATTGCTTTTCTGTTTTCTCTATTTGAGGCCTTGAGGAAACTGTATGTAGTCAGATGATGTTGTAATACTTTACCACCATCCTGGAAAACCTGGAAATATCAGGGAATTTTAAAATTGTGTTTTCCAGGCCTGGGAAAGTCATGCGAATTAATCAAATCTTTAAAAATTATGGAATTTTAAAGTAAAATATTTATGCTCAGCGCTAAAATATTTTATCAGCACATTGAGCTTTCAGTTGTTTTCCAAGTAGCCTGTAGGTACATACTGTATACTGTATTTAATGTGATTTCTTTCAAGTTACTTTTGGTGCAATAAACAATATTAAGTAGTTTGTATTTCTTTTTCTTGCCTAAGACGCATTAGGGATATTATTTAAAGAATTATAACAATGCATTTGAAGGGGGGGGGGTCTGGGTAGCTCAGCGAGTTTTGACGTATACATACACATACATATAAACACACACACACACACACACACACACACACACACACACACACATATATATATATATATATATATATATATATATATATATCTATATATATATATCTATATACATATACATACACATACATACATACACATACACACATACATATACATATATATACACATATATGAATATATATATATATATATATATATATATATATATATATATATATATATACATACATACACACACACACACACACACACATACGTAGTGCAAATCTAAATACAAATTGGTTATATACAGTTCAAGGGAATGTAATGGCAGAAGACTAAGCTGTGTATTGCACATTAATTATTGCTCAAAGGGGCAGTTTTAACTGTTCATGAGATGGATAGCTTGAGGGAAAAAACTGTTCCTGTGCCTGACGGTTCTGATGCTCAATGCACTGAAGCGTCGGCCAGAAGGCAACAGTTCAAAAAGGTAGTGGGGAGGGTGAGTGAGGTCCAGAGTGATTTTTCCAGCCTTTTCCCTCACTCTGGAATTGTATAGTTCTTGAAGGGGGGGCAGGGGGCAACCAATAATCCTCTCAGCGGTCCGAACTGTCCTTTGTAGTCTTCTGATGTCTGATTTCATAGCTGAACCAAACCAGACAGTTATTGAAGTGCAGATGACAGACTCAATGACTGCTGAGTAGAACTGTATCAGCAGAGCCTTTGGCAGGTTGAACTTCCTCAGCTGGCGAAGGAAGTACAACCTCTGCTGGGAGTCAATGTGGGTCTCCCACTTCAGGTCCTGTGAGATGGTAGTGCCCAGGAACCTGAATGACTCCACTGCTGCCACAGTGCTGTTTAGAATGGTGAGGGGGGACAGTGTTGTGGTGTTCCTCCTAAAGTCCACTATCATCTCCACTGTTTTGAGCGTGTTCAGCTCCAGGTTGTTTTGACTGCACCAGACAGCCAGCTGTTTAACCTCCTTTCTATATGCAGACTCATCCTCATCTCGGATGAGGCCGATGACAGTGATATCATCTGCAAACTTCAGGAGCTTGACAGAGGGGTCCTTGGTGATGCAGTCATTGGTGTAGAGGGAGAAGAGCAGTGGGGAGAGCACACATCCCTGGGGGGCACCAGTGCTGATTCTACAGGTGCTGGAAGTGAATTTCCCCTGTCTCACAAGCTGCTGCCTGTCTGTCAGAAAGCTGGCAATCCACTGACAGATAGACGTGGGAACAGAGAGTTGGTGTAATTTAGTCCAGAGAATAGCTGGGATGATGGTGTTGAAATCCGAACTGAAGTCCACAAAAAGGATCCTTGCATATGTCCCTGATCTGTCCAGATGTTGCAGGATATGATGCAATCCCATGTTGACTGCATCATCCACAGACCTGTTTGCTCGGTAAGCAAAGTGAAGGGGATCTAGAAAGGGTCCAGTGATGTCCTTCAGGTGGGCCAACACCAGTCTCTCAAATGACTTCATGACCTCAGACGTCAGGGTGACAGGTCTGTAGTCATTAAGTCCTGTGATTTTTGGTTTCTTTGGGATGGGGATGATAGTGGAATGTTTGAAGCAGCATGGGACTTCACACTGCTCCAGTGATCTATTGAAGATCTGTGTGAAGATGGGGGCCAGCTGGTTATCACAGGATCTAAGACATGCAGGTGAAACGCCATTTGGGCCCTGTGCTTTCCTTATCCTTTGTTTTCGAAAGACGTGGCTCACATCATCTTCACAGATCTTAAATGCAGGTTGAGTAGCAGGAGGGGGGAGGAGGGGGTTGCAGGAGGTGTTTGTGTGAAGTGAAGGTCAGAGTGGGTGTGGGGTGTGAGATTGGGCCTTTCAAATCTACAGTAGAACACATTCAGGTCATCAGCCAGTTGTTGGTTCCCTACAGGGTTGGGGGTAGGAGTCTTGTAATTCATAAGTGGTTTCATGCCACTCCACACTGATGCAGGGTCGTTAGCTGAAAACTTGTTTTTCAGCTTCTCAGAGTATCTTCTTTTAGCCACTCTGATTCCCTTATTCAGTGTGTTCCTGGCCTGATTGTACAAGACTTTATCCCCAACTCTGTAAGCATCCTCTTTGGCCTGACGAAGCTGCCTGAGTTCCACTGTAAACCACAGTTTGTCGTTGTTAAATGTTAAATAAGTCCTAGTAGGAATGCACATATCCTCACAGAAACTGATATATGATGTAACAGTATCTGTGAGCTCGTCCAGGTGTGTGGCTGCAGCCTCAAAAACACTCCAATCAGTGCAGTCAGAGCAGGCTTGTAGTTCCAGCTCTGTACAGTCCTTAATACAGGCTTAGCAGATTTTAATTTCTGTCCGTAGGTTGGAAGAAAATGAACCAGACAGTAATCAGATAGTCCCAAAGCTGCTCTAGGGACAGAGCAATATGCATCCTTTATTGTTGTGTAGCAGTGATCCAGTATATTTCTGTCTCTGGTTGGGCATGTGATGTGCTGTTGTATTTGGGCAGTTCAAGTGTGAGATTTGCTTTGTTAAAATCCCCAAGAATAATAATAACTGAGTCCGGGTATTGTTGTTCTATGTCTGTGATTTGATCAGCCAGCTGTTGCAGCGCAGCATTCAAACACGCGTTTGGCGTGATATACACACTCATCAGAATAAACGAGGAAAACTCCTGCAGCGAGTAGAAAGGCTTACAGTTAATAAAGAGTGCTTCCAAATTAGAACAGTACATCTTCTTTAACGTTGTTACATCTGTACACCAACTTTCATTGATGTAAAAGCATGTTCCACCGCCTCTCGTTTTCCCCGTTAACTCCGTGATGCGATCCGTTCTGTACAGCTGAAAGCCCGGCAGATGTAATGTGCTGTCCGGAATGGCTTCACTCAGCCAGGTTTATGTGAAGCACAAGGCAGCAGAGGTTGAAAAGTCCTTGTTTGTGCAGGTGAGGACATGTAGTTCGTCCGTTTTGTTAGGGAGAGAGCGGAGATTCGCAAGATGAATGCTCGGCAGCGTTGTTCAAAAGCCCCGCCGACGGAGCTTGACCAGCGTGCCTGCTCGTCTCCCTCACCTGTGTCTCATAGCATCTTTAAACAACACAAACTCACCTCCGACTAAAATGTCAAACAAAACGTCAGAATATTGAAAATCCGGGAAAAGATTGACTGGTATATGCTGTCAAATGTTCAGCAGTTCGTCTCTGGTAAAACTGACTGGAAAAAGGTTACTAAACACAGGACAAACAAACAAAAACAACAAAACAATAGAAGCGCTCCACACCAAGGCGGCCAACCGCGGCGCCATGAGGTGAGGTTACTCATTTAGGTGAGTAACTGCGCCACCACAAAGACCTACTAAGTAGTGGGAATTGGGCATTCCAAAATTGGGAGAAAAGATGATAACATTATTTTTTTTAAATGCATATGAAAAAATAAATAAATACATAATTGAATCGTTAATTGAATCAAATCGAATTCAGTGTGTTCCGAGTTGTTCTGAATTTGCACTAAGACATTTTGAATCAAATCAAAAACCTATGAATCGTGAATCGAATTGATTCACACCCCTACTGAAAGGAACATGGCATCATTACTGTATGAATGTACCTTTAGCTAACAGTCTTGTGAAAGGGCCCTTCAAGAAAGGATTCATTTTCTCACTTTAGTTTGAAACAACCCTTCGAGTGGCTTCCCCTTCACAAAGCAGTGCCCTTAAAGGGTGCAGAAACACTGTTGGGAATTCACAACATTGAAGTGGCATGTCCTCAGTCGAGTAACAGGTCAGATGAAAAGACCATGTTACTATAGAAAGAGGTGATAATGAGGTCAGAGTGAAAGCAGCAGAGAAGAAAGAAGGTGAAGACAAGACAAGAAACAGATTAGCACTGTAAAGCACTGTGGTGTTACAAGGGTAATATTATGGTACTGAATGATTATTATATTCATGTTTCACTATATTTTCATGGTACTTAAAAAATACCATGGTTTTACTACGTACTACGCATGACAATGGACCTTGTCTAAAAAAAATGCCATGGTAAATTTTTTGTGAGAAAGATAACAGAATAGGCGATTATTTGTGTTTTTGCAATACTGTGAAAAATTAGGATATGTATACAAGTCAATGAAGTGACACAACTTTTTGTTGTTGTCCACGTCTAATAAATTATTCTAAGATATATACAGTAACAAACACAATTTGCACAAAACAATTAATTATATACACCTGTTCTATTATGAGCATGCTTTCAATTACTAAATAATACAATAATAATGTCATGTGGTTTAACCATCAGTAAACAGTAAAAAAAAAAAAAAAAAAAAAAAATCTCATTAAAAGCTGAAATTCTTTAAAAAAAGAAATGTTGGCATGAGTTGTGCTGAATAATCTTTTATTATTATTTCTTTAAAAAAAAAAAAAAAAAAAAAAGTTAATTTAATTTTAAAATATGATTTATATTTGAAAAACTTTTGTCCAGCAAATCAAATTCATGTGGTGTAACCAACATGTAGGCATGTGACAAAAATCAAAACAAAAAAACAAAAATCATTATTTTGTCAAATCATTAAATATCAATATTATGAAAAGGCACATTTGGTTCAGGTCATTTGGTGTAACCATGAGCAAACTTCTTTATATTCTTAACTTAAAAATTCATGATATTTGTAAAAAAAAAAATATTTTTCACCTGAAATATACGTGTGTTTGAAAACTTTTTTGAAATTAATTATTAAGTTGCATATACTCTTATGTATTCAAGGGGCAAGGAAACTATCTTAATATCTTTTACTTGATGGCTACACAACAACATTTTTAAAGTCATTATTTTAATTAAATGTTTTGTAGAAAATGCAATAAATGTTTTTCACAAACTCAACACAAAGATGTCTTTGAACTTGACATGTTTTAACCATTTAAAAACATATTGCCAAAATATTAATAACTACAGTCTTGAACAACACAAAATAGTTTTCGTTTGAAAGTTTAGAAGCTCTACTTTCCAATGCATGTTGACATTATGACCAAAACTGAACAAGTGCTTTGAAATTTACAGATAAATCAGAATCAAAATTCTGATAATTTATTAATAATTATGCACTGTTCATATTATTGTAATCAGTAAAAACATCAAACTCATCAAACAGTCATGTGTCATATGTTGTTAGAAAGCTCGCAAAGAGTAGAATACAACACAATTTGTTTAACTCACAGACAAAAATATAGCGAGTATTAGCTAAGTATATGTCTTTAACAATTATGTTGGTGTTGCTTATATGGCGCATTTTCACCTACAACATCATGAAAAATAAAAGTAACATCAAATATCACATAACATTAGAGGAGGTGATCATCTTTCAAACGAGTCCACACACAAGATAATCAGATGTATAGATCATTAGATAATCCACATGAAGCACAATGTTACATATGACCACCAGGAGATGGCGCCAAATACATGACACAGACTCAATGATGACTCAAATGACACAGAATGAAACTCATTCTGTGAAATCTCATTACTAAAATCATGTCTGCATGCTATGCAAACCTTTAGTCATTGTTATGTTTGCATGTGTAATTAGTTCTTATGTACAATTATTATGTTTTATTTGTTTGGAGAGGCTTTTGGACACTATGATAAATTATTTTTGTAATGCTATAACTTTTGATTGTTTTGTCGTATCAACACAAATGTTTTTCAGAGCCACCTTATTTACACCCAGAGATATAAAATGTCAATTAAGAAAAATAAGGAGGGGAAAAAAGTTTTGACTCAATTTGTTTGTGATTTTTCATCAGTTTCTTATGCTGAGAGTCTCAGAATGTATCATAATCTATATCATTAAAAAAACAGAAAAAAGTTTCTTTACAATGATACCAAACACCTTATAAGCCTTTAATTTTGGGGGATGCCACTGAAACAAGAAATCTTTAAAAACACCTTCAGAAACTAGAATTTTAAAATATTTCAAATTTTTATCACCTCAGACAAACTTATTTGTCAATGACCCATATAAAAAAAAAAAAAAATGCTTAATTACTGTAAAAGCAAAGAAATAAAAATATATAAGAACTACTCATTCAAAACCAAGAGATTATACTCACAATTGATTTTAATAGACTTTGCTGTTAGCATGATGCTAAGAAAACAACATAACACTCTAATAAGCATAAACATACAAATGGTCCATTTTTAATTAGATTTAAATAGTTTTGATCAATACTTTACAGTTTTGAATTAAATACTGTACACGTTCATTTACAGTTGCCATTTCTCTTTTAACGCGTCCACCATCTTGGATGAGTTGTTGAATAATCCATGTTGTTATCTGTCCAAAAAAGATAGAATCTGTCCAAAATTGATAAGAGGGCACCTTAATGTTGCTACCTAGTTTTTAAACAACCTTTACATTGAGAGTGTGCCTGTTATGCTGTCTAGGTAGGCAGCTCACTAGTTAGTGGGATAGAAGTGCAGTGTTGTCCTGAATTCACTTCATCATCAGAGTATTGTGAATTTTGATGATTAATTCATCGGCTCACTTCTCGGTTGTAGTCTGATGAGCGGAGTGCATCAATAATGCACATATGTCAGGGGTGTTTGTGCGTGTGTGAACTCTGCATTTGTGTGTGTGTGTGTGGGACGGAGCGTGCATGTAAATGGAATTCTTTATGATTGCATGCAGCACAGCGTCTGTACGCGTCGTCCATCAAGAGCACTGCACAGTGCATGCTTTCTTAATGTGTGTGAATTTTTTTTTTTCACTGGAAATGTGCAGTATAATTTTGTCCTTCTTTATAACTTGGTTCGCATGGAATCTGTGTCCACTGAACTGCATAGAAAGCTCCAGAGATTACTGCAGAGTTGGAAAGCCCATAATTCACCCTTAAAAAATGAACTGCAGGAAAATTGCACCAACACCCTGTGTGTTCATTTAATCTCATCTACCTGTAAGAGTGCAGTACTCGAAGTGTAACTTGTTTTAACATGAGTGAACTCAAACCATCAAATTCTGTAGATTTTCCCTCTGAAATAAATGCAGAAAAATGTGACTTTCTGTGCGATATTTCACCTGGGTCTGCTGATAGCATTAGCTGAAGTGTTTTGAAGTTGCCATCGGATGTGTGGTCACACTTTCAGATGGATAATTTAAGAAGCACCGAGGGTATTTTCCAACAGCCCGCAGTGATGTCACATCCTTTAGTTGTGGAAACGGCTAAACTTAGAATCTTCTAGCAGCTGAATTTGCTGTCAGTTTTCTCCCCGTCACTTGAATCAGTGTTAAAAACACCACTGGCCAATCAGTAAACCGAGAAGTCTGACCAGGCCATTTGTGTTTACCTGTGTTTTTTTTTTTTTTTTTTCAGTCCGATTAATTACTCTCTTCCTGAACATCAATAGGCCTATATGTCTCTATAGATATCGATTTCAGAGGAGTGTTCAGTTTGGGAAAAGTTGGAGAGACACTAACTGCGATTTGACTATATTTTTCAGTAGTGTGTCACTTTTAGTTAATTGTTTGGACAGTTTACGTAAACAAACTGGTTCAAATAAAGAATTCACAGATTAATTCGAGTCCCTGTGTCTTCAACTTTCTATCGATTGCAGCTGCTCGTCACTATGTTATTTTTCTAGTTGTAAATGCATCCAAGTTTAATGCTTTCTCTTTAATTGAGATCAATTACCATATCAACAAGCACGGATCAGTACAGAATGGCTCAACAGTGTTATCTGTTCGGCCCAATGGTGGAAAAGTGCCTGTTGTTTTTGTGTCAGATAAATACTATGATTGCAGAAATAAATGATATTATCCGATAGTTACATATTTATAAAGGTATAACCCCTTAAATAGCATCAATGACTACATTTACATGGACACCAGAAATCAGCTTATTGCGAGAAAGCAACGTTCTCATTTACATGCACTGTATAAGCGGCGTACTCTTTACTCCTGTATACAAGCAGCTTTCTCCACATCATTTTCCCGCGATGCTTGTATAAATAACAAATATAGTATCCGAGAAATACTTCACTATTTCATTCCGTTGCTTCGATTTATTTCCAGATATTCCAGAGTTGTTGCTGTGTTTGTTTCTTTAACTTTCTATCGTGACCTGCAGTGGAATTGCGCTTCAATAGTGGGGTTTTCCTCTTATGTCACACTCTGGGATTCCCCCAGTGTACGAGCGCATATAAGCGAGCGTAATAGACAGTACTTGATATTTTAAACTGATGTGTATAAATGGGTATAGTTTATAGTGTATGTGTTGTCCCACTGTACTCCCAGAAATGTTTTGCTGACTTGTTGTTGGGCTCCATCCTATGACGTTTGTTATCCAGTCTGTTCATGCACATGCGCACTCTTCAAAAACCTGTTAGAATGCCAGCGTACGGAAATCGGCGCTCTCGTTTATATGAGTTACAACTACTTTTTGTCAGTTGCTTGTAGTGTAGCTGCTTAAAATTGTTTGCTTGACTAGTTTACTTTTATGCATTTGGCAGATGCTTTTATCCAAAGTGACTTACAGTGCCCTTATTACAGGGACAATCCCCCTGGAGCAACCTGGAGTTAAGTGCCTTGCTCAAGGACACAATGGTGGTGGTTGTGGGGATTGAACCAACAACCTTTTGCTTACCAATTCAGTGCTTTAGTCCACTACGCCACCACCACTCCTAGTTAACTTAGATTATGAGTAGCTTGTTATTTTGGAAGGTACAGTTTTAAACTAGCTTCACCATCACGGCTGTCCACCTTTCTAAATAAAACAAGGTTCTCAGTTTCAGAAGCAGATAGTCCTGATGTTGAAAATCAATACATCCGTAGAAACCGCGGCTCCTGATTTAGCTGGCCATCTATCGGGAAGTACAATGTTTGCTACAAGACACTGACAGGACCCAATTAACTCAAATTCTTAACTGTCCATTTTTACAGTATGCTTTCATAACCAAATGACTGAGGAATCTCCCTGAGCGATTTATGTCTCAAGATTTCAAACATCAACAACAACCAAACAACTGCATAGCAACACACTGAAAACGACTCAGAATACCTTAGAAACACCTTAGAAACCACATAGCTATGCTTTGGCAAATTAACCAATTAACAATGACCTAGGCCTAGAAATCAGCACGAACACCATGGCACTTTAATATATTCCACGATACTCTATGATTAGCAGGATATTTCCATGTTTCTCCATGGTTCTTCAATGGAATACCATGGTATAAGATCATGGTAGTGTCAAAATGAAAAATAACAACAACAACAAAACATGGTAATACAATGCTTCTTGTTTGTTTCTGTGCAAGGGTTTTTTCTCAGTTGACAGAACTTAATGATAAGAAAAAAGCAGAAAGAACAAAAACACGAGTAAAGCATGATTTTAAACACTTAAATATATTTTTAACACTGATTATTAAATGTGTTTAGTCTAGGGCATGAAAAAGAAAACACACACATACACACACACACACACACACACTTCGGAGCATTTTAGAAACCATAAGAGAAAACTCATCACTGGTGCCTGTGAGCTGTACTGTAGGTGACTAAAAGTAATAGTGTGCACCAGAGATAGTGTTATCTGACTGCACGGATAGCTGCAGGCGTCAGGAGCCGTATGGCTGATGATGCCATACAGGCAACACACATAGTGTATCAATAACTAGCTGGTTTTGAAATGAGAGGAAAAGAAAAGAAACTGCAGAAAAACCTCTTTAGAGAAACATTCACAGTTAGTGTGAAATCAAAATTGGCTCTATTTACTTTCTTAATCCATGTCCCTGGTCTTATTTTGAGCAGTTCATCAGTGCATGTTATTCTCTGATCTTTCAACAAAATGCAACAACTTGCTCCGCCTCTGAAACAACTTTCCTTTTCGGCTGATGTCATAAAGTCCTCTTATTTTTCATCTCTCATTTTCAATTCACCATGGAGAAAATCAAGTCCTGATGTTCTTAAAAACCCATGTAAAATGATCAGTATATTTCAGTCGCAAATAGGCCTACATCTTTATTTTATACAACCAAAATTAAAAGCTTTGGAAATGTTTTAAAAATACCTACCTAGGGGGGCCTGGGTAGCTCAGCGAGTATCGACGCTGACTGTCACCCCTGGAGTCACGAGTTCGAATCCAGAGCGTGCTGAGTGACTCCAGCCAGGTCTCCTAAACAACCAAATTGACCCGGTTGCTAGGGAGTGTAGAGTCACATGGGGTAACCTCCTCGTGGTCGTGATTAGTAGTTCTCGCTCTCAACGGGGCGTGTGGTGAGTTGTGCATGGATCACGGAGAGTAGCATGAGCCTCCACATGCTGTGAGTCTCCGTGGTGTCATGCACAACGAGTCACGTGATAAGATGCACGGATTGACGGTCTTGGAAGCGGAGGCAACTGAGACTTGTCCTTCGCCACCCGGACTAAGGTGAGTAAACATGCCACCACGAGGGCCTACTAAGTAGTGGGAATTGGGCATTCCAAACTGGGAGAAAATGGGATATATATATATATATATAAAAATAAATAAATAAACCTACCTAGTTGGATTTCTTTAAGTAGCCTTAAAATGTCAATATAAAATATTATATACAGTATTTACAGGGTGGGCCACAAGTGGGAGGTTGACTAATTGAAAGAACTAGTTTCCCCATAGGTTGCATATTTATTGCAATGCACTTTAAATCTCTTAAACTCTCACCCTTCATAATATTAATCTTCTGGTAGACTGTGGCTATCTGCTTTGTTACAGCAATCGTGAAGCTGCGTTCCTGATTTACGTCAGAGCGTCAACACCAGCGTCAAGCTTTGAACTCAGCATGAAAAGTGCTTCCAGACAAAAACATCTCATTCTGCATTTTGGTGATAGTTAAGACTTGACTTGCTTCTGTAGTAATTAAAATGCGCCTTACAAGTCCCATTTGGGCTTGTTTTGTACATCATACAGCGCTAAGAGCTCCTTTCTCCATCATTTTATCACTGACAGGGATGCGCTGTCAGAATTATTTTATTTTCTGAGATAACGCGGCTCTATCATAGGAGTGTATTACGACAGTACCGCCCATAGAATGTCAATGGGACCGCCTCGTTATGCTATTTCATGCTAAGGTTGTAGGCTCTTCTTGGTAGAAGGGCTCTGGCGCTATGTCTGTTTGTGAAGTGTGCGTCAGTGTAATGACTCCGGGCAGATACATTACAAAGGTTCTGCCCTTCACACCAGTGTTTCTTCTGTATTAATGGTAAATTAGTTAATCGTGATTAAGAAAAATTAACACGTTAAACTTTTGTAAATGTATTGCATGTGTTAACGCGTTAATTCTGACAGCTCTAATTATAATATATTACATATTTATACACTGGGCCTTATTTTAAGAGCTCTATGCCTTAAGCAAAGTGCTTTGTGATACTCCATACACGCAAAGTCATTGAGCATGGCCATAAAGTTTTATATTTACATGCAAGTCTAGGCGCAAGTGGGTTTGGTGAAATTGCACGTACAAAGCGCTAATGGGCTGGGTCAAGTGCAATTTAATTCTGAGGTTCTTGTCTGGTTATTGCACCAACTGCGTCCTATTATATACAGTATGTCAAGCAACATTGATATTCATAAGAATGTGGTGGTGTAAATGGGCAGTATGCAATGAATTAGAAGAATAGAAATATGGACCATTTGTGTCATATGTTCTTTTGCGCAATACCTAAGTCCTTGCTGTGAATTCTGTGCCGTTTTGTCTTCCATCATTTGTGTGCTTTGGTGTTAAGTGGTGAAATACTACAAAGGATGTTTCCTCCTGCCTCCGGACCACGATGTGTTCTCTATCGGCCTGTCTAAAATAGCAAATTGTGCTTTGCAGCACTTACCATACAATGCACCCACAGTTTGCGCGCATACACCCTCAGATAGCGCAAACACTCCCATATATGCCCACTTGCGCT
Organism: Myxocyprinus asiaticus; assembly: GCF_019703515.2. Taxonomy (NCBI): domain Eukaryota; kingdom Metazoa; phylum Chordata; class Actinopteri; order Cypriniformes; family Catostomidae; genus Myxocyprinus; species Myxocyprinus asiaticus. The sequence continues at coordinate 47,181,161 of NC_059362.1, read as the reverse complement.
TTGCATTGGCTTGAAAATTGCCCTTACAATTAGCGGTCTCATGAAAACTGGATAAGATGTTGCGTACATTTATTGCGCTTAAAGTGCTGCACTTAGTGCGGTCACAAAAATTGAGCCCATAATGTTTTGTTTAAGATTCAAAGCATAATATGCACATTCAAATAAAATATTAAAAAATGTAGTGAAATACTTTAGTTTGTAGAACATTTGTTTATGACTATAATACAACAAGGCCAGAATAGGGCAAGATAAAATCGGTATTTCAACCTTTTAAAAAAACAAAACAAAAAAAAAACAACAACAATAGTCAGCACGGCCTTGGTCACGTCAATTGAAAAGGAATGTCTTTTTAGAGACGGAGCAAGTTATTTTCATTAAAATTTTATAACGTGCATCATTCACAATAAGACCAGGAACATGGATTAAGAAAGTAAATACTGTAGTGTTAATTTTTGATTTTATGTTGACTCAACCTCTAACAAAAGACACTTCAGCTTTAAGATCTATTTTAAGACTGTAAACAATGTAGACACAGTTTACTCTCTTCCACAGCGCAGAGTTCTCAAGTGACACTGTTTTGCAGTTTTCTGTCGGTCTGTTTTAAATGTCAAATCAGCATGGAGATAGATCATGACAGTGTCATTTTCTTTTAGGCTTGATTGATTTCATTCCCTCTAGCTGCACAAACACTAAATACACCCTCAAGATGCATTTCAAGGACAATCAGGCACAGATACAGACTGAAAGTAAAACTATCAGCTCCTAAATCCTGTTAGCATCTTCAGAGAAGCAACACTATTTATTTCTGAGGGTTTTCTTAGCGGCTAAATTTGATATTGGATGCATTGTCCCACACACTTGGCAAACATTGCTGAACATACTGTATATTTAGCAATGCTTATGCTCAAAACAAGTGAACATATAAAACTTGTTTTTAAAGATGCACTCTTCAAAAACAAATCTTAATATGTCATGCAACCTTATTTAAAGGATGTTAACATGTTTGTACTTGCAAACGAGATGAAAATACTGATCTAGAACAGGATTATTTGAAGTGCATCAACTCTATAATTTTAAAATAAACAATAATGCTGTCTGGTGTCAGTAGAAATATAACCATATCTCATTGTTCACGAATCCATCTGAATTCAGGTGTGTAAATGTCTGATGCACTTCTTGATGCAATGCAGTGCAGCCTCTCGCATGCAGGCCAGCGCGGATGATCTGCGGCAAAGATGACATGCAGAACGCTAAAGCCGTAAATCCGTATGGCTGCCAGCCATGTTAGGAGCTTAGAGATGGGATCCCGCGGTGAATTTTGAAAACCAAATCAATTTGCATAGAGGCTAAATTTCATCACTCAGTAAAATATTCAAATCCTCCCGAAAAAAATGTGGATAAGGAGGGCGATTCGGAACTCATTCTGATACTTTCTGTTCAACTTTAAGAGAAAGACACACTGAGTGATGCGAATTTTGATGCAGAATCAGAGAGCAGACTATTAGAACAATCTCAAACGAGTCAAACCAAAGGTCAGCAGTGTTTAACAATCTGAAAAAACATGGAATTATTTGTACATTTGTTACATTGAAATAAACTGTCTGAACAGACTGCTTTACTACAATGAACTGAACTTTAAGGAGCAGTGTAGGACAGAGGCAAGGGCGTTGATTTGGCTTGAACATTGGGGGGGTTGCTGCATGTAGCATTTACTCATGGTTCCATTGATCATGGTATATATAATATTTCTTACACAAACCGGTTTGCTTCAGAAGATATTCATTGATGGAATGGAGTCGTGTGGATTACTTTTATGCTGCCTAAATATGACTTTTGGACCGTCAAACAGCCAGCAGTCTAATGGGACCCTTTCACTTGCATTGTATGGACCAACATAGCTGAAATATTCTTCTAAAAATCTTCATTTGTGTTCTGCAGAAGAAGGAAAGTCATACACATCTGGGATGGCATGAAGGTGAATAAATGATGAGAGAATTTTCATTTTTGGGTGAACTAATTCTTTAAGTGTGGTATTGAAATAATTTATTCTTTTAAAAGAAATTATTAAAATATTATCTGCACCAATGTGTCAGCCAATTATTGACCAAATTAAAACTGTCAGGTATAACCATCGATATAAATCGCAAATATCAACCATCGGTTTTTCATCTCAGCGTTTTAATGCTTTTGATCGTATAAGCATGCCAATATGAAAAAAAAAACCGGATTGTTTATTTATAATTAATTTTGTACATTTACTCTCTCAAATTATTAGGTTAATAATATTTTTTCTGTGTGTAATATAAAGAAATACCAACCAAAATACCATGTTGAATATAATAATTCATAATTTAAATTTTGAATGTTCTATCATAATATGTAAAATGGGAGTTTTATTGTTTAGAACAGCAAAAATCTGTAATATACAGTATGTATTTTTCTTTTCATCTTTTACTTATCGTAAATTGTGGCTTTCTTCAACTTTTGGCCATTTGTTCAACAGATCCAATCCATGTTCTGTGGAAGTTATTCAAAAAAGCATAATTCCTGAGCAAAACAGGGATCTAAAGACAAAATAAGGTGAGTAGGTGGTAATGTGTCGGTGTCGGCCTTTAGTTTTTTGTTAAAATCGGTATCGTATCTTCTCATCCTGAAAGAAATCGGGAAAATATTTAGCCTACTTTGCAGTACATTGACAGCGTATCTTTTTTTGTACAAAGACAATTGCTGTACACTATTCTACAGCCATTGTCTTATTTATTTATATACACTCTATAACATTCACTGTCCCTCAATGTCACAAGATAACTCTTTAAGGCAAGACGCCTTTGACACGAAACGGCAAATTCCACAGCCTCACGTTTATATTCCGGGATGTTCTGGTGTATTAATGCCTGCCATTTGTACCTCAGGCACATTATAAGAGCTGCTCATTCCCTGACGATGGCGTCTTTGACTTCAAAGAGACCTGTCGTGAAAGATCCTGTATTGTGCGGCTGCCGAGACCATGATTCTCCCGTCTGCAAAGCCGCCGTGGAGGAAAGCCGAAACTGAATTAACACCAAGCAGCATTGCTAAAGCCTGAAGCTGTGTGTTCAGAATCACTAATGTATGTTCATGTGTCATTCTCTGCTGCAAAACCTAGTGTGCTTCTTACATAGGCAGCATTTTAAGGTGTCACAAGCACACTCCAAAAGGAAGGTAACTTTATGCTGCCATCCTTCACGAAGAAAACCATTCAAGGGAATCCATTCCCACCGAAAATATACAAATCTGGTATTAAAGCTTGTTATTGTTCTACTGTACAACTAAACAATTTTAACACCTTTAAACACTGCATTCTCATGAGAGAATGGACCAACAAGCTGAATATCTGTCTGGTGAATGAACTGATATTCTGGAACTTGTTCAAGCTATGTGATTTTCTCAAATCATGGTAATTTGTTCAATGACCCTTTCACTTTATACAATGCTGCATAAAGTATGTTTGTCTTATTCTTGTGCCATTATAATACCTTTTCCTCAACAATTGGTGTTGATTTGACACCAATTATTTCTCTCCACTTGAAACCTTCTTGAAACATAAAAGAACTTTAGATTGAATAGATTTCTTCTGAATAAAAGTATGTCCATGAGATGCATTTCCATGCAATATTTGACTAAATAATCCTAAAGAATTGGCCTTAAACGATCATGCTGAACTATCTGAGTGTCCATCAACCTCTAAATCGAGTTAAAATCATGTTTATGTGCAACAGAGATGCACTTTTTCAAGGGTCTTGGTTCCGGATGCATGTTTTTCCCCATTCATTTTCTCCAAAGGATTTTAAAATAAAACCTTCAATGAGAAGTTTTAAGCCTTAAACTAAACAAATGAGCTCTGAGATGAATGAGGACATTACAAAGTTGACTTGAAGTAAAAAAGTATTTCACATGAACACACAAAATTGAATAAGCCTTGGACGTACTAGCACTAGTTAGCAGTCGGTAAATGTATAAAAACAATTAAGACATTTCAGATTTAAAATAATTTAGGTATTGACACCTAGTCTCAAGTCAAGATGTAAAAGTCTTTACTTTTCTGATCTTCCAATGGTCATTCCCTCATCTCCACGAAATCAAAACGTAAACGTGTTTTGGAAAATGGTTCAAATCCCGGACGAGCCCCCAACCTGTGTGCTAGTCTATTACAAAATATACCAATATATACACAACGTTTCAGTTAACAAATCCAAAGGGTTTGGATTTTGCATAAGTCATAATCACAAAGTACTACCAAAGGTCAAAACACAATTGGAAAACAGAACTAAATTGTCAGGAGGACATGCATGCGACAGACGCAGTCGGGAACAAAGTCTGCAGCTGAGTGTTTTGATGCATATTTTAAAGGACAGATGACTTCGGTAGCACGGATCAGGGGAGTACAGGTGACACCAATCAGAACAGCTACACACCTGTAAACAAGTGAACAGCCAACAATATAACAATACGACTGAAGTCGTAATAACATTCTACATTTTTGCAGTGATGGGAATGACGGCATTATTGGGAACAGCAATTCTTCAAAATAATTTTTAATCCATTTGTGTACATTTTGTAATATTTTAACAACAAATTTTTATAATTTTTATAAATGTACTATAGAGGGGAATTCTTGGGAGGGGACAAACCCAAAATAGAGAAATTCTGGTTAATTTAACCTTAAACACTGTTTAACAATTATAAATGATACTTTGATTGAAACTACAATGATTTTTCTCGTTTTATCCTCATGTGACCCCACGGCCTCATGCGACCCCACGGCCTCATGCGAGGACTCGCTATTTTGGATTCGCTATACGCACCGCATAATTTCAATTTATTTAAACCCACTGCATACTGTTCAGGACACTCTAATGAGTCATTTAAGGGTTAAACTTCTGACGCACTGGGTCACGTGACCAAACACCATGGCGTCGATTTTCCTGTCTCTTTTACGTCCATACTAATATGTTTTAATTTGAAAATGCATTACGGTTTCGCTACGTTTACGCTTCTCATTCACACAACAACACTGTAGCGTGGAGGAGGGCGGGCCAGGCTAGAATGATGCACGCCTGGACCCCAATCAGCCTGATGAGGCGAGCGATGGATAAAGGTGACCGGATACGGCCGTTCAGGAGAGAGAGAGAACTACAGGCATCTGCCCTGTATGTGTTTATGTTTGTGTGTGTTTGTTTAAGTTTATCATTAAACTATTATTTATATTGTCAAGCCGGTTCTCACATCCTCCTTTCCCTCTAATCCCTTTACACTGGTGCCGAAACCCGGGAGGGAGAAGTGATGCCCGTCGTAGAGTCCTCGACACTGCCGTCCACCCAGGGTAGTGCCGCTGCCATCCGCTGGGGGACAGAGTAGCTTGACCGTCCGGACGCGAGGAACGGCCGCCATCCATGAGGCGAGGAGGGACTGGACTCCCCGACCGCCTGGAGCCGCTGCCAGGGGCGGAGGAGTGCCCTGCCGGCCACCAGAAATGCAGAGGGGCGTTCTGTCCACTGGGAGTCGGAGGTTTGACTCCAGTCCGCCCAGGGAGGAGTGGCTGTCGTCCGCCTAAGAGGGTGGAGGAGTGATCGAGGGCCACGCGACGGCGCATCAGAGAACCGGTGAGTGAGTTTCTTTTTCTCTCTCTCCTCTCTCTCGCTGTTGCTCCATGTTAGCCTTTCCCTCACCTGTTTTTTGTTTTTTTTTCTCCTGTCTCCTCCCAGGTCGAAGAAGGCGGGGATGACCCGCCGGCAGGCGGGGCTGCAAGGCACACCCCTCCCACCGGAGAGGAAGGGGGGATGTAAGTCATGCCGGGGGCTCCCCGGCCTGAGGCAATGCAGGGAGGAGTGTAGCATGGAGGAGGGCGCACGCCTGGACCCCACAATCAGCCAGATGAGGCGAGCGAGGGATAAAGGCAACCGGAGACGGCAGTTCGAGAGAGAGAGAGAGAGAACAACAGGCAGCTGCCCTGTATGTGTTTATGTTTGTGTGTGTTTGTTTGAGTTTATCATTAAACTATTATTTATATTGTCAAGCCGGTTCTTTCCTCCTCCTTTCCCTTTTAACCCCTTTACAAACACATTTTGCTAAACTGAAAATGGGACATTTTGAAAACCCCTCAATTACCACATACTTTAGAAAGTGATGATGTTCTGAAAATGAAAATGGACTTTTTGTTGTGCCGTATGATCTATCATATTTTTGCTATCAGATGTTTGGCCGTCAGCAGTCACATTTGTTATTGTATCCAGGATAAGCCGCAGTGGACTGTTTACAAGCTCAATCCCAGTGTCCGGTTTGTAATTACACTGTGGATGTTGATTTGCTTGTATCTAGTTGGAATGACAAACGATGTACTTGAAATTTACCTTCAATTTCCCCATTACTGTGTATTGTGCTGTAAATGAGGTGTTGTGCAGGGAGTCCCAAATGGTCAATCTATTAATCATGGATGTTAGATGCTAGACTGGTTTTATTAAAACCGGTTGCTCACAGTTTTAATGTAAAGGATTTCGCAGGCAAACAGCCCTCTGTGTGCTGGATGGAATACACTAAAAAAAAAAAAAGCTCTTTGGCTGAACTTGATTCAGTCGTGGACAGTGGTTCCACATTTTTTAAATTAGTTTTCTTAACTTAATATTACTATGTAATCTCAACACAAACACTTTGTTTAAAAAGAAACTAGCTGAACTGGGTAAATCCAACAAAATGTCAAATAAATCTCTTATTTCTTTATGTACTAACTAGTGAAAGTGAATGTTAGCATGCTAAATACATGCTGGTTGGATGCATCACAGGGTGTTGTTTAATAGGTATGCTGTGGTTAGCACATCAGTTGCTCAATGAAGCGAGCAATCAATTTCATGTGCAACATTTCCAGTGGCACCCTTTGGAATTAGCTGGTTTTCTGCATTAATTGGTCATAAAATGTGATCTCATCTTCAGCAAAGTCACAAGTATAGACAAACACAATGTGCTTAAACTAACAACACATAAATAATTATAATCTTTCATGTCTTTATTGAACACATCCCATTAAACATTCACAGTGCTGTGGAAAAAGTAAGTGAACCCTTGGATTTAATAACTGGTCGATGCTCCTTTGGCAGCAATAACCTCAACCAAGTGTTTCCGTTAGCTGCGGATTAGACCTGCGCATTCAGAAGGAATCTTGGACCATTCTTCCTTACAGAACTGCTCAGGTCAGACATATTCTTAGGATCTCTATTGGGTTAAGGTCTGGGCTCTGACTGGGACAATCCAAAAGGTGTATTTTCTTTTTTTGAAGTCATTCTGTAGTGGATTTACTTCGATGTTTAGGGTCATTGTCCTGCTGCATCACCCATCTTGATCTTCAGCTGGCACACAGCCACCCTGATGTTATCCTGTAGGATATCTTGATAAACTTGGGAATACATTTTCCCTCAATGATGGCAAGCGGTCCAGGCCCCGAAGCAGCGAGCAGCCCCAAATCATGATGCTCCCTCCACTGTACTTCACTGTTTAAATTATGTTTTCATGTTGGTATGCGGTGCTTTTTTTACGCCATACATAGTGCTGCATGTTCTTCCCAAACAATTCAACCTTAGTTTCACCAGTCCACAAAAGTTTTTCCCAGTAACATTGTTGAGTGTCAAGGTGGTCTTTGGCAAACTTCAGGTGCGCATCAATGTTTTTGTTGGAAAGCAGCGGCTTCCTTCATGATGGACACCATGCCTGTTTAATGTTTTCCATATAGTAGACTCATGAACAGAGATGTTAACCAGTTCCAATGATTTCTTCAAGTCTTTATTTGTCACTCTAGGATTCATTTTTACCTCACTGAGCATTCTGCAGTGTGCCCTTTGAGTCATCTTGGCTGGACGACCACTTCTAGAGAGAGTACCTATAGTACTATATCATCTCCATTTATAGACAGTTTGTCTAACTGTGGACAGATGAATATCTAAACTCTTCCAGCTTTACACAAAGCAACAATTCTTAATCGTAGGTCTTCTGAGATCTTTTTTGTGAGGCGTGGTCTACATCAGCAGATTCTCCTTGTGAATAGCAAACTCAAAATGTTTGAGTGCTTTTTATAAGTCAAAGTAGCTTTAACCCTCACCTTCAATCTTGTTTCATTAGGTTTGCCAACTGCTGACTCTAATTAGCATTTGTCAGCATCATAAACTTAGGGGTTACTTTTTCCAACATACACTGTGAATGTTTTAATGATGTGTTCAAAATGTACAAGGACAATACAGTAATTTGTGTGTTATTAGTTAAAACAGATTGTGTTTGTCTTAAAATCTGGTTTGATCTTCATTTAAGTTACAATAATGAACAAATACATTATACATAAATGTAGGTAATTCCAAAGGGTTCACAGACTCTTTCTTGGCACTGTATCTTGTTTATGTAAATATGACCCAGACTATTTTTTTCTTACTTTTTTACGGTAAACAATTTTGGTTCTGTGTGGGTTGACATCCAACATAAAAACTGGGACCTCAAGCAAAACCAGTTGAAAACTGCTGGTCTAGAGTACATTAGCTGCAGTTATTTTTGTTGGTTTCAGTGTGAAGATCTGATCCCAGAACAGCTCAGCTTTTACTCCACTGCGACAGACTTACAAACCAAATGCAAACCATTTTTTCCAAAATGCAAATGATTTCCCGCTAAAAAAAAAAATTATGTTGTCCATGAGAACGGTCTGACCTGAGGTGTTGCATTTTGCCGTTATTCAGGTACGAGCCCTCGTATGTATGGGTCTAATTCTTCATTGTGGCTTTAGTTTTGCTATTGCAATGGGTTGGGAATTAAAGAAGGCCCTTACCCAATCAATTTATAAAACCCCTTTGAAGATATGTTTTTATTTCAGTGGCAAGGAACGATATCATACAAATGTATGGGGAATTCTGGCTGAAAGCGTAAGATGCATTTATATAGCCTTGGGTTGTTTGGATGACCATATTGCTATTCTGTCCACATTTCACATCAAGCAGTCGGAATAAATTCTGCAGCACTTTCTATTAGCCATTTCTTAGTCTTACAGAGAGATGTTCACTCCATATAAACATCACGTCCTGCAGTTTTCACCTTCAAAGAAATCATAAGACGTTTTAAAATCAGTTCAAGTTTGTGTTCATGGATTTTATTATAACATAGTACATAATATCGGCAGGTTATAAATGATACGATTCTGCTAATATATTACAGCAGTGGTTTTACATTGGACAATTGGAGACCAAACATAATGCCAGAATTATGTATCTTACAAAAGGAAACAAAATGTCATCAAATCAAAAATGGATATTTATTAATATAACCAAGACCTGCAAAGAACATATTACAAAATTATTAACATAATAATCCACCCTTTTAAACATTGATAAACATATTAATTTTGTTAGCCAACTCATGCATGATTATAAAGTTACATTTATTATTTGCATTTACCCATTTGTATATAAGAATTATTACAAGCTTGACATTTTGGTAATATTTAACGTATTTTACTTCTTGATGTTTCTTTAGATTTAAATGATGTCACCCTATTAAGAGTGACTTTTTATTTCAGAGTACTATAGAAATATACAGAATATTTAATATCATAAAAAGGCTGAAAGATTTATTTATAGCTATATTGTCCAGCCCTAGTTTGTTCTGTGTTGTGCTGTGTAGAAGATAAAATATACATAATTAATTAATTAAATAAATAATGACCTGACATTTTAATGTTGGTAAAACTGGTGCCATTAATTGCAGTTCAGTAAGTCCTTTTACAAACATAAAGTTCAGCTATATAGCGGACTGACCTCATCTCCCAGTATAAAAAATTCACCAGTAATATCATGCAAAATTAAAACAGCATCTCCGACAAATCTCTCGCAAGCATTTTCACTAACACAATCAACGCTAATGTGCTATTTATGTCCCTAACTCGATTCACATCATAATGGAATAAAGTACATTATAACACACATTTAAAGGGATAGTTCGCCCAAAAGTGAAAATTCTGTTCATGTTGAAACCTGACAAGAAAATGTCTTGGTCATATTAAACCCAAAATCAATAAAACAATTACTAATTTAATTATATTTTGCAGAATGAAATTGAAGCCTACATTTAGGACCATAAAGACATTATTTTCAGGACACTTTAACACGTTTTATTCAATATCTCATTTTCCTTGTGCATGTGCAACTGAAGTACAGGTGACTTTGTTTTTCTGTGGAGAAATAAGTTTATTCTATGATTCACCTAGAATTAGTTATAATCTTCTTTATTTGAGCTGTGCTATTCTATTATCTAAATTTGAGTAAATTCAATTAAAATTATTAAGTAGAAACAACAATATTTAAATAGCAAGTCAGAGTTAAGTCTACTTGCATCTAGTTACCTTAACTTAAGTAGTTAAGTTCATTCTATATGATCACCAAATTAAGTGAACTTAATTATACAAGTTTTGGAGATGCCATCACTCAGTTTAATCGAGGGAATGAGTTTACTCAATCAAGTAAAGTCAACTTATTCGGGATTGCAGTGTGTCATGAAAATAATGTCATGATGTAAAAAATGTTAATGTCCCTAAAAATAGGCTTATAATTATATATATGTATATATATATATATATATATATATATATATATATATATATATATATATATATATATATATATAAAGTGCCAAAACTAATATATATATATATATATATATATATATATATATATATATATATATATATATATATATATATATGTAAATATATATAAATATTTATTTTTATTTATTTTATTTTTTATTTGTTGTTGTTTTTTTTGTTTTTTTTTTTGCCACATTTGTGTTTTTTTTTTTTTGTTTGTTTGTTTGTTTGTTTGTTTGTTTGTTTGTTTGCTTTTCCTGCAATGTCAGGATGTGCAAGGTTACATTTCCAAACAAATTTAATCCACTTAAATTTTAGAGGCAAAATTGTAGAGCGAAATATAATGGACCAAATATTATGGCAAAAATTAAAGATGTAATAAAAGGGGGAAAAAATAATATTTTGAAACTGAGCATTGGAAGGTGAGAACTTATTATTGATTTATTTAATGATATATATTTTTTTTTAATTAGAAATGTTTCCAGTTGAATATTTACTGCTTAAATATACAACCATGTTAAATTGCAGCCCCCCAGAAATGCCAGTAATGCAATGCATTTCTTTTTCCAGTTAGTGAAATCCACTGTGCTTTTTTTTTTTTTTTTGTACTGAAAGACATTTGCCATTAACATACTTATCACATATCACAAAACTAGCATAGGACTTTACAGGACTTATACAGGAATAAAGCACACAAGTGTTTTGGTGAACTTTTCCTTTGATGGACCCTTTTTCTCCACTGGATATATTTCAAAGGCCGTTTCAATTAGTCAGAGTGTCCTTTGATTCCACACACTAACACATGTCGCCTTACAGTCTTTCATTAAGTTCCTGTAGAGAACTTTTGAGAGTTTGACAATGGACAAGGCAAATGCAGAAACTCCTCGCTGCATGCACTCTCACTTCAACAGCTCCTCTGTCATTAAACAGTCTCGCCATAACATCCACACAAAAGAAGTGCCAGATCTCCCCTCGCTCCAGACATTTAACACAGGAAGAGTCATTTTCCTGATGAGGGTTTTGAAGCTGACTCAGCGCAGATAATCAAGTGTCTCTTCATCACAGAGCAGACATCAGAGGAGCTTTTACACAAAACCACTGAGGAGAGATCACCTGCTCGTTTAGAGAACAATTACAACTGACCAGAGCACATACTGTACATGCATCATATAGGAGAAATCTGTCATTTCAAAAGTCATTAACATTTACACCACAGTGACAGTTATACAGCACATTTCTACAAAGCCCCTTAGAGGACAAGGCAGGATTTTTTTCAGAAATAGTTTTGCATTCCCTTGCAATAAATTTACCGTGATTTTACTACAGTAACAATATTTTAACCATGAAATTCGCAGTGAAACATAGTAACACAGGATAAATGAAAACTATGGTAGTAAAAATCATAATTATGGTTTTACTGTAGTAAAATTGTGGTAACTATAAAAAGTAAGTTAAGAAACCATGTTTTGTTTTGTTTTTTTGGCAGAAACCATACTATCCATGTAGTAACCATGGTTTTACTATAGACTAATCATGGTAAATCTTGTGGTTACTATAGTTTCATTACAAATACCATAGTATTTGGCCCTTCAAAATGCCACCGATCAGGAGAGGGATGCTTATGACGGAAAACTGTTGAGGCCGCTGCCCGGCCCGAGAAAACAGCTACTGCCCATCCTTCCTGTGTGCGCTAAGCATATGAATCACTACTGGAGAGAGCCACTTGACCTTAAGTATGGTCTCTTGGGTTTGGAGGTGAAGGATATGGCCGCGCTCGGTATGGATGACACCCCACCATCAAACCGTCAATAGCCAGACACCTTAACCTCTCACAAGGAGGTTTACTTGTCCCCCCTAAATCAAACCTCCCTAACAAGATGGACCGCTTCTCCGCCTTCAAGGCTCGTACAGAGCCTTCTTTCAGCCTACCAGGCTGAACTCATGGAAGATATGGGTAAACATTTAGAGAAGGGCTCTCCTTCGCCCACGTTGTGGAAAGAAATCGTCACAGTCAATGACCTCGTTCTTCATAATGCCCGTCAGGCTATCCAAGCCTACGTCCGTGCTATGGCTCTATCTGTTGTGGGTGAACACTCACTGCGGCTGAATCTCTCTGGTCTGCCTGACAGTGAGAGAAGAGGCACATTGCGGGAGTCCCAGTGGAAACAAGCTCTATTTGGTCCAGCTGTCGCCCTCATGCAGCAGTGCTACGATGACAAAAAAGAGGATGAAGCTTTTAGAAAGTCCGTGCCCCACCAGGCTCTCACTGTATAGGCTCCCACTGTATGGCCTGCCTAGGGTCCGACTTCTGAGTGTTTTTATCAAAACACTACCCAACCTAAACCCCGCAACATGCATCCTAGTCAGCAGCACAAGGTTCCCAGGTTACCAGCCCCATGAACACGAGTTTGGATTTTCCCATACTTACTCCCAAACCACCACCCCCCACCCCCCCCATGGATTCCCATCCAGTGTTCTGTCACATAGCACCAGTTCAAGTGCATCCCTATGCGAGTCATGTCAGCCCCAATGCGATCACTGTCGAAACGTTACAGTGACCCGTGCTTGCACATCAGCATTGCGCCACTGGACGAGCACAGAATTTTCTGCACACTGGATGCCTCTAGGGGCAATCATGTAATGAAAAGTCGTATCGACAGATGCTTCTTTACCAGGTGGGGTGCCACCCTGTAGGGCAGGACAGTGAATGGGACGTGGCCGACCGAACTATGCTCAGCTCACATAAATTATCTAGAGCTCATCACTGTTTGGAAGGCTCTAAGACACTTTCTGCCCCGCCTTCAGGGGCATCATGTCCTGGTGTGCTGCAACAATACTGCAGCCGTAGCGCACATCAATCGCCAAGGAGGGATGCGCCCCCCTCAGCTTCACTGCCTAGCCTACAAAATGTTGGTATGGAGCAGTCAGCACTTCCTGTCGTTATGTGCAACTCATGTCCCGGTTATTTTAAACTCAGCGTGAATCTCCTATCGAGGGGGAACCCTCTCTATGGAGAGTGGCGACTCCACCCTCAAATAGTGTGCATGATATGGGATAGGTTCGGTCTTCCGTCGATTTCTTCACCTCGCACGAATGACCCAATGTGCAGCTCAATGCCTTTCCTTCACTCAGCTTGATTTTTCCCTTTCTAGCCAGAGTGAGGGAGCAGAGCTTGACACTAATTCTCATAGCGCCCAAATGGCCAAATGCACTGTGGCTGGTGGAGATAATTCCTCTCCTTTACACCCAGCCGTGCCCGCTCCCATTGCGCACGGACCTTTTGTCTCAGGCGAATGGAGAAATATACTGGTGCCATTAATTGCAGTTCAGTAAGTCCTTTTACAGACACCCAGACAGGCTGGCGCTATGGGCCTGGCCCGTGAAAGGTCCAACCTGAACACAATGGGGCTTCCCCCTGGGGTGGTCGCCATCATACAAAATGCCAGGGCCTCATCCACAAGGTTTTTGTATGACTGTAAGTGGCAAGTGTTTGAGAAATGGTGTGATACACATCATTTGGTGTCATATCAATGTTCAGTCTCTGACAAACTATTCTTTCTACAAAACCTTCTGGACAAGGTAAATCCTTTTCTACCATCAAGGTTTACCTGGCAGCCATTTCTGCTTCTCTTATTCATAGATAAATGAAGGGTGCTCGGCGTTCTGTGCCAGTTACTAGAAAGCTTGTTCCTGAGTGGGACCTCTCCATGGTGCTGGAGGCTCTGTCACAGCAGCCTTTCGAGCCCTTGGAGAATATTTCTTTAAAGTCGCTGTCTTATAAAACAGCTTTACTCCTGGCGCTGGCATCAGCCAGGTGTGTCAGTGATCTGCATGCCTTATCTTTTCATTCTTCTTGTACAAGATTTTCCCCAGGCATGGAGAAGGTTTTTCTATGACCCAATCCAGCCTTTATGCATAAATGCTTCCCTAAGTTCACAGGGGAGGTGTTAGAGCACAGCGCTTTACACCCACCTCCTTCTTTAACCTCTCTGGAACATGAGAGGCTGAATGCTTTGTGTCCTGTGAGTGCGCTCCACCTATATTTGCGTAGGACTGAGAATATCAAAAAGAGCGACCATCTCTTTGTCTCATGGGCTTCCCCCCCACACGGGTGAACCCATATCAAAACAACGCCTTTCCCATTGGCTTGTGGAAGCAATATCTATGGCATATAGCTCTAAGGGGCTTCAGCCACCCTAAGGCCTTAGGGCCCACTCCACGAGAGGCATGGCTGCTTCCTGGGTCCTGTTTCAGGGAGTCTCTCTGCAAGACATTTGTTCAGCTGCATGTTGGGTTTTCCCCATACTTTTGTCAGGTACTACCAACTTGATATCACCAGAACCCCAGTAGTACATGTGGTTTTGGGTGTGGGTTCGTCATAATGGGTTCATCCATAACCCTTTCCCTCTCTCACTGTGTACGTGTCACCCCATAGGTTTCACAGGTTTCACTGCTTGCAAAAACAGTTCACTTCTTTGTAGAACTCATAATTAAATGTTGTAAACTCTGAATTCTTTGAAAACTCTGACTTGACAGTCATGACATCATATAAAAAAATGAACCAAAATACCTCAACAATTAAAGGCATGAACACATATTTCTTATTTTATTATGCCAGTGTTACCTGAAGCACTTTCTTTGTTCTTAAACATTTCGCAAGACCATTTAGAGGTGAATTGATGGATTAATGTGGTGGTTTAAAGTGCATTTTTGGGCTGCCACCCGCAATTTTTCACACTCAAATTTAAAAGCTCACCATTCACACATACTGTAGACTAATTGCAAAAAAAAAAAAAAAAAGTCTCATTTTTCAGAGAACCACCCAAATAAAAAAATACCACAATTATACATAAATAATATTGTATGTTTTTATAATCTTATGATAATCAGAATAAAAAGAAATACATTTTGTCCTAACTTTGTAAACATGTAATTCTGGTTCTGTTCACTCTACTTCACTTTGAAATGTCTCATTTTATTCCACTAGATGGCAGAAAGCACTAGAATTTATTTTTTCTCTATCACATTCCATCACAATATACAGATCTGAAATGTAGGTGGCGCTCTGACACATTTTAGCCCTCACAGATGTGCTCGTCCATAGACATTCAGGCTAATTTTCAGTTCAAGCACCACCTTCATTATTTCATTGAATATCTCGGCCTCTGAGTGGACTAGAAGCTCAATCTAGGTGTCATTAGAAAGCTGAGATCCTCCCCTTTGATATATAAATAGTATCATCAATAGTCAAAAACATATTTTCTGATGAATTGTTTTGCATGCTTTTCCTTCTGGATGGCATATTTTGTTCTGGACATCTAAGATATAACACTGGATAATTCACACAAGCAAGCTCACAGACAAGTAAGAAATTACTCATTTTTTTTTTTTTAGAGAACTTCCTAAGGTAAAATCAAATATAAAGTTTTTAGCAATTTAGGGCTTACAACAGCAGTTATCGGAGCATAAAAGAGACATTTGTATTTACATAATAATTAAGTTCACTTAACTTGGTGATAATATAATGAAATTAACTACTTAAGTAACTAGATTTATAGAAATCATATTTCACTTAGTGATTCTTTTGAAAATCTTTCGAACTGTGGTATTATGGCAACAAAATATACTGTACAGTCACATTCCTGAGAATAAGAGCTTTCATTTGATATATGACTTTTTATGTGCTATGTGAAGGAATTTGTGAAAACAGTCACATTCAACATGAATGTTTTTGAGGCCTTATTTTGTTATTTTAAGTAACATAAATGCAGAAGTGAAAAGTTCTGATTCTAAGCTTTCAAATGATACCACATATGCCTGACTTACATATACGGAGACTTTAACGTTTTAAGCATAAACTTTTTTTGCGATTTAGCGCTCCCCTTTCCGTAGAGTTTAAGGGGTTAATATGATGATGTCACCAAAAACATATGTACACATGGATCCGTTTTGCTGTTATGAGCATTTTCATAGAAACAAATGATATCTGAGTTAGAGGACGTGAAAAGCCCAGAGTAGAATCTCTGAGATGTCATCTCGTAATTGCAATAAAAAAATAAAAAAAATAAAAATATACTGTATATATATTTTTTTTTAATTTACACATTTCAGTTTCATAGAAAATGTTCAGCAAATCTAATTGAGTAATGTTTCACAAAATAAAAAAAACGAAATATTTTAAGTTTTATTAATTTAATTTTGTTAGTCCAATTCAGATGAGAAAGATAGAGTCGCTGTGCTCCACCAGTTTAAGGTGCAAAGATTTATGTGTCTTAACAAACTCAAAAGAAATATGATCCGCACTTACATCTTAAAACAGGCTCAAATATTTATTAATTTCGACAGGACGTGAATACTGCACACGTACACACAGTCTTTTTTGCAAAATACTTAATTAGTAATTAGTGTCAAAATTCTTGGAAACTGTAATTGGTTATTGTAATTAGTGGCAAGGTTCTAAAAATATAATAAATAATATTTTTATGGTGGATTTTTATCATGAAAAGCATTCATTTTAAGTTTGAAAGTCTGGGTCTGAGACAAAGGTAAAACAATAAAATCTATACATAAAAGACATTTAAAAGACGCAAAAATAAAATGTTGAAACTTTACCGACATTTTTATGACCTTCATATTACAAGAAATAGAACATTTACAAAATAAAAAAATAGTAACAGTGATACTGGAGTTATATTGTAACACCACAAATTAATGTAATATTGTTTACATTGCGTTTGTCTGTACATAGCAAGAATAATCTTATACTAAACATCACTTGATTTAAATTACTCGCAGTACCGCTAATGTACTGGCATGAACCAGCAAAACATACATAACACATTAATGCTCCGTCTCCCCAAAAACGACAGACTCCTTCTGAATCAGGTGCATGTGCCAGTATGTACTGTATGTATGTATGTATGTATGCATGTATGTATGTGTGTGTGTTATTAGCAGTGGGGCTAGCAGTAGCGTGTCAGCATCTGTGCAGCAGGACAGTATGTATTGATATGTATATTCCACATACAGGAATGTAAAGTGTGTGTTGTGCATATGAGACCTGATGAGGAATTCTGTATAATCATTATAGCCATAGTTAATCCCTGAAGTCCTCGCATGAGCTCCAGTGACAGCGCTGCTTTATTAGTGAAGCGTGTCAAGTTACAGCACAGCTGAGGATCACAACACGAGGGGCTTTGCATTTATTTCCATGTTATTACTCAAGGGATTCATATATGACAGCGCTTATAGACAGTAAACTCAACGTGTGAAACTTGGGCTCTTAATTCTGTCGCTAATGAGACCTGGAGTGAGTGTAGATGAACAACTGGAACATTCTGTGATTTGTACCAACTCATGATATCATAAAGAGAATATGAAATCAAGTTCCCTCTTATTAACAGCAGCTACACTTGACAATTACACTTTAATTCTGCATTCCATTCAAAGTCATATGTGAGATGTTTCTACTTGATATCTGCAACTTTTATATATAAAGACGTTCCATTGCTCAACACTTGGAATATGTCGTAAAAAGAAACAAAATAACAACGCTACTTTTAGATTTGCATTTGTTTAATTAAGCAATAATGTACAAGAGGTTGTGTCATTTAGTGAATATAATGACAGCTAAAGGGTGAAGTGAAGTGACTATATTCACAATAATATTGCACTGATTAAAAGACTTAATATGTAAGTGTGTTCCTTCAACTTCAGGCACTTTTAACACTGATATTGTTTCACACTCTCACTAGTTGATTTAATTTGTGTACTAACAATGTCCAGCAGTGTGTGTTCATGCATCACAGGAGATTTATGTCATTCAAGTCATGAAAATTCATTTCCAACACATCTCAAATTCAGTTTTGTGTTTAAAGAGCACCTATTATGGTTTTTAAACGTGCCTAATTTGGTTTTAAAGTTCTCATACAATAGATTTACATGCATTCAAGGTCAAAAAACACTTTAATTTGCTCATAGTTTAAATTGCAGCATTACCTTTTTATTCCCAGTTTCAAAAACGACTCGTTCAATGATCCGTTCTAAAGGATTCATTCTAAACTCCTCCTTTCAGAGAGCATACTCTGCTCTGATTGGTCAGATGTCCCAGTCTGTTGTGATTGGTCTACCGCTTAGTGTAGTGTTTGAGGGCGGGTCAAAGCTGTTCATGAGCAGCCAATGAAGACCAGAGGCGGGTTTTTTGTTACCAAATTACGTAGGTTAGTACAGGAAGTAAGTCTGGAATTACTAACGACTCGTTTCAGGTGTTCAGAATCGGTTCTTTCTTTTGGGAGTCAATAACTCCATTTGTCGTGCACTTTGATTTTTGAAACTTTGCAGACTTTTTTACATTCACAAACAGCTATATAACACACTACATGAAAGGTCATATTTGAAAAACCATAATAGGTGCTCTTTAATAGAATTCTGTGCCGGAAATGACATTTATAACCTTTTTCAAATAAAATAAATTACTCCTTTGTCTTGCTAATGCTAATTTCATAGGTGACATTTTATGTTACCTAAATACACACAATTAAATCATATTTTCACACATTTTGTGTAATTTGGCAACATTACAGCTTGATTGGAAAAAATATGGCCAATAATAATAAAGTGATATTTCCCTTTTCTTTGTTTTGTCATATTTCATGCTCTTCACTGACACTTTTATCCACTTAGTTAACAAGTACACAAACTTTTGGAAAAATTTGTTAGGTGCAAAATTGTTTGATGTGCTGGAAATGACGGCACAACTGTGGGACAGGTGTAATTTTTGGAAAAATTCATAGAAATAATTTTCACACAATAAATATTGAAATAATTCATGTTTATTTCACTCTTTGTTTAGATGATCATAGTTATAAACATGTAATAATTCGTATTTTTATAACTTATTTTCACAGTTTAATATTGAAAATCTGGGTCTGAAGGCTAAAACAGTCAAATCTGTACATGAAAGACATTTGAAAAGTACCAAAAATAAATGGTGCAGTCCTGGTAAATAGGATGGGCAATATATTTTTTTCAGTCTCTTGACAATATTCAATATTAATCTCAATATTTAAATGTTTTAAAAAGGGTGCTGTTTTAAAGAAGCAATGACGAACCAAGAAAAATCAACCAAAAAGCCACTGTTGCTGCCCAACTGAGCATGAAATTAAATCTGATTTATCCGTTTTTATAACTCATTCACAAATCTGCATCCTGTTGAGGTTTATCAAAGTCTAGCGAAAGTCTAACTAGGTCTGACTGCTTGTTAAACCCGTGTGGCTAAATTTGGCCAGATTATGAGGACACAGATGAGGGAATTAAAGATGCCTTCATGTTCAATCAGAGACTTGTAGAACAAAAAGTCTGTCATCATTTACTCACCCTGATGATGTTCCAAACTTGTATGACTTCAGTTCATGTTAAAGAGCCGGTTACAATAAATGATTCCTTTATTTTTTTTAGCAATGGGAACTCTGATTCATATTAGTGAGTCAGTTCTTTCAGACAGTTCATGTAAATGAACAAGCTCACATAACTGATTCACTTGAGACTCGCGCAGCTTTAAAGGGACTTTGACTTCTTTTTTTGAAGTGAAATATTTATGTATTGCTGCTGTTTATCAGTATCCTTCTGAGACCCCCGCATGGTTGCTGTGTGCATTTTCCATTTCCCTTTTTAATTTGTAACTAGTAGCACCTAATAAACATGCAAAAAAAATAAAAAAAATAGTTTTGCTAAAAATTAATGTCCACATATGTGGACAGCGAGACTATATTGTGAAAGTTTAAATAACACCATGCTATAGAAAGTCAGATTTGTTTTTTTATCATATTGTTCATTATGTTTGCAGGAGTGTTGATTATTCATGTTTTTGAGTCGTTACAGACATTACATCATAAATTAGCATAATTAATTCAAATTCAAAGTAATGTCCAGCATCATCCAATCACTGTCAACCATGTTAAAATAAAATGATACATTATAAATTCTGAATCTATGTACTGATTATCATTGTCACATGTCTGTCAAACATGTTGAGTGATCCAAACATCATCTGCAGCCTGAAACTGAACTTTTGATCAGATTTTAGGAGTGAATGCACTTAACTGCATAGAGAGCTATAGGATGCTCCCTTGCTCCCTATTTAGTGAATGACTTAACCTCCAGTGTGCTGTCTGTCTGCACTGGTCTCAGAACAGCTTAAAATGCACCTTATTTTCATCCTAACTCCATATAAAGCCTCTGAAAGACACATTTTCCAGTTTTTAGATGCATCTATTTATTCTCAATGTGATAATACACAGACAGTGAATATTGGATATTTTAACTGAATCAGCGCATGTAGTCCACATACGTGGTCATTGTGTTTATCAGCGTGCCGTTTCGAGATACATTTCTCAAATTTTAAAAATGGCATATCGGATGAAACTAGAGACTCTAATCTTTTGACTCAATCAGGTTTCAATGTAAAAACTTAATAAGGTTTCTTACCAGAAGTAGTTTTGTTGGTGTTTCTCCCAAAGACAAACTCCGCTGTGATCGGCACCATGTTGTTTTGTCACATGACTCCGTATGTCGAAAGTTTAACCCTTTACTGACAGCACAGAGTCTCCTGAACTTAGATCAGTTGGTTTAAATTTTATTAAATTATGCGTTGCATATAGCGAAGCCAAAATACAACGTCCACGCATGTGGACGCAGGGTCGCATGAGGGTAAAGTTCGACTCAGTTATATAAAATAGGTAGTTTTATAGTTTATTGTTTTATATTAAGTATACATTTATATTCAATTTAATGTTGTCACCATTTTGTTTAACCCCTTATGGAAATAAACCACAGTTACACTATAGTAATATTGTAGTAACCATGACTGTAGTAACCATGGTTAATCTTGTGGTTACAATGGTTTTATTACAAATGCCATAGTTAAACTACAGTTCCTGTAGTAAAACCATGGTTAATTTTCGTAAGGGAACGTCATCCTAATGACTAATTCTCAGGTGATATTATTGAATTCTGCTATCAGAACTGAATGCAAAATTAAATAATATCATCTGACTGTTATATACTGTATCTAAAAATATTTTCTTCTTTAAAGAGCTTCAGTGTAGTTACCTACTTTTTGTCAGTAGCTTGTAACTTCTTTTAGTTTGACTGTAGTTTAACTACTTTATGTTTTGAGTAGCCTATAGCTTGGAAAGATATCGTTTCAAAGTAGCATCACCAACACGGCCATGTTACATCTTAACAGATGTGGTCACTTTGATCTGACATTGTATTCTTCAAAAGTTCTCCTTTTGTGTTCAGCAGAAAAAGAATAATAATAATAATAGTATATGGTTTAAAACAACACAAGGGTGAGTAAATAATGACAGAATTTCCTCATCTCTTAATGATTTTGTGTTTGGTTGACTGGTGAAACTTTGCATCATCTTGTCCTGATGGTAACCTCACTAACTGATGTGACTAAATTGCAACCCCATGGAAGCCCCCAACTACACTGTGTGTGTGTCTTTGTGCCTTCCTGGGCCTGTCCTTCAAAAAAATAAAAAATCTGTCAAAATATATATATATTTTTTTTTTCTCTCAAATGTTTTTTTTTTTTTTTTCTCATGAGTTGCCTCTTGAGGAGAAAACAAAATTAAGAGAAATACATTTTTGGAGAGAATAAAAAATTGAGAGAGAGAGAGAAAAAAATGAACACTGACTTTTTTTTTTTTTTTAGGACATAGGCTCAGGAAGGCACAAAGACACACATTTTTTTCACCTAGTGAATTATTATTTTTTTCCACAGTGTGGTTCGGGGTTTCCATACAACCCTGCTGTCTCATCTAGAAAGAATGGATTTTGTGTGTGTGTGTGTGTGTGTGTGTGTGTGTGTGTTTCACTAGTCATCATGTTGTCGTAATTCCAAGTGGCTGTGAGACATTAAGGTCAAAAGATGTCTGAACTGTAGTGATGAGTTGCTATGTGTGTTCTCAGTCACATCAGTTTATCGGATAACAGTGTTCGGGTAAAAGAGTTTGACCCGACTGTTGCTCATTTTAAATCTGGCTCCTGTAACAGAGCTGTTCTGACCCGGACACACACTGACGCTACGCTGTTAATCATGCGCACAAATTACACATTTTAAAAGGCTTACACACTGATATTCTGCAGCCTTTTACATAAACACTCGGAATGCTTGTTTACATCACAGAATAATCTGACAGTTAAAGCTTCATTTTAATGAGAAATCAAGAGTGTGTTTGTGTGAACCTCATTAAAGCTTTTAACCTCCTGAGACCCGAGCGTGACAGCTGTGTGCATTTTCCATTCCTCTTTTTGATTTGTAGCTAGTAGCACCTAATAAACAAGCAACAACAACAAAAAAAGTTTTTATTACAGCAAATAGTTTTCCTAAAAATTAATGTCCACATATGTTTATTCATTTATGAGACATTACAGACATTACATCATAAATTAGCATAATTAATTCAGATTCAAAGTAATGTCCAGCATCATCCAATCACTGTCAACCATGTTAAAATAAAATGATACATTATAAATTCTGAATCTATGTACTGATTATCATTGTCACATGTCTGTCAAACATGTTGAGTGATCCAAACATCATCTGCAGCCTGAAACTGAACTTTTGATCAGATTTTAGGAGTGAATGCACTTAACTGCATAGAGAGCTATAGGATGCTCCCTTGCTCCCTATTTAGTGAATGACTTAACCTCCAGTGTGCTGTCTGTCTGCACTGGTCTCAGAACAGTTTGAAATGCACCTTATTTTCATCCTAACTCCATATAAAGCCTCTGAAAGACACATTTTCCAGTTTTTAGATGCATCTAACTAGTCTCAATGTGGTAATACACAGTAAATATAAGAATGCATTTATTAATGTTAATGAATAGAACCGTATTGTGATAACAAAATAACAAAATATAACTAAAATTAAGTGAAATGACCCACAGATGTGTTAGAGTTGAAAGTTCAACTTTTGAGGGAATAATGTCCCACAATACACATATGTGGACATCATGTTTATCAGTGTGCTGACACGTGAAAAATGAACAGATTTTTTAAAGCAGCATATCAAACTAAACTAGTGACTCTCCTCTTTACAACCCAACAGGTTTAGATGAAAAGGCATAAAGAGATTTCTTAGCAGAGTCACTTTTGTTGGCACTACGTCCGTAGTAGCGCTTCAAGGAAATCAATGGCATGTTGTTGTGTCACGTGACTCGTTGTGGCAGAAGTTTAACCCTTAAATGACAGTCTAGAGTCTTGTGAACCATATTCAGTCAGTTTTTATCATACATTGCATATAGTGAAGCCAAAATCCAACGTCCATGCATGTGGACGCAGGGTCACACGAGGAAAAGAACATGTCCAGATCATATTTCACCCTAAAATCACAAGAACTTATATGTTGCATACATATAATTTTAATCTTATTTTGCCTATTTTATGACCATTAAGATTTTTTTGCTTTGTGACAATACTTTCATGACAAAAACATTTTTCTCTCAATTTCTCTGTAATTGATGAAACAAATTAAAAAGATATTGTACTTATAAAAGTAGTTAGAAAAGTAGTAAATGGTAGTATTTGATAAACTAGTTTTAATTTATTCTGATTTAAAAAATAAAAAGCACTGTATCACAATAATGAGAATCACCAATGAAAAAAAAGAGAAAGACAAATAACTTCAAAGTAAAACATTTGGATGCATAACAGTAATTAATATTTAAGAAGAAAATGTGCTAAACTGTAACAATGCAATGCAAAAAAAAAACAAACAAAAAAAAACATTAAACATGCTTCATTTTCTTTATGCAAAATAAAATTATTTGTATTTCTTTCTTGTGATGTTGTGGTGAAATATGATCTGGACGTGCTCTTGACAGGTTTTGTGACATTTACTCATTTATCTGTTGTTTTGATAAATCTGTCGTTTGCGCAGCGTAAAAATCAAATCAATGAAAACATGGATCTGCTTCAGTCTTTCACTAAATTAATTCAGGTTTTAACTGTTAAACGGTTCAATTTCAGTTTAATCCTGTTTCACGTATGAATATGTTGGCTGATGTTTGCAATCTAATCACAAATATCATTATAAAATATGATGAGTAAATGGTTTGAGACTGTTATTATTATCCCACATTCACTGTTTTACAGAAAATCAGCTTGTGTCTCCATTAAAGCTAATTAAAAAAACACTTCAATCCATGACAGACACACACAAACACACTGAATCTGATTTTGTGTGGGCATTTAGATAGAATAGCAATGCTAGTTTTTATTCTGATTCTAATTAATCATCAACAGTGATGATGGTGGGTTTTGAGCCTAAAATGTGTTTCAGGTTTGTTCTGGTAGTCACAGGCAGCAGGAAAAAACTGTGCTAAAGGCATATAATAAAATGCCACTAATTATATAACCTTGCACAATTCTAATAGAAAAATAAATAGTGTTATCAACCCAAAAAAAAAGGGTGGAGAAAACACTTCCCATATCTTTAGCTGTTGATGTCAAAGGTCGTGCGTACAATTAATCTCTTGGTAGAAGCTCATCAGATTAAATTCACTTTCACACAAATCACGAGTAAAACGGCATATTATCAGATCATAAACACTTTTGCCCTGTTACCTCATACTATTGCTATCTTATGACATCCAAACACTTTTACTATATTATGACATCTAAACACTTTTACTATATTATGACATCTAAACACTTTTACTATATTATTACATCCAAACACTTTTACTATATTATATCATCTAAACACTTTTACTATATTATTACATCTATACACTTTTATTTTTTTATGACATCTAAACACTTTTACTATATTATGACATCTAAACACTTTTACTATATTATGACATCTAAACACTTTTACTATATTATGTCATCTAAACACTTTTACTATATTATGTCATCCAAACACTTTTACTATATTATGACATCTAAACACTTTTACTATATTATGACATCTAAACACTTTTACTATATTATGACATCTAAACGCTTTTAATATATTATGACATATAAACACTTTTACTATATTATGACATCTAAACACTTTTACTATATTATGACATCCAAACACTTTTACTATATTATGTCATCTAAACACTTTTACTATATTATGACATCTAAACACTTTTACTATATTATGACATCTAAACACTTTTACTACATTATGACATCTAAACACTTTTACTATATTATGACATCTAAACACTTTTACTATATTATGTCATCCAAACACTTTTACTATATTATGTCATCCAAACACTTTTACTATATTATGAC
The DNA here is from genome assembly GCF_019703515.2 of Myxocyprinus asiaticus. Taxonomy (NCBI): domain Eukaryota; kingdom Metazoa; phylum Chordata; class Actinopteri; order Cypriniformes; family Catostomidae; genus Myxocyprinus; species Myxocyprinus asiaticus. The sequence goes on along the minus strand of NC_059362.1, from coordinate 47,155,209 downwards.
ATCTAAACACTTTTACTATATTATGTCATCTAAACACTTTTACTATATTATGTCATCTAAACACTTTTACTACATTATTACATCCAAACACTTTTACTATATTATGTCATCTAAACACTTTTACTATATTATGACATCTAAACACTTTTACTATATTATGTCATCTAAACACTTTTACTATATTATGACATCTAAACACTTTTACTATATTATGACATCTAAACACTTTTACTATATTATTACATCTAAACACTTTTACTACATTATTACATCCAAACACTTTTACTATATTATGTCATCTAAACACTTTTACTATATTATGACATCTAAACACTTTTACTATATTATGTCATCTAAACACTTTTACTATATTATGACATCTAAACACTTTTACTATATTATGTCATCTAAACACTTTTACTATATTATGTCATCTAAACACTTTTACTATATTATGTCATCTAAACACTTTTACTATATTATGTCATCCAAACACTTTTACTACATTATTACATCCGAACACTTTTACTATATTATGTCATCTAAACACTTTTACTACATTATTACATCCAAACACTTTTACTATATTATGTCATCTAAACACTTTTACTATATTATGTCATCTAAACACTTTTACTACATTATTACATCCAAACACTTTTACAATATTATGTCATCTAAACACTTTTACTACATTATTACATCCAAACACTTTTACTATATTATGTCATCTAAACACTTTTAATATATTATGTCATCTAAACACTTTTACTACATTATTACATCCAAACACTTTTACTATATTATGTCATCTAAACACTTTTACTATATTGTCATCTAAACACTTTTACTATATTATGACATCTAAACACTTTTACTATATTATGACATCTAAACACTTTTACTATATTATGACATCTAAACACTTTTACTACATTATTACATCCAAACACTTTTACTATATTATGTCATCTAAACACTTTTACTACATTATTACATCCAAACACTTTTACTATATTATGTCATCTAAACACTTTTACTACATTATTACATCCAAACACTTTTACTATATTATGTCATCTAAACACTTTTACTATATTATGACATCTAAACACTTTTACTATATTATGTCATCTAAACACTTTTACTATATTATGACATCTAAACACTTTTACTATATTATGACATCTAAACACTTTTACTATATTATTACATCTAAACACTTTTACTACATTATTACATCCAAACACTTTTACTATATTATGTCATCTAAACACTTTTACTATATTATGACATCTAAACACTTTTACTATATTATTACATCTAAACACTTTTACTACATTATTACATCCAAACACTTTTACTATATTATGTCATCTAAACACTTTTACTATATTATGTCATCTAAACACTTTTACTATATTATGACATCTAAACACTTTTACTATATTATGTCATCTAAACACTTTTACTATATTATGACATCTAAACACTTTTACTATATTATGTCATCTAAACACTTTTACTATATTATTACATCTAAACACTTTTACTATATTATGTCATCTAAACACTTTTACTATATTATGTCATCCAAACACTTTTACTACATTATTACATCCGAACACTTTTACTATATTATGTCATCTAAACACTTTTACTACATTATTACATCCAAACACTTTTACTATATTATGTCATCTAAACACTTTTACTATATTATGTCATCTAAACACTTTTACTACATTATTACATCCAAACACTTTTACTATATTATGTCATCTAAACACTTTTACTACATTATTACATCCAAACACTTTTACTATATTATGTCATCTAAACACTTTTAATATATTATGTCATCTAAACACTTTTACTACATTATTACATCCAAACACTTTTACTATATTATGTCATCTAAACACTTTTACTATATTATGACATCTAAACACTTTTACTATATTGTCATCTAAACACTTTTACTATATTATGACATCTAAACACTTTTACTATATTATGTCATCTAAACACTTTTACTATATTATGACATCTAAACACTTTTACTACATTATTACATCCAAACACCTTTACTATATTATGTCATCCAAACACTTTTACTACATTATTACATCCAAACACTTTTACTATATTATGTCATCTAAACACTTTTACTACATTATTACATCCAAACACTTTTACTATATTATGTCATCTAAACACTTTTACTATATTATTACATCCAAAAACTTTTACTATATTATGACATCTAAACGCTTTTACTATATTATTTCATCTCAACACTTTTACTACATTATTACATCCAAACACTTTTACTATATTATGTCATCTAAACACTTTTACTATATTATGTCATCTAAACACTTTTACTATATTATGACATCTAAACACTTTTACTATATTATGTCATCCAAACACTTTTACTATATTATTTCATCTAAACACTTTTACTATATTATGTCATCTAAACACTTTTACTATATTATGTCATCCAAACACTTTTACTATATTATGTCATCCAAACACTTTTACTATATTATGTCATCTAAACACTTTTACTATATTATGTCATCCAAACACTTTTACTATATTATTTCATCTAAACACTTTTACTATATTATGTCATCTAAACACTTTTACTATATTATGTCATCCAAACACTTTTACTATATTATTTCATCTAAACACTTTTACTATATTATGTCATCTAAACACTTTTACTATATTATTACATCCAAACACTTTTACTATATTATGACATCTAAACACTTTTACTATATTATTACATCCAAACACTTTTACTATATTATTTCATCTAAACACTTTTACTATATTATGTCATCTAAACACTTTTACTATATTATTACATCCAAACACTTTTACTATATTATGTCATCTAAACACTTTTACTATATTATTACATCCAAACACTTTTACTATATTATGTCATCTAAACACTTTTACTATATTATGACTTCTAAACACTTTTACTACATTATTACATCCAAACACTTTTACTATATTATGTCATCTAAACACTTTTACTACATTATTACATCCAAACACTTTTACTATATTATGTCATCTAAACACTTTTACTACATTATTACATCCAAACACTTTTACTATATTATGTCATCTAAACACTTTTACTATATTATTACATCCAAAAACTTTTACTATATTATGACATCTAAACGCTTTTACTATATTATTTCATCTCAACACTTTTACTACATTATTACATCCAAACACTTTTACTATATTATGTCATCTAAACACTTTTACTATATTATGTCATCTAAACACTTTTACTACATTATTACATCCAAACACTTTTACTATATTATGTCATCTAAACACTTTTACTACATTATTACATCCAAACACTTTTACTATATTATGTCATCTAAACACTTTTACTATATTATGTCATCTAAACACTTTTACTACATTATGACATCCAAACACTTTTACTATATTATTACATCCAAACACTTTTACTATATTATGTCATCTAAACACTTTTACTATATTATGTCATCTAAACACTTTTACTATATTATGACATCTAAACACTTTTACTATATTATGTCATCCAAACACTTTTACTATATTATTTCATCTAAACACTTTTACTATATTATGTCATCTAAACACTTTTACTATATTATGTCATCCAAACACTTTTACTATATTATTTCATCTAAACACTTTTACTATATTATGTCATCTAAACACTTTTACTATATTATGTCATCTAAACACTTTTACTATATTATGACATCTAAACACTTTTACTATATTATGTCATCCAAACACTTTTACTATATTATTTCATCTAAACACTTTTACTATATTATGTCATCTAAACACTTTTACTATATTATGTCATCCAAACACTTTTACTATATTATTTCATCTAAACACTTTTACTATATTATGTCATCTAAACACTTTTACTATATTATTTCATCTAAACACTTTTACTATATTATGTCATCCAAACACTTTTACTATATTATGACATCTAAACGCTTTTACTATATTATTTCATCTAAACACTTTTACTACATTATTACATCTAAACACTTTTACTACATTATTACATCCAAACACTTTTACTATATTATGTCATCTAAACACTTTTACTACATTATTACATCTAAACACTTTTACTACATTATTACATCCAAACACTTTTACTATATTATGTCATCTAAACACTTTTACTACATTATTACATCCAAACACTTTTACTATATTATGTCATCTAAACACTTTTACTATATTATTACATCCAAAAACTTTTACTATATTATGACATCTAAACGCTTTTACTATATTATTTCATCTAAACACTTTTACTATATTATGTCATCTAAACACTTTTACTATATTATGTCATCTAAACACTTTTACTACATTATTACATCCAAACACTTTTACTATATTATGTCATCTAAACACTTTTACTATATTATGTCATCTAAACACTTTTACTATATTATGTCATCTAAAAACTTTTACTATATTATGTCATCTAAACACTTTTACTATATTATGTCATCTAAACACTTTTACTATATTATGTCATCTATACACTTTTACTACATTATTACATCCAAACACTTTTACTACATTATTACATCCAAACACTTTTACTATATTATGTCATCTAAACACTTTTACTATATTATTTCATCTAAACACTTTTACTATATTATGTCATCTAAAAACTTTTACTATATTATGTCATCTAAACACTTTTACTATATTATGTCATCTAAACACTTTTACTATATTATGTCATCTAAACACTTTTACTATATTATGTCATCTATACACTTTTACTACATTATTACATCCAAACACTTTTACTACATTATTACATCCAAACACTTTTACTATATTATGTCATCTAAACACTTTTACTATATTATGTCATCTAAACACTTTTACTACATTATGACATCCAAACACTTTTGCTATATTATGACATCTGAACACTTTTACTATATTATTACATCTAAACACTTTTATTATATTATTACATTTAAACACTTTTACTATATTATGATATCTATACACTTTTGCTATATTATGATATATCAAACACTTTTACTATATTATGATATATAAACACTTTTACTATATTATGATATATAAACACTTTTACTATATTATGACATCCAAACATTTTTACTATATTATGACATCTAAACGCTTTTACTATATTATGACATCTAAACTTTTTTACTGTAATGCATGACTCATTTTATGTTTGCATTACATAACCAACTACATTTACAAGCTTGTTCATCTCACTTTTGCTTTTTCTGACACTATCGGTTAGGTTTAGGTTTAGTTTTAAGGGAGGTCAGTTTGGTTGATTTAAAACTTGATAGAGCATTAACCTTAAAAACCTCTTCTGTTGGGGAGAACAATTAACTCGCTTTTAGTATCACACAGTGGAAATTTCACCTTAAAACTGCTGCAATACGTGTAATGAACAATGTAATATCGTTTTGCAAAAATGTCACCACAGTCACGTCATTTTCATGAGATCAGGCTGCTATTTTTATGGCATTATTTGGCGTTATTCTTCCTTCTCAACATATTCACCAAAATCTCAACACACTCTCGTGTTTGTGTGGTCATCAGTGACGGGTCTTTAATTCAGTGTGAACTGAAGAAGAGCGCTTACTTCATCTCAACAGAGAGCGTGACTCTGTTACTGGAGTCAATGAGTATTGACAGCTGACAGCAGAGTTCTGCACCTGCAGAAGACGCTTGTGCTGCAAAATGCACCAGATGAAGCTGTAGAGATGCAGTAACACCAGTCATGCACATGCACTTCAGCAGTAGACCACATCCACTCATTTGTGAATACAAGATGCCTTATGATGCACTGTAATGCATCATAACTTTTCATGAAGTGGGGGGGATTTTGGACCATTTCACCAAGATTGGGAACTCTAGCATTTACGGTCTCTGATGCCCAGACACTTTTAGGACAGAAAAAGAAAGGAAATCTGTATAAATACTGTAGAATTTCAGCATCTTTGGTGTATGGACCCCTAATGATGCACTCACAGCTTTGCAGATGTACATTTCTGAAATTCAAAAACTAAATACAGGTAATGCACTAACTAAAGAGCCGCATGTGTCACTTATTCTTAATAATACTGTATTTTTGGACTCTCAAAAATCAATAATTGCCATTATTGTTTTTATGTGAATAATTAAAGGTACATCTCTAGTTTCAATATTATTGGTACTTCAGACATTTGTTTTGTTTGACAAGAAAAGTTACAGTACCTGCATACCATGTGACCCACTTTGGTTTTCGACCACTGAAAATGGGCAAAATTTAACAATATACTGTATGCATGGAGCCACATTGAGAGCTCATATCTCAGGGATTTAACCATATAGTCTTACAAATTGGCATAAAAAAAGTAAAGTTTGTTCTGAACCAGCATCTAAAAGGATATTAAGATATATTTAATACTTCTGGAGTTATAGACACTCAAACTTTGGAAAAACAACACAAAAAAGGTGTTTTTCCCCATTTTTGGACTCACACCATTGGCATATAATGCAACAAGTGATGCTGAAGTCAACTGATTTTGGTAATAGACCTACTGATATCTGTGTAAAAATAAAATCATGACTCTGACACCTTTCTAAGGTGATTTGTTTGATCTGTAGTTTTGCTCCAAAATCTTAAGTGAAATTTGGTTGATTTGGCATGGAAAAACCTTTTTCCAGAAAAAGAAAGTCATACCGGTTTGAACAACATTAGGGTGAGTAAATGATGAAAAGCAGCTCATTACTTGTGTTGAAATGCAAGATGGCAATTAAACACCTAAATATAACTGTATCACAAATCACTGTGGCACATTTGTATTTTAACATGCAGAACTTGCCGTAACCTTCATCCGTTTATTTCTGTCCACTAGATATAAAATATGCTTAAATATAGTAACAAGCTTGAGAAAAAAAAAAGGTTATGTTTTGTGAGTGTGTGCATGAATGTCGTGCATGTGTGTGTGTAAGCTCGAGGTGTCTTTAGCACACTGATGTGATTATTCAGCGGCTGTGGACTTCAAGCGTCTCTCGGCTCACCTCAGGAGTCACTATCATTGGAAAATCAAATTATAGAGCCATTAATTTGTCATGGTAATCCGTGCTGTCAGCCGCATTGGAGAATCAATCTTGCAGGAATGCATTCATCAAGTACGTGACAGCAGAAGAGTAAAGCATTATCTAATTAGCGTGAGAAGCACGAGACCAACATTTACACACAAAACATAATAATCAGCAGCCCTTCAAACATTCAGCAGTTATTAGTAATATATCTACTCCTCACCTCCTTATTGTGTATGAATTGCACACACTAAAACTTTATAGATCTTTAATAGTTTATAATAAAACGTATCGTCCTGGCTCTAAAATCTGATTGGATGAGCCATGGTTTGAAGCCGTGGTAAAATAGTCAATACAGTTCACACCTGTAATTGCACATCAATTGCATTAATTAATATTAATGCACCAAGTGGAAACTTTTTTTGGCAACTGTATACAGCCTACAGATTGGCTATTGAACTTTATTAGGTTACATAGGGAGTGGTTTATTGTGATTAGTAGGCCTGAAACTGCTCTGTTGTATATTGCAAATGTTAGGTCATGCAACAACAATGAACTGAACTGTTTTTCACAGCATATTGCATACTGTTTTACATACTATTTTTGAAAAATACTAAGCAGTATACAGTATACAGTGTGCAGTATGTGAGTATTCCATTGTGAACACAATGAAAAGTTATTGTACGTCTATTTTTTTCTCCGGCAACCAACTCCATATGGAGGGCATTAAGTGTAAAGCTAGTATTTGTGTAATGCTAAATGATTCTCATTTTGTGTCTTTGTTGTTTTGAGCTAATGTGTTTGCGTTCCGCTCTGATACAAATATGAACATGCTGATGGTTATTAGTACTGTTAGAAATGATACTCTGATGGAGGTATCAGTAATATCACAGTGTGTTATGTGATGGTGCTGCTCATTTGCATTATATAAATATACAGCTATAGACATATTAAAGCAATTACAGTAGATCTCAGTAGATATACTGTGTGTGTGTGTGTGTGTGTGTATATATATATATAGCGAGAGAGAGAGAGAGAAAGAGCGAGAGCACAGCACTCACAACATATAGAATTCTACATGATATGTTTGTTTATCTTTGTTTTAATTGTATAATTTGTTCATTTTGCACATTTGATGTGAATTCAATTGAATTGAATTGAGAAAGAAAAGATCAGTTTCTGAAAATGAACTTTTATAGTAATTGGCAATATTGAAATCTCAATATTAAGACTGAGAGTTAATTAACTATTAATCTTCAAATGAAATCAACATCACATGATTATATTTATAACTAAAACTATAATAGAATATTTAGGTTTTTACATATGTTACAGTTAAAAACAGAAGGCATTTTTGCTCCAAGCCCTTAATTTCTGACACTGATAATATATACATACTGTGTGTATATACATATATACATATACATATATATATACACTATATTGCCAAAAGTATTCGCTCACCCATCCAAATAATTGAATTCAGGTGTTCCAATCACTTCCATGGCCACAGGTGTATAAAATGAAGCACCTAGGCGTGCAGACTGCTTCTACAAACATTTGTGAAAGAATGGGCCGCTCTCAGGAGCTCAGTGAATTCCAGCGTGGTACTGTGATAGGATGCCACCTGTGCAACAAGTCCAGTCGTGAAATTTCCTCGCTACTAAATATTCCACAGTCAACTGTCAGTGGTATTATAACAAAGTGGAAGCGATTGGGAATGACAGCAACTCAGCCACGAAGTGGTAGGCCACGTAAAATGACAGAGCGGGGTCAGCGGATGCTGAGGCGCATAGTGCGCAGAGGTCGCCAACTTTCTGCAGAGTCAATCGCTACAGACCTCCAAAGTTCATGTGGCCTTCAGATTAGCTCAAGAACAGTGCGTAGAGAGCTTCATGGAATGGGTTTCCATGGCCGAGCAGCTGCATCCAAGCCATACATCACCAAGTGCAATGCAAAGCGTCGGATGCAGTGGTGTAAAGCACGCCGCCACTGGACTCTAGAGCAGTGGAGATGCGTTCTTTGGAGTGACGAATCACGCTTCTCCATCTGGCAATCTGATGGACGAGTCTGGGTTTGGCGGTTGCCAGGAGAACGGTACTTGTCTGACTGCATTGTGCCAACTGTGAAGTTTGGTGGAGGGGGGATTATGGTGTGGGGTTGTTTTTCAGGAGCTGGGCTTGGCCCCTTAGTTCCAGTGAAAGGAACTCTGAGTGCTTCAGCATACCAAGAGATTTTGGACAATTCCATGCTCCCAACTTTGTGGGAACAGTTTGGGGATGGCCACTTCCTGTTCCAACATGACTGTGCACCAGTGCACAAAGCAAGGTCCATAAACACATGGATGAGCGAGTTTGGTGTGGAAGAACTTGACTGACCTGCACAGAGTCCTGACCTCAACCCGATAGAGCACCTTTGGGATGAATTAGAGTGAAGACTGCGAGCCAGGCCTTCTCGTCCAACATCAGTGTCTGACCTCACAAATGCACTTCTGGAAGAATGGTCAAAAATTCCCATAAACACACTCCTAAACCTTGTGGAAAGCCTTCCCAGAAGAGTTGAAGCTGTTATAGCTGCAAAGGGTGGGCCGACGTCATATTAAACCCTATGGATTAAGAATGGGATGTCACTTAAGTTCATATGCGTCTAAAGGCAGATGAGCGAATACTTTTGGCAATATAGTGTATCTCAGTATTTGTAGCATTTTGGCATTATTTTCATGACAAGTAAGCAAATTGTTTTGTCAATCCTGATTGTCATTACTGTGTCATTTTAGCTTGTTTTTTTTTTTTTTACATTAAATTCAGTATTAACCACATGCGTCCCCGCATCCACATGCGTGGACGTTGTATTTTGGCTTCGCTATATGCAACGAATCATTTACATAAATAAAAACTGACTGAATACAGTTCACAAGACTCTAGACTGTCATTTAATGGTTAAACTTCTGCCGCACGAGTCACGTGACACAACAACATGACATCGATTTCCATGAAAAGCTCCTACGGGTGTAGTGCCAACAAAAGTGCCTCTGGTAAGAAATAGAAAAATACGTTTTTCATTGAAACTTGTTTGGTTGTAAAGATAAGAGTATCTATTTTCGTTTGATATGCTGCTGTAAAAAATCTGTTCATTTTCCGCACGTCAGTGTGCTTATATATATGATGTCCACATATGTGTACACTGGTACCGAATTTCCTCAAAAGTAGAAAAAACATGTTAGTTATTTCAACTCTAACACATCTGTGGGTCATTTCATTTCATTTTAATATACATTTTTATATATTTTATTTTGTTATCACTGTACAATATGGTTCTGTTAATTAACGTTAGTAAATGCATTCCTATATTTACTGTACATTATCACATTGAGAATAAATGAGTTCATTCAAAAGCTGAAAAATGTGTCTTTCAGAGGCTTTATATGGAGTTAGGATGAAAATAAGGTGCATTTCAAACTGTTCTGAGATCAGTGCAGACAGACAGCACACTGGAGGTTAAGTCGTTCACTAAATAGGGAGCAAGGGAGCATCCTATAGCTCTCTATGCAGTTAAGTGCATTCACTCCTAAAATCTGATCAAAAGTTCAGTTTCAGGCTGCAGATGACGTTTGGATCACTCAACATGTTTGACAGACATGTGACAATGATAATCAGTACATAGATTCAGAATTTATAATGTATCATTTTATTTTAACATGATTGACAGTGATTGGATGATGCTGGACATTACTTTGAATCAGAATTAATTATGATAATTTATGATGTAATGTCTGTAACATCTCAAAAACATGAATAATCAACACTCCTGGAAACATAATAAACTATTTGATTTAATAAATCTGACTTTCTATAACTTGGTATTATTTAAAAAAAATTCACAACTTAGTCTCACCGTCCACATATGAGGACATACATTTTTAGGAAAACTATTTGCTCTAGAATTATTTATTTATTTATTTTGCTTGTTTATTATGTGCATAAAGTGACAGCTTTCTTCAAATCCATTGAATGTTTAAGTGTGCTCCATAGTGAGTGCTCCATCAAAACCAGCACTATAGAGTGCCTGAGCTAACAGCCAGTGCTGGGCCAATTAGTGCTGGAGGGATCTGATTGGCCAATAGATGGATGTGGCATTATGACTTCACAGTGTAATGACAGCGGTGTATGTAGTCAATAGGCTGTCAGTCTTTGCATTGCTCCAGGGACATGCTAATTGCACCTCTTACACTGCTGCATTTCCTCTGCTTGTGATGGAATGCCAATGCAGACCAGAGTGCGCTGAACCGATGAATGACGGCCTTCGCACGATTACTCTACACTAACTGAGAATTATGCACATGCAAACAATGTGAAAACTTCACGTTACAAGTTGTATTAATGGTCATTCATTGTTTTCCTGACAACATTAAGACTCTAGTTTAACAGATGGGAGCTGCAGTTGGTCGAAATAATCGCCCTAATCTAATACAACACTCTGAGACTTACAGCAATACAAGATGTGTGCTAAAGCTTTCTCAAAAGGGTACTAAAGTTCTGCAAACAGCACAAGGACGCGGTTAGCTTATTCCCCATCTGTACTCACAGAGACGAAGGTCTTTTTTATGGAAAACAGGCCTTATATTACCACCTAAGTCGACAGATCGTAGCTCGCCAATTTCCATTAGAATGAATGATTTTGACATTTTATTAATAGAGAAGCTGTCAGCATGTGGCTAAGAGGTTTTTACATTCAATAATACCACCCCAATGTGATTAAACGCTGGATGCAAGAATGACACGATAATTGGATGGAATGGAGAGTTGCGGGGAAATACATATACACATTCATCGTGACAGTCTGTGACTCTGAAGGGTCGCTACTAATTGATGATCTCTCCTCGGTGAAGACTATAAAACCATGTTACTCTTGTTCCTGTGGTCCTGATGACACAACCAAGTTTTATAACGATATGCCAATACGTTTGTAAAATATACCATTTTACAACAAAATTCAAAATGGCCGATGCCCAAAATGACCACCATTGGGTAACTTGCGACTCTGTGTGCCTCAAGGAGGCCAAACTACTCAGAAGTTACAATCAAAAATAGCATAATAGTATAGATGCATTAAAAATGGCAAGCATTACAACATAGCAAGCACAACACATTGCATGAATAAAGCAACCCCACACTACTTCACAAGTCACCAAAAAAGTAACAGAAACCGAAAACAGAAAAGAGACATACCAAGCTCAGAGTCAGCAGGTTTTGAATAAATAAAAAAAATATTCAAAATGGCAGATAGTCAATATGGCTGATATCAAACAGAGCAGAAAGAAAGAACAAAAAAATACTCAACGTTTTCCAAGTTGTCCCAAGCTCATTATCTCCACTACACACAGGCATGGCGCACTGACCTCTGCACCAGTTTGCCACAACATTGACAGTCAACAAAGGGACATACCAAGCTTAGAGGAATCACAGCCAAGCATAACAGTCACCATTATCAACTTTGTATTCATGTAACTTTTAAAAAAAGATGAAAATCTCAATTTGATTGGGGAAAAACCCATCAACCACTCAGTAAGCACAATGCAAAGATCTCCATAACAACAGAAATTTTAACTGCATGATTTGTCAATATGGGGATGTGAACACACAACATCAGATCTTTGACCAGACATTCTCACACAGTGCCACTCAGTTGACATGCCAGGCTGACGGCAAAGAGACATCGCAAGGTTAGATACCTGAGACATCGCTCAGGTATCCTCAGGACATGATGTAGATGATGCATTCCAAGTTTCTTTTAAATCTGACAATCCTTTTTAAAGATATATCACTTTTTAATAACATTTAATATGGTGGAGAGACAGTATGATTGATATGGGAAAAACTGATATTGTAGAAATCCAACTCCAGACTCCAACACCATGATCTTAGGACATACAGTTCAAAAGTTATGGGCAACAAAATAAATTCTTGACCCATATGTGGTGCTGTCGCAAAACACTGCATGTGCCCTAAGACCATGGCCCTCATGAGGCAACCAAGTTTCGTTTCAATAGGACAAAGTATTGCTGAGATACAACCTCAACTCCATTTTCACATTGACCTGCTTAACCTTGCCATGCCGTAACTTTTAAACAAAGGCGAAAATCAAAATAATAATTTCTGTGTGGCTGGATGTGAAACATTTAAACTGTAAATGTCATAATCAGAAAAAAAGAAAAAAAAAGAATGGTGTCTCTAGGACAAACGGTTCAGAAGATAAGCGCAAAAGAAAAGTGCATTTTTGAACTGGTGGTGGCGCTATAGCGTTTATCCTAGAGGTCCCAAATTTGCTATGAGGGCTAGTCATGATCATCCCTATCATTGTACCAAATGTCATCATTTTCCTACGAACGGTTCTATTGGCTGCCATAGACTCCCATTGGGGAGGAAGAATAAAAATAATACAAACGGATACAATAGGGGCTACAGCACCTTTGGTGCTTGGCCCCTTAATTTTGCAGAAACTGCCCGGGTACCCTGAGGGCATGATGGCTATGCTACATACCAAGTTTTGTTTCAATACGCCAAAGCGTTGCTGAGATATAGCTTCACAACCTCTTGCATGCTTGCCGTCGAATTTGTTGATGCATTACATGAGAATTATTTGGTCTGTCAAAAAACTGTTCACCTTTGATGCTTAACCCTTACTTACTAAAACAAACCTAAAAAGTAAAACCTCTGGATGGATTAGAAAAATAGGAGTTAGGGGGAAATTGTGCTAACTTGTCATAAAACCTCAATCATCTTAAAAATCAGCTTTTATTTTCTTTTTGCAAACTATCATTTCTCATTTTGTCTTTAGATTTTGGGGTGAAATGGGACTTGATACAAACATCGGTGTGGTGGAAATGTCTCGTAATCTGTAATTTAAGCAGCCATCGTGAGTTAATCACCAATCAGGACCCCTGTGAGTGATGACCAATTAGATGCATCCTGTATTTATTCATGCACAGCAGTGTGGTCTGATTTAATGTATGTTTGGTATCAAATAAAAGCAGTGTAACAGCATAAGTGCATGTAATCATGTGTATGAGTCAGTCGGATTAGCACGCCTGCGGCCGCTGCGCAAGTACAAACACACATGCAATGGATTACATGAGCACAGATCGGGACATGTGGCGGGGGAATGTTGCCTTCATGGTTCTGAATCTTAATAAATACTGTATTTTTATGAATATTCTATTATGGCTTTTAACTCAAGCACATGTGCAGGCAAGTGTTAAATCAAAGCAATTGGTTCTGCACAAGACAGGATGCTAATGCTATATACGCTGCATATCTAATGCCTCTTAAAGATAATGCACGGTTCAAACTACCTAAAAGAAAACTTTTACCATTTGCAACAAAGTCATTTTTTCATGGAGTTTAATTCTAATCAAGACTTGAAGCTTCATATGTTTGACACTGTTTTCTGTTATTGTCTGCGTGTATGTGACTTCTTTACTAAAATTAACCCTGGTTTTACTACAGTAACCATAGATTAATTATGGTATTTCTAGTAAAACCATATTAACTGCAACATTAACCATGGTTCCTGCAGTCATGGTTACTACGTATAATATTACTATAGAAAAATCATGGTATATTTTTATAAGGGTTTGTCTAATGACATCTCTGCAAATATAAATATGAAATGTATATGAATTGCACGGTGTCAGTGTTCAACAGTAATTAGAGTAATTCTCTGTATCATGCAGTACCTATATAAGGAGAGGAAATCATATAAGGACAAATCAAAGTTGGCAAATTGCTTTTTATAAGCATAAATTAAAAATACAGTTTAGCTGTTTAACTGTAGCATTTAGCTAATGAGGTAACACAATATCTAGATACATTATTTAAGAACCTGAATGTCTTTTCTCACACAATTTTGATTCTGAAGACATTTTTTCTTGCTTTGAAGATGTTTAGATATTTTTACTGGAAAACAAGACAATAAAAAAATAGTGATTACGAAAGGGGCTCATCAAAAAATATTGGCAATCGGATCAATATTGGCAGAACACAGTGTTAAAATATAAGTTATCGTATTGCTTTTTAGACTCAATTTGCATATGGAAAAAGGACGAATTGGCAAATGCTTTTTCGAAATGCACTTTAAATTTGCATTAAAAAAATTTTTTTTTGCTACTTTTAACTACATTTAAAAACATGAATTAAACCCCTTTACATGTCTATTCTAATACATGTGTTCAGAAGCAATATGATAGGTGTGGGTGAGAAACCGATCAATATTTAAATCCTTTTTTGCCATAAGTTCTCCTCCCTTCCCAGTAGGTGGCGATATGCATGAAGAATGTGAATTGCAAAAACAAAAGAAGAACTCCTCTTAGGAGAGAAGAGCGCTTAGGAGGGCTGCTTGAAAGTGGAGATTTATAGTAAAAATTTACTTAAATATATATATATATATATATACAGTATATATTTATTTTTTAATTATTTTTTTTCTCCCCACTTTGGAATGCCCAATTCCCAATGTGCTCTAAGTCCTCGTGGTGGCATAGTGACTCAATCCGGGTGGCGGAGAACGAATCTCAGTTGCCTCCGCATCTGAGACCATCAATCTGCGCATCTTATCACGTGGCTGTTGAGCGTGTTACCGCGGAGACGTAGCGCGTGTGGAGGCTTCACGCTATTCTCTGCAGTATCATCCACGTACAACTCACCACACGCCCCACCGAGAGCGAGAACCACATTATAGTGACCACGAGGAGGTTACCCCATGTGACTCTACCCTCCCTAGCAACCGGGCCAATTTGGTTGCTTAGGAGACCTGGCTGGAGTCACTCAGCACACCCTGGATTCAAACTCACGACTCCAGGTGTGATAGTCAGCATCTTTCCTCACTGAGCTACCAAGGCCCAAAATTGACTTAAATATTGGTCTGTTTCTCACCCACACCTATCATATCACTTCTGAAGATATAGATTAAACCACTGGAGTCATATGGATTACTTTTATCAGTGTTGGGCAAGCTACTCAAAAAGTAGCAAGGAAAGCTACAAACTACTCAACAGAAAAATTAGTTAAGCTAAGATAAAAGCTACACTTCAGAGAAAGTAGCAAGTGACACTATAAGCTACACATCAAAAGTAGCTTGCTACATTCAACCAGATGCACAGAGCATACTGTCATAAGCATCTAAAAGACTTATTCACATAATGTTTATCAAAGCCATGATACAGCATAGTACATTATACAAGTATGCAGTATGGTGAAATAGAACATGCATGTAAAAAACATGTTAAATCATAAGTCAAGCTGCACACGTGTTGAACTTTATAAAAATCTTCTTCATCACTGGCAAACGATAGGACACATTTGCGGGTTTGGTTTCCATTGATTGTAGATCCACTGCAACCAGTGTTATCTTTATTTTCTGTATTTTAAAATATTCTGTGAGCGTGTTGGCAAGTGAGAACGCACAACAAGTGATTCAGCAGCACGCGTGTGAGCTTTCTGAGTCATTCAGATTGAATTGCGAACCGATTCAGACCGCTTTGCTATAACGTGTGACCAGTTCATTGTAAAGAACCGACTCAGATGAGTGGTTCATTTGTGAGTCGATAGTAAACACCGGTGTGATGTATGAAGTAGCAGTGTAGCTTTTGTCAAGGCTATGCCAGTACCTAATCAAAAATATAGCTTCGCTACTGAAAAGCTACTTGATTTAAAAACTAGCGAAGCTACCACCTCGCTACTCAGAAATGTAGTTAAGCTAAAAGCTTCGCTATTTGTAGCAAAGCTACTGCCCATCGCTGACTTTTATGCTGCCTTTATGTCATTTTTGGAGCTTCAAAGTGCTGGTCACCATTCACTTGCATTGTATGGACCTACAGAGCTGAAATATTCTTCATTTATGTTCAGCAGAAGAAAGTCATAAACTATCCCTTTAAACATCCAATTTAAATTTGCATTAAATATATATATATATATATATTAATGTATTATTATTTATTTATTTATTTATTATATAGTTATTTCTTTTGCTACATTCAACTACATTTTAAAACATGTAAATGCATTAGATGGTGTATCGGTGTAAGGTCATAAATGCCATAAGAATAAACCAGTCACAGGTAGATTTTTTACCATTACACTGATTTCGCGTTGCATGTAAACACCTTAAGCGGCGTTCTTACCAGAGAATAATGCGATTATTTCAAATCTCACGTAAATGCGTATTTCTTGCTTTGCCTGATTTTTTAAATAAGCTGCTTTTTTGGGGTTATCAGTGGATTGGTGTGCATGTAAATGGGCTCAATGATTGGATTGCTATACATCGATTAGTCGATTCGTGTCATGGGAGTCCAATGAACTGACTTTGTCTTACCAAACAATGACCACCTTCAAAGTAAAGCTGATGGCGTCTTCTTGGTAAGTCCTGAATGATTCTGTCTATTTACAAAACGCTAAATTTCCACTACATATTTGAGCTTCTATATCACCATAAAACATGCAAGAGCTCTGTTATCCCTGCCTGACCTGTGTGATAGTTCAGAGAGCTGGACAGATAATCAGACCATGACAAACGGCCGTATTATCTCATTCGATAGTGTTCATGAGTTCAAAGTGAAGCAGGTGTTCAGTTCAGTCTGTGTGTCAATTTGTCACAGGTGCAGCGCGTTCAACTGCTGCCACTCTGAACAACAACCGTACACTTCTATTCCCTTGCCGTGTTCTGTTTCTTTCCCCCAACAAAGAATATGACTGTAGATAGTGCTAATTTACTACACAATATACATACAGATTGTAGAGAAATAACTGATGCATTCTGCATTAGTTGACAGCTCATATTGTGAAGCTGCATAATCAGTTGCATTGAAGTTGCACAAATTAACTGCATTTTTATATGAAAACAATCAACAAAATGCTTTAATATAGTGACTTTTGCTTGCAAAAAATGGTTGAACATGAAAAGAATAGTTCACCCAAAAATGAAAACTCTCTCATCATTTATTCACCCTCATGCAATCCCAGATGTGTATGACTTTCTTTCTTCACCAGAACACAAATGAAGATTTTTAGAAGAATAGTTCAGCTCTGTAGGTCCATACAATGCAAGTGAATGGTGACCAGAACTTTGAAACTCAAAAAGCACATAAAAGCAGCATAAAAGTAATCCGTAAAACTCCAGTGTTAAATCCATGTCTTCAGAAATGATATGACAGGTGTGGGTGAGAAATCAATCAATATTTACGTCCTTTTTTGCCATAAGTTCTCCTCCCTTCCCAGTAGGTGGCGATATGCACGAAGAATGTGAATCACAAAAACAAAAGAATAAGAACTTTTAGGAGAGAAGAGCGTTTAGGAGGGCTGTTTGAAAGTGGAGATATATAGTAAAAAAGGACTTAAATATTGATCTGTTTCTCACCCACACCTATCATATCACTTCAGAAGACATGGATTAAACCACTGGGGTCTTATGGATTACTTTTATGCTGCCTTTATGTGTTTTTTGGAGCTTCAAAATTCTGGTCACCATTCATTTGCATTGTATGGACCTACAGAGCTGAAATATTCTTCTAAAAATCTTCATTTGTGTTCTGCAAAAGAAAGAAAGTCAAACACATCTGGGATTGCATGAGGGTGAATAAATGATGAGAGAGTTTTCATTTTGGGGGGAACTATTCCTTTACATATCCATGTATTAATACCTATTATTGGATGATTCAGTGTCTTAAATAATTTACAAATGATAGGTACTTCATCTCATTTGACTATATCTGTTTTTACTTGGAAAGCAAAGCAAAAGATACGAATATTCACAACAAAATGAATGATACCTCTGACATCAGTGCAAAACAGCTTCATATTGTGAAACACGAGTTCAAAACAAAAGATTCAAAACAGTAAAAGCACTAAATACTGATGGGATGAATTACATTTGAAAGCGTAGAAAAATAGCAGATATATGCACACCAGTGATCACACATCGGTTGAGTTCTAGCTGTGACGTGACTTGACAACCGCAAACAACGACATTTCACGTTGTGCTCAACAAACATCCCATAATAACACGTTCTACCTCATCTTGACTTGTTTAGGACACGTTCACAAAAATCCGAAATGTAGGATGGCAAGGGAAGAGTCATTTATATTCATGAAAAAATCCATACCTGATTGGATATGAAGGTAAAATAGTGATTTGCATGCGCACAGTGAAATTTTTGCACATTTGCAAGTGAAATTTGTTTTGCTTGCGCACAGAAGGTTTTGTAAAGGTGTCAATTAACTTGCAAGTGCAAGAAAAAAATATTAGCAATACTTTAATGCTTTCTTAAATGTAATTCATGTGTTGTGAAGAATGCCAATGATAATTAAAAGTAAATATAATTAAAATAATGAACAGCAACAAGAAGAAACATTTGAACACCAGATTGAGATTTATATCAATAAACGGTGTCAGCTCAACTTCACACTCGCAATAAAAGAACGTGTGTGTATTAATATTCCAGTTTAATATTTAACAGAGGAGAGATACCCAGAGGAACGACGCTGAGCCTTATGAAGAACAAGTGGTCTGTCACATTTTTAAACCAATCACGTCGGCGTAAACTGGTCAAGGAAAGTCAGAAGAATACTCACCAAATTAACTTTGTGTTAATATGAAATTGGAAAAACACATGAATTACACTTAAGAAAGCATTAAAGTACTGCTAATATTTTTTTTCTTACACTTGCAACTTGATTTACACTTTAATAAATAGGGCTGCAACTATCGATTATTTTGATACTCGATTAATCTAACGATTATTAGAACGATTATTCGGTCGATTATTGCAACGATTAATCGTTAGCTCTTAACCGATTATTCAGCTTGTGCCCCAAGTTAAAAGGTTGTATTAAACGTGATTGCTAACAATAAAGAGGACAAAATCATCTTTTATAAATACCTCTAAATGACATTCACTGAATTACAGAAACAAAATACTCAAGTTTAATTCAGTAAAGAAATTCACTGCAAAACATCCTCTTGTTATCAAGAGTTTCTGTCTTGTTTTCCATTTAAAATGGTCTAAAAATCCTTAAAATAAGAAACATTTACTTGAGAAGCAACATTTAAGATATTTAGACTTGCTTTAAGAGAATAGATCTTAAATATAAGTGTATTTTTTCACTTGGTTATACTTCTGCGAGTGCAGTAAAGACTAAATATACTTCTATTCAGGATCTATTCTCTAAAAGCAAGTCTAAATATCTGCTGCTTCTCATGTGAATGCATCTTTTTTAAAGGATTTTTAGATATTTTCAAATATTTGTATTTTTAATATTATATTCAACATTCTCAGATAACAGTTGTTTATTCTGCAGTATAGCTGCTAAAGTAAATGTAGGTTATTTTAAAGGAGTTTTAGATATTTATATTGGAAAACAAGCCAAAACAAAAACAAATCAGAAATGTATTTTGTTGCGGTGTATAATGGGGCGAAGACTACCCTCTCTCACCTTTCTGTTCACTTCAATCCATCTTTAACTCACAAAAAAACAAACTCACTCTTATTAATAAAGCTGCATATTGACGATGTTCTTCACGATAATAAATGCACATTGACACATATATTATGATTCAATAAGTCTCGAGTCATCACGTTATAATCTAGCTGCATTAAGCGTGTGCGCTCGAGGGATGAGCGTCCCGTGACAGAGTGTGCATCAGCCGGTGCAGTTTCAATCTCTCCCCCTTAGATCGGGACACTTCACGTGACTCATTGAAGAGGTGCTGACCTCACAGAGAAATGTTTCGGAGTTTGTAATTATTTACATGATCTGCTTCTGTATTATTTGAACTTTATTAAAGCAATAACACATAAAATATAACTGCATTAAAGATGTAACGCCGGGGTGTTTCCTTTAAAGAGCTCCGGCTCCACTTATTCCACAATGAGAGTGCTTCTGTATTTACTTATTTGGTATTTTTGTATAATTCCCTCATACTTTGTGATCTACATCAGCTGAAGCTGTGAAAGTTTAGAGTGTGTCTGTGATCTGTGTAATTCTTCCTCTCCTCAGTCAGTTGTGAACTGCAGTGCTGCTCTCATGCGTCATCATTAGAGTTTAATATGATCTCATGTTACGTTAAATTAGATCAAACGACTATTCAACAATGAGCATTTTTGTGGAATTTTTTTTATTGTCGACGATGTCGATAACGTCAACTAATTGTTTCAGCCCTATTTACAAAACGTTCTGTGCGCATGCAATTTATTTTTAGGCTTGCCATTTAATTCACGCTTTTACAAATCTCACCCTGCGCGTGCAAATCATTTAGGCACTATTTTACCTTCATAACTGGACAAATCAGTAATATGCATGGCGAAAGCTCTACCTGATTGGTTGGAGAAAACACTAACCCCCAATCCTAACCAATCAGGTAGATTACTTATCAATATAAACAAGTCTTACCCTGTCACACTACGTTTCGTATAGCTGCACAAATATATCTATCGCAGTATAAATATCGCAGGCATGTATGCCCACCTAACTTTCTTAGGATTTTGCATATGCCCACCTAACATAAGTGATGATACGTATGGCCGCAGCACCGTTGAGTGAATTGTGTATATATATAAGTGTACAGAGATTCTCTCTAAATGCACACGGAGCTGCAGGAGTGCAACTGATGGCACGGGCAAGACAGACAGTCCGACTAATCTGATCCACCAATCAGAACATTCATTTCAGACACGATTAGATATTGGCTAACCAATCATATTTTCCGTTTCAGTAAGGGGCGGGACTTTTCCAGCGTCTAATGCTGATGCACAAGCATCCCTGGAGTAACCATAATTTGCACTGTAAATGTATTTCCCTGCTAAACATTTACATTTAAATTTAATACAGCATGTTATTGCACCTGTGCTAGTTTTTGATGCTCTTCACAGATGCTGGACAACTGTGTCCTGTAAATATTTCAAATGTATTTTATTTTTATTTGTATGCCTTTTACTGCTGTCGGTGGTGCCTTTTTCTCATTTCAATATATAGTAGGAAAACAATTTCACTATATATAGAAAAGCACATTATAATACACAAATAAAACAAATGACCATTCATTCTTAAATATGTGGCAATACAAGATAACATGTATTATGCATGCATGGAATCGGCCTACAGGTGGCGCTATAGTGAACAAAACAAAAATCCCATTTTGGGCCATAACTCTTGAACCATAAGTGCTAGAAAAAATTTTTTTCCAGTGATTCCTTGCGTCTCGGCGAACCTTTTAAGCGCTGGCCAATTTTGGCTCCGCCCCCTCATTTTCCCACTATTTTGGATTGTTTGAAAAAAATTAAAAATGAACTCATCCTAGGCCGTTCGCCCGAGCGGAACCAAACCAGTGCAGAAAGATTCAGCAGAGTCCCAATATGAAAAGTTGTTAAAGGAATTTTTAACTTTTGATTTATCGTCAAACGTGCATAGTGCGCGTGGCCACTATTACTAAAACTGTTATAACTTTTGAACGGATTGAGATATTATCACCACATTTGGTACACTTATGTATGAGGTCATTCTGAGGACACACCTCTGAAAAAAATGCACACCTCTGCCTCTTGGTGGCGCTATAATAATTAAACAACTAAAAATGGCTCTAACTATGGAACCATTGGTCCAATCGACTTGAAATTTTGCATGGAGTTTCTTTGTCCAAGGTGTCATCAAGGTCTATGAGGAAATCGCATATCTTGAAAATCATGGCCACCATCGACCAATCAACTTTTAGCAGCTGTTTGATCTAGTCCTAGGCCATTCACCCGATCGGAACCAAATCAGTGCAGAAAAGTTCTCTGGAGTCCCAATCTCAATAATTATATAAAATAAAAAAGTTTGAACTTTCGATTCATCGTCGCAACAGTACAGCAAAACATAAAAGTAGGGGTGGCCACACAACGGAATGAGATATATCACCAAATTAAAAACATTTATGCAGGAGGTCAATCTGAGGACACATGAAAAAATTGCATACCTCTGCCTTTTGGTGGCCAGAAATGTAAAAAATACCATGTCTCTGTGCT
The DNA here is from genome assembly GCF_019703515.2 of Myxocyprinus asiaticus. Classification (NCBI taxonomy): domain Eukaryota; kingdom Metazoa; phylum Chordata; class Actinopteri; order Cypriniformes; family Catostomidae; genus Myxocyprinus; species Myxocyprinus asiaticus. Next base: position 47,131,988 of record NC_059362.1, on the reverse strand, counting down.
ACCTAACCTGATGTTTCTGAAAATGTAGACACTTTATCATTGTTTTAGTTGCAGACAGACTGTCTAATTAATACTTAATATATGTTACATATGTACTTAAAGAACCGTAAAGGCTTGAACCCCATTAATCACTGCTTTCAGCTATATTTTATATATAAAAATGCTTAGATGCTGTCAGTATGTCATTATTGTACATTTCTGTGTCTATGCAAACGTAAGAGAATGTACATTTGCTAGAACCAAACTAAACATAATACATACAAATTCTCATGAGATCACATTGGACTGACAGGTGATGTCTGTATTTAAAATGTAATTGCCTCTTTTACATGTATGGCGGGACTTCCTTTTCTAGATTCGCCATTTTGGGTGTTCCAATTTCTCCCATTCATTTTAATACAAGTGCTCCGTTGCAGCTAAACAGATTCTGGTTTAGTTAGCGAGTCCATCATTTCTCAAACTAAAGGGTCCACCTAAAATCACCAGGTTGTCAACGGAAAGCTGAAGTGAGAATTATCACCGAAAGCCAAAGCAAGAGATATTGAGCCAAATCAGCTATGGCAATACATTGACTGAAAGTATAAATGTATGTCAAGCAAGTTTGGCTCAGACACTATTCTATACTTCTATACCAAAGTCAATGAGTGCCGTCATTCCAGCCCTAAATGATAGTATTGATCTAACAGTGGATTGAGTTCATTATACAGCTGTCATTAGACACTTCCAACAATGCCTGATGGGAATGTCTCTTATATATCCGTGAGAAAATATATTAGTGTGAAGTATTGCTCAATGGTTCAATCAACTGGATAATGTCCCTAAAGCAATTTCACTCACTCAAGGGCTCATTGGCTGGTAAAAATAGAGTGTGCAGTGTATGAGTCATTAACTAACCACTAACTTTGAGATTGAAGGCCATTGTTAGTCATGAACTGAATGTGCAACTCAGTGGCTGCTAGTCCATCTAATCAATGACGAGTCATTTTGCAGTCACTCAAATACTGACGAGGTGATTGAGTAGTTTACACGATGCATCGCTGATCTTTTGAGCATGTGGGTTTGAAGAACAAATCTCATTGGTTGTTTAATTTTACAGTAGATGTGAAATATGCAACAGCTCTTTAGTTATTCGACATTATTATATTCCAGCAGAAGTCCTTGGCATGGGGCAAAAGGACATGGGACAGTGTGGTTTGTGTTTGATTTGTCAAACAAACTAATAGACCTATTTCACAGCAGTACCATCTTTGATTTTTGATGGGAATGACAACGAGGCTGTGAGGGACAGACGTACAGTCTCTTCAATAGATTGTACTGCAGTTTAAAGTGTTTTTGGATCATTCCACGGACAAAACATTGAAACAACATCTTTACAAGAACATTTAATAGACAAAAAACTCCAGACAACATGAGTTGTGAAAAATCAGATGTGATCTAGGAGATTTTTACAGCTTTATATTGTGTATGCCATTGAAAAGAGGGTAAGTCTATCCCTCACAGCCTCATTGTCATTCCTGTTAACCCTCCTATTGTATTCGGTGACTTGGTGACTTTTCATCCATTTCCCATCTAAACATACAAAAAAATGTGGCCTTGATTTGACAAGTCTAAATGGTAAAAAAAAAAAAAAAAAAAAAAGCAGCACATTTGGTATTCACAGTCAAAATAGACAGAGCATTGAAAATGAATTGAAAAGACTAAAAAACAGAGCAATTTTTTTTTTAATCTGTCAAATACAATCAATAAATCAGCCACAGTGCTGAAAACAACAGTCAGAAATTACAGGATGAGACTCTAAAACATCCTCAGTGCAAAAAAAAAAAAAAAAACACACATTTTAATCATTTATTTATGTCCACACAAAGGTTAAAAGTACTGGACACAAATATTAGAGGTACAACATAGAAGTCTACACTGACAAACCATGGAACAGTTACATCAGATTTCGAGACTACACATTATAGTATTCAGCAATTAATCAGGGATATAGTAACAATGTCTCTGCCATATATGACGACTACCAATGATAGCGGACACACACAAACACACTTACACTCAAAACTGAACTGGTGAGACTATAACACAGGGCCTTTTTTTCTACATTTATAAAAAAAAAAAAATAAAAAAAAAAATCAGTTATAATGCTAAACACACTCTGAGATGATAACACCCTCACAATGCAGAACACACACACACACACACACACACACACACACACACACACACACACACACACACACACACACACACTAAGGGCATCAATAAGTGGAGCTCTACAGCCATCTTTTGGTCATTGTTGGCATTACAAGTCATCTGTTGTTTTCCAGTTGATGACAGCAATCTGACACACTCACACACACACACACACACACACACACTACCCTCTCTCTCTCTCACACACACACACACACACACACACTCTCTCTCTCACACACACACACACACACACACACACACACTCTCTCTCTCTCTCTCTCTCTCTCACACACACACACACACACACACACTCTCTCTGGGCTCTCGTCTGGCAGTCACAGTCAGGCAGCACACACACACACACACACACACACACACACACACACTCTCTCTCTCTCTCTCTCTCTCTCTCACACACACACTCTCTCTCTCTCTCACACACACACACACACACACACACTCTCTCTCTCTCTCTCACACACACACACACACACTCTTTCTCTCTCTCTCTCTCACACACACACACACACACACACACACACACACACGTTTGCAAAATAAATTTTTACTATAGAAAGTTTGAAATTCCAAAATGTTTACTCTGATTCTTCTGTTTTATACTGTAATTGAATTTTCAGAATTTTGCAGTTTATTTGTTTCTTGATGTTTGTTTTCTTGACATTATAATGCATTTACTTTGAGTTATTACATTTGTTTGTTTGAAATAAATTATTGGTATATAAATGTTTATTCTGTGTTTTCTCTTTGTAACACCATGGTCAGGTTTGATTGCAGCATAATGACATTAACTGTAAAAACTGACACTTCAAATTAATTTAAAATGCTAAACTTTGACAAATAATAGTTTGATAATGTTTAAATATATATCAAATGCATATCTTATGATAAAATATAAAATTAGTTTACAATAAGTCATCAGACTACACAGTATGTGTCTACAGACATCTACTGGCTGTTACTGGCATGACATGATGTTCAAGTCATGTCATTTATATTTTGTTCACCAGATGATCAGCAATCTGCCTATAATTTATGCCAAATTCTCATATTTTTTTTATTTTTTTCAAAAAATGTGCTTATTTGTTTATGCAAATTAATGGTAAAATTAGGAATATGTAATGTAGGTAAATAAGATAAAAATAGCATAATATCCCAAAAGAAATGCATAATTTTATAGTTCTAACTTCAGGGAATAAGAAATGGTATCATTATCATCATAAAAAAAGGGTTACACATCTGACCCTTCTGGTCAAAAATGACCGCCAATACCAAAGGGAGGTGCCATTTTTCAATACCATAGGAGGTTTAAACATCAAAGATGACACTACCGTGAATAAAGTCTATAGCCTCCAACATGACTGGTTTTCTTCAATTAAAATTATCTCATTAATTAAAGTTTCACTAGTTCAGTATAGGCAGCGATAAATCGCATTTAGTTGATGAGGTATGGTTTATGTTAATGTATGGCCCTATGAAATATGTTTCACATTGGCTGGGTGTGTTTGTGTGTGTGTGTGTGTGCATGTGTGTGTGTGTCCGAGGACATACACATACAGTATGTGGTCATCTAAAGGATTGGGATGCTCCTGAACACTTAATATTTCTGTATTTTGTAGTCTTATCCATTCATTTCTGGCCAGTCATTTTTGAAGAATTTAAAGAAAATGGTCCACATTTTTTGTGTGGACCATTTTCAAAAAAAAAAAAAAAAAAAAAAAGTAAAAATGACCGGAAAACAACATAAGGTTTAAATAAAGAGCTTCTATACTGATCCTCACAGCACAGTCCAAACCCCCAAATTTTGTTTGGTTTTTTTCCCTCTTTTTACTATAATTATATATATATATATATATATATATTTAGAGCGTCACAGTATTTGTTTAATTAAAATGTAGCCATTTGTGGTTTAATCATCACATTAGGACATATCATGATTTTAATTTGATTAAATGTGCATTTGTACATTAATTTTATCCCAAATATAGCAAATTTCGTGACATTCCGCGTTTTATAGTAAATTCCGTTTTTATGACTGGATTCCACGATTCCATCCGTGTTTACCGCAACGTGTAAATCATAGTGCTTTAATGTTAATGCTGTTAAACCTATAAATAAACACATGTCATGGACACAATGCAATGGAAAAAATAGCAATACAATTCTAGAATATTTTGCCCAATTGATTTCATTGCGTTCCATCCTTTTACATTTATAAAATGGAAGTTTACTTAATCCATTTGAGTTGGGCGTACATTAATACTTTTTGTGGTGTTAATGTAGCATTGATGAAACTGGGCAGAAGGTTTCCACAGTTGTACCTCAAACGTGAATTTTGAAGCTGTATTGAATTGCATACTTATTTTTAAATACACACGGCGACAGTGATTTATGTTGTAGAACAAAACGTGCACGTTCAAGTTGTTTACTACAGACATTATTTTACTCATAAGTTGAAAAACCCCATTATAAATACCCATGGTGTATTAGCCTTCCGGGTTCGCCTACAAATTGCTGTCACGGCTAAACAGCTCAATCAAGTCCCGCCCTATTTTTTTCCATTAAATATCCTGTTTCACTCTAAAGAACATCCAAAGTGAAATGGGTTGCGAACACGGTTTCATGTTGACTTTCTTTTACCTCACATATCATGATTGTTTTCGGATGCTTCCAATTCACATCCATGTTCTCCATCAGTGCATACTTCCCACCCCGATTCCTTCAACTAGATGAATGAGCAGCATACTTTATTCATCTGAGTGCACTACAGGAACAAGGCCACGAGCATCACACAGGGACATTTTAATCAAGCTGTTGCAGGCAGCTGTGTGAATGATGCTTGTCGGACTTATTTGTTTATCCGGGCTGCAGCTGCTGGAAGGGACGTGACAGGTAGATGTCTCCGGGAACAGAAGATCCCAGGACTGAAGACCCAGGTCATTCCGTATGGAATACATGAACTAGAGGAACATCAACAAAATTCTCCACTATTAATAAGAAGCAAAGAACTTCATGTAATTAGAAGGAATTATGAGGACACGTCTGGTTTGGAATTGCAGGAGGTTTTTGTACAGAGGAAAATGTTTTGACAAAAACATTTTTTGATAAAAAACTAATACGTTTAATCATGCCCCCTGACCAGTATATAAATGTCATAATAAAGAGTTTCAGAATTATGAACCACTGGAGCAATTCAGACCATGTACCACCTAAAAGCAAAGCATGATTTTGCAAGTTTGCTGTACGGCTGTTTATTATTGTGATGTTGTCGTTTTAAAATGTAAACGATTTTGCCTACAAAAAGCGAACAGTGATTCGTTGTTTTATGTATCAAACAAACACCTTCTTCCTGTCTAACATGGGCAGTTTTTATAAAAAACGCTGGTGTCAACACGTCACTGATTGAAAATACGAAAACTACTATTTCATTTGAATCATATTAAAGTAATGCTTATTTATAGCTTCAGTTAAATTTTTGTTATTTTGCAAACTCTTGCTTTGATTTTTATTTTAGTTCATATTTATTTCACTCTTCTCATCTTCTTCATTAACCCTTAAACTCTATGGATCTGCCGGCCGGTCCAAAACGGGGCGCTATATCACGATACAAGTTTACGCTTAAAATGTTAAAGTCTCCGTACATATAAGTCAGGCATATGAGGTATCATTTGAAAGCTTAGAAT